>NW_020797895.1:1067001-1278235 GCF_003369625.1 Aspergillus mulundensis | reverse complement strand
AATGTCGCACCTTAGTATCGGAGTAGTACTCCTGCTGCAGCTTGCCCCTGATAAGAGGCCAGTCCTCGTTCACGTTGATAAGATCGCTCTGTGTATCGTGGATAACGGAGGCGGAACTCGTGTAGATAAATGCCTTGCACTTTCCTCCCCAGTCTCCACGGGCACCGCCCGCAACCTCCAGCAGGTTCTTCGTCCCCTCAACGTTGAGCTGGTATAGTAGATTCTTATCCGTCAACATCGCGCTCGCGGTATGGATAACGACATCCGGCTTGACTTTCTGGAAGACAGACAGCATCGACTCGGCAGAGGTCAGGTCGCCTTCATAGTAGTCCGCGCCGGGTAATCGGTTGTTTGTGGTCCGCAGGTCGGTCACGGCGACTTTGGCGATGCATACTGGGTATCGGTCTCCGAGCTTGGGATAGTCAAATCGTTTATCTCCCTGCGGTTTTGGGAGAGCAGCACTGGGGTCTGTCTCGGTAGGGAAGTTCAGCAACTGATCGACGATGTGAGAGCCCAGGAAACCGCATCCTCCAACCACTAGGACGGTGCCCAGGGTCATGGTAGGTCGCTTTTCAGCCATTATGAGTATCGGAGTTGCTGGAGAAGATTTTCCGGGACAGGGAAGGGGGCGGGCGAGATGCGACAAGGCGGGCCGCAAGCTGATGGGGTTGGAAGAACACAGTAGGCAGTGAAATGTGTCTTCAATCTTGACTTCGGAGAAATTAGTTGATGGACCTGGGGCCGAACGACTGGGGCTAGCTCCATACCAGCCACGTGACCCCGGCCATCCCTGTCTCCACACCTTTATTTTAGTCTCGAGCCTTTTATAGAAGTATGCACAGACTACGGAGTACACCAGAGGCCTTTTTATTCACATCTGACTGTAAATAAATTACATCGCCCATGAAAAAGAAGCAAAACACCATGACGATGACACGGATGCATTGGGAGACTTCAGAGAACAGAAAATAGGAAACCAGAGCCAGAAATGGGACCACCGAACACTGACAGTAGACTCAGTGACAAGACAAGGCATGACATCGCTTCGAGGAAGAAAGAAAGGGGGGGAATAAGAAGGGAGAGAAAGGAAAAAGTCAGGTACGTAGTGCGGCGGTGAAAGAAGAAACAGGACTCGCCATTGTTAGGTATCTTTGCCGTCTTATCATCGACCGGCGGGAAAAAAAGAGAAAAAGAAAAGTAAAACCCCAACCAACAGTAGTTAGCGGTGCAATGAGTAAAACTCTCACAGATCAACGGAGAGATGAAACCCAGAAGTATGAAGAGAGAAACAGAAATGACAAAAACAACGACGAGGACAGTGCTGTATTACAAGGCAATGCTCATGGTAGCTAGTTGCCAAATGCAATGCAAGAACGGACACAAAATAGACGATAGAAAATGACACCCAAAGTCCAGAAATGTGGATGATAGGTCGTGGCTGAACGAAGAAAAGATCTTGAGGTTCTTCATGGGAGCTTTGACCAGGCAACGAGAGAGAAAAAAAAAAAGACGAGACGAAGCTTCGCGGCCGGATGCAATGCAATTTTTGAGGTAGGAAAGACGGGAATAAGACGCTTCTGAAGCTCAAGCTGGAGGTCCAAACACATTGCGACGAGACTGAACCTAGGACGAAAGACATTTGAACGTAAGCCAAGGCGAGAGATGGGTAAAAAAATGCTGAGAGGCCAGAGATACGCCACAGTATTGCCCCGGAAGTCAAAACAGTGGACAGAATACCGTAACGCGCTCCGATTATAACAAATCTGATCACCAGACCAGAAAAGACATTAGGATTAACCAGCAACGCCCATTGGCCCTGCGTTAGGACGAGCTCGGTAAGGTATTTGCTGGGGCTGGCCCTCGGGTTGGCTCCCAGTGCTAGTGCTGCGGTTGCGTTTATCGCGCCTATCGAGATCCTTGCCTGGAGCAATGGCACTGCTTGAGTGCGAGTGTGCACTGGGACCGGGCACATGTCTGACTGAGCTTTGCATCTGAGCTGCCGCGTCCTGGGATGGGTCTGTTTCGATTCGAGCAGAAGTAGGGACGTTAGCTCCACGGCTTTGATTGGTGATGGTGAATGTTTCACCGCCGTTGCTTGCTTTCTGAGAGAATCCTCCTCGGGCAATATCGCCGTATCGCTTAAGGATATCCTTTGTCGTGACCTCTGAGTTCTCCTTGAAGAGGTTGCTGTCGCTAAGAACAGACTGGAGGTCTTCCGGGATCTTCAAGTCCGCGTCAGTTATCAGTTTACAAAGATACTCGTAAGCAAACATACCTCACACATGGTATCGTTGTACGTAATCAGCGAATTGACGGCTTCAATTGCGAGGAAGCTCTCATCCACAGCGCTAGCCTTTGTGTTGGGATAGAGAATATTGGGCGTCATGACGGTTGCGAGATTGTGGATATCCATCTTGCTTCCAGTATCTTCATCAACATGAGAGAAGGACGACGTCCAGTTCAAGAAAGCGAACAAAACTTCCATGGTGTCGCGATGAGCTTTGGGAAGCAAGCAGCATGTGAGATGGAGCACCCGCTTCTGCTTTTCCAAATCGGGAATTTCTAGAAAATGAGGTTAGCACGAGATATTTCGAATCTGGGTGCTACACACTTTGAGAAGCAACGAATAAACGGTGCAGTTTGAATGTTAGCAGAGGATCCGGCATTTCACGAAGGAACTTTTTGAGAAGAGCGGCGATTTGAACAGGGGTCTCCTTGGTCAGGTCCACTTGCTCGTACTTGTTGTCAATCATCTCTGAAACCTCTTTCAATCGTCTGATGTTGCCGTTCTTGCGGAAGACACCTTCAACGGACATGTCCATTTGACGCATGGCAGAGACGGAATCGTCAACAAGAGCCGGGATACGAAGAGCACCCGGACCCACACCATGACTGGATTCAGTGCCTTCCTTCTCAACGAGGTAATCTAGGCTTACGCCAAAAACGCCCTTCTTTTTCCCGCCTTTTTTAGCATCCTTCGCGAAAGCCCTGCCGAAGATACCCCAAATCGTGGGTTTTCGCGATTCAATTAATGAGAGAAGCTCCTCCAATGTGAAAGCACCGTCCAGCAATGGCTCCATCGACAAAACGGCGACATGCCTGACGATAAAGTACTCCAAGGCAGAGAGTTCTGAGAAGTACCGCTTGCCCCTTCCCATAGGCACAGGGAAATGTGCGTCCATGCCAGCATTGGAAACACCGCGTTGATGTCCGTGGTTATACCTGGGGAGCGGTTCAGTCGTGCCTACAAGCTTGGTGCCAGCATGTCTGTAAGCATTCGGGCGTTGTTCTTTGGCTTGCTCAGCTGCGACAATCCGTGGGATGTCGTCCAGAGTCAAGGCATCTTGATTGCCAAACGCCAACTCAGTAACCGACTCTCCATTGGCATCTCTCTCCTCCACAATTTGGAAGCCTGGTCCCCTGGAGTCTGAGCCCTCGCCGCCTGAGGAACCTGGTCGGACGCTCCTTCCCTCAGGTCCATCGATGATTCTTGACGCTCGAGCTTTTTTGTAGGTTGTGGATAGCGTGCGTTCGTTCCGGATCGAACGTAGGCGTCGCATCTCACCAACTGTCTGTTCGAGAGAAGACCCATCGCCATCTTTCCTGCGGCGTAACTCGCCACCAGGCGGGATCTGAGTGCCATCGGAGTGTGTGGCCGAGGAATCATCTGACAAAAAAGACAGAAAGTTAGCTTCGGATATATAGAATTGACACATGCAAATCACGTACCTGACTGGAAAAGGGTACCTCCGGCTCGTAGAACAGCAAGAAGGCGCGCCAGAGCCACTCTAAGCAGGAAGACGAATTGCTGGAGCTTCGTGACCCGAACAAAGCCCTTTTGTGTATTGTTTACAATGCCCTTATGAGCAACGCAGTCACCGCAAAAAGTCTGCTTATCCTTGGGGTTTAAGAAGGCGTCCTGCAGATTGGCTGTCAGGTCTGTCTGGCATGAGGCGCAGAGAAGATGCGGCGGTTTTATGTGCCATCTGCTATCACCCAGCATGACACACTCATCGTCAATTGGTTCTTTGCATGCCGCGCAGCAATCGGAGAGCTGATCGGCCAAAGTATCCACCCCGACCAGCAGGTCTGCCGGCGTCTCTTCCTCCTCGAGCGGTCGCAGTGATTCAAGATCACCGAGACGATCCAGAAGACTATGGAGACCTTCAGGGCTGTGTTGCTCTCTCTCCAGCTTCAAGGCACCTTGCAATCCGATACGAATGAGGAGTTTGAGGTAGTGAGCAAGACCGGTAACCAGCGATAAAAGCTCTTGGGTAACACCGAGTTTTCGAACACCGGTTTCCTGGGTTTTGGACAGCAGTGCAAAGAATGCAACAATCTTTTTGCATAGTAGTTTGGCCTCACGACCGAAGGCAAGGTCTACAAAGAAAGGTTAGTGGGTTGGTTGAAGTTTGCACTCTGGTATCTTACCCTTCATTCCCTGCACTTTGATGGAGCGCCCAAGTTCATCAATGGCGGAGAAAAGAATTTCGACGTGGCCAATGAACCGCTTCGCGACAAGAACTCCATCTAGATAAGCGCCGTTGCTGACATGTAGTAGCATATCCGATATGCAGGCCGCAGATGACTCTTCGAAAGTGGAGAGAGTGCTCCAGATTTTGTACACCTTCTCCTCCATCAAATCCTCTTCTTCGCGGATTTGGGTCCGTTCTTCGTCACTAGCATCCTCTTTCATCTGCGGGTACTCTAGTGGCTGGCCAGTAGGAGCAAGGCGGACATTCCAGAATTTATGTATCATGTAACATTCAGGATGCCAATGTTGATTTTGTCCGTTGCGGAAGATCTCGACGAACTGCTTCAAAATTGCGGTGTGACAGCCGTGGCATCGTTGGGCGAATTGTGTAGAGTAGTGGTAATGACAATATACCTTGCCCTCGTGCTCGTAGTAAGAGTCCTGTGCGCCGAAGACAGTGGGACATACTGAACAAGTAAAATGCTCAATGTGGTACTTGCGGTCGAGGGCGGTGATGTACGATCCTCGCAAGGCACCACCGCAGTCGTGACATAAGAGGTCTAGTCTTCGAAAGTAATCAATCTCACAAAGAGGATACTGCCCGCTCCCATCTTCTGCGTCAATGGGAAAAAACTTGGACGCTACTATTTGACCGCAGTCCTATCAACGGTATTAGTACGGGAAGAGGGTGTAAACTTAGGTCTGAGAAACTCACTTCACACTTGAAGCACTCAAGGTGGTACGTCGCGAGCAGCGCTCGAACAAACTGGCCTGTGAGGGGTTCATTACATTTTTTGCATACCCTTGATGTACTTCCAGGTGACTTGGCGTGCGTTCGACCATTTGGCCGCGGTCTTTCAAGCGGTCCGGAATTTTCCCAATAGTTGGTCCGATCTTGAGGTGTCGTAGGATCTCTAGAATCGGCTGGGTTGGAGTCTAAGCGTCGTATGGGACGGCCGTCCACGGGACTTGGGACAGAATCCAGACCAGTAGAGGACGCGTTCCACGGCCGTGTGCGAGGAGAGTCGAATGGGACATTACTATCAGCGGGCGATGTGGGCGTTTGCGTCTGAAAGCTCCCTCCGTTGCTACCACCATAGCCGCTCGTGTTCAGGGACGGGCGGACAGCCCCGTTGCCCGGCACGAGGCTATCCGGCAATGAAACGTCGCCGGGAGGCATGTCCGAGAGGAACTATGCCTTTGGAATAGGAATTCAGCGATCGCCTCCAAATGTTGTGTATTTCCTTTGGCCTTAGTCCGATGTTGTGAACGGGGTTATACCAAAGTTGGGTAGGCTTGGTCGGGTTGCCGCCGGGGTTCAGATAGATTCGAGTCTCGGGCGCAGGTAATTCGAGAACGTTGATGGACAGTGCGATTTATATCGTGAATCCGGTACATCCAATCTATCTCCTATCCTTTGAGTTGTAATGGTATGTTAGACAGCGTGTCTCTTGGCTTCGCGCGGGGCTGGGAAGTATATTAGGGTCATTTCAGGGCGAACTCACTTCAAGCCATTCAGGTACAACTTGCGGGGAAACTCGAGGGACAAGGAACACAGCGCGTAACCGTTGCGGCAGGCGGGTAGGCCACAGAATCACTCACTTGAGAAGAAGGAAGAGGTCAGTCCAGCTCAGCGAGAAAAAAAAGACGTAGCCGCCCGTGGAGGTATCGGATTGAAAGGGTCGAGAGCTCAAAGTGAGACGAACAAGCAGCGGAGGTCCAAGATCAACACCATACCCAGGTCCCTCTCAATGAAGGGAATATTCCACGGTCCAAGGTCCCAGACTCATGAAAGACCTGACAAGTAATGTTTGCAGTAAAGATCAGGTCATTCACAGCCAACAAGACACAGGTTCAACTGCCAAAGAGTATGTTTGGGGCAGTGCGAATACAATGTTGCTCTGCCCCCCTATGCTGCCAACCATCACGTGCCAGAGCTTCACCGCTGCTCACACCGCCTGGGGAGGAAGGGTCATTTGTTTATTTTGCATCCTCTTTCTCTGGATCGCGGGAACCTGTGCCTGGACAAAAAAAGGGTCCACAAGCATCGCCTCTCTTCGGATAAAGGCGAAAAAACGCATTGTGTTGACAGTCATGGTAGACGTATCTGGAGACCTTGGAGAACGGAAGGAATGCAAGTTTCCTGGGAGTTTTCTACGTATGTCATCAGGGTCCCTGACGCAGCCTGAGGCATCCGCGCATAGTCCCAGGCCACAGAAATCGACTGGGTCTCCCTGAAACCCCCTCTCAGGGGCAAGAACTGCAAAATCGAGGGCAATCTATTCCTACAAAACATCAGGGGTATCGAATCGGCCGGGAGTTGGAGTGTTTCGCTCTCTATTCCGTGTAGCCACTGGATCCGCATGGCCTTTGAAGGCCTATCCGGAGTCTACTCACGAGCTTGTGGAGGCTACAGACGGCTGGCTATAATAAGAGTAGGGGCCCCGACTCGACTGAGCCTGGGATAGGCAATGACAGGTGCCGGGCTGCGTAGCAGATAGTCTTCTTTAACAGGGCAAAACGCGTGGTTGGCAGGGCTTACCAAACAAAATCCAACCTTGAAGACGCCCTTTACGCTCTAATATATCCTGTTATTTTAACCCCCGCTCTAAAGGTTTGCTTTTAGGCCAAGAGCCCTGTCAGCCACGCGTTTTGCCCTGTCGAAGAAGACTACATCTCCGTATCTCGTTCCATAGTGCCGTTTTATACTTCTGACCCTTTCTGCTCTCCGTTCCTGCGATGGATGAGTCTTAAATTTTGTGGCAAGTAGCCATCAACATAATCCAGGCTTACGCTGCCTACAATAGGCACCAGCTACTGCACAGTCTGCCTGCTGGTTGCAGTAATTGAAATTTAAAGAAGTCAGCAGGGCGAGGCAGAATCGGATTGTTGGATGCATCACTATCTGAAGCCTAGATCGGAAAATTACAGTCTTGGAAGAAGTCAGCTTTCTGCTGTATTAAGATTATCAAAGAGAATAAAGTGTATCGTGGCCAAGATCTACAACTAGACTACATCCAATTGTTTGCTCTCCAAGGGGGATGGAAGGGCCTGTCCTGTTTGGCGCGGCTGACTGCTGCGCTGTATGTATGTATCAGCTCGTTCGGCTTCCTCTCTCTACCTATCTATTTTTTCCACAACTCCCTCGCTTTTCCTATTTCCCGACGGTCCTTCACTTCAAATCCCCTCATACCTTTCTTCTCTTCTATTTACGATTTAAAGATTCACTGGATTCCACAACCGATAGAAAACAAGCATAACCCACGGCCCGGAACTTTTGACCGTCCCCTCCCCTCACTCTTAAGCTTGTCTGCTAGCAACTCGCATCAGACAATCAGCAATCGACTCTTGAATCTGGCCATCGGGCCATTTCTCCAGAGGAAACTCCGTGAACATGTCCGATAAATCAATTATTCGCATCACACGGGTAATTCTGCTTCTTCCCGTCAATGCTCCCTGACGTAGACTAACACATGTCTTGGTACGCAGGAGCTCTGGGAGATTAAGAAAAATGCAGATCTCTGTATGCACTTATCAACTCGAAAACAATTTATCACTTCTCGGGGCTTTACCGCTAAGCGTTCAGTCTTCACTAACGACCTTGATATAGCTATTGCAGTCGACTACGATGAGGATGATATGCGAAATGTACGTGCAATCATTCTTGGGCCACCAGAAACCCCCTACCAGTTCGGGCTATTCGAGGTAAGGTACCACTGCTTCTGTTATTCCACTTATCTTGTTGACTGAGACCACCCAGTTTTCCATCAAGTTCGGCAGAGGTATGAGGTTTCCATAGCTAGGGATCAATTGAGCTTACTAGGAGGGGCCTTCAGAGTACCCTGGCAATCCTCCAAGTGTAAAGGCCGTCACGACGAACTCCGGAGCCTGTAGGTTTAGCCCGAATCTCTATGCTGGAGGGAAGGTGTGCTTGTGGGTTTCCCCAACAAATATAGTGTTATTGCTGATTGCTGACGCGAGAAGGTCGATTCTTGGGTAAAACAACCCTCTGCCTCGTTGAGGTCACTCCTGCTAATAATGTCAGGACATGGACCGGCCAAGCAGGAGAACAATGGTCCTCGGCGCAAGGGTTAGAGTCCGTTTTGATCTCTATCCAAAGTCTGATGTCCGCGAACCCATATGAGAACGAGCCGGGATACGAGCACGCCAAGTCGAAGACGGACGAAGAGAACATGGCCCATTATAAGGCTAAAATATGCCATGAGACGATACGCATAGCAGTTCTTCAACCTCTTGAGGCAGCTCTGGGCATCGTGGCCGGTGGAACATCAGAACCATTGAAAAACGGAAGATGCATAGAGCCTGATTACAGCTCTGAAGATGAGGGCTGCATCAATAATAATCCCTTCATTGATCTCCGGAAACGCCGCTTTCTATGGTACTACGATTCGTATGTGCAGCTTATAGACAGGGAGTCGCAGAAAGAGGCCGTCGCGCCAAAGAAACCGTTCCAGAAAATGCCCTTCGAGAGTAGTGGCAACTCCATGGATGGACATTTCGACTACCCCGAGCTACACCGGCGATTAACGCACCTCAAAGCTAAAATTCTGGAAGAAACCAAAAACTGGGCAACGCGGGGCCTGGAAGCAATTAAGAACGAGCTCGGCATCGCGGCCAACCTCCAGCGGCAGTATGAACAGATCGTTGAAACCCTCAAGAGCCACAAGAACTACTCGATCGACCTATCTCTCGCCGACAACAACCCTTTCGTGTGGAAACTCACGTACTTTGGCCGGCCGACGACACCCCTGGAAGGCGGAATCATCAAGATCAGAATCCACCTGAGTACGAAGTTCCCAGAGGAGCAGCCGCGGGTCTTTGTCGAAACGCGCCTCTCTCACATCCGCGTGTCGAAAGATGGCGTTCTCTGCTATTTCCCAAACAGACTTGAGGAAATGCGCCAGCACGTTGAAGCGATCGTCGCCGCGCTGGAAGAGGCAGATCCACCCTACGATCCGCGCACGACGGTAAACATAGAAGCGTCAAAGTTATTCTGGGGCTCTCCGGAAGATCGCAGGGTGTATAAGAGAACGCTGAGGAGGGACATTGAGCGATCGGTTGAGTAGGTGCACCAGCTCCCCATTGAGCAGTACAGCACGTTATTAACGCTGCTCACAAACGCAGATATGCCTACGAGTAAATCGGATAACTTCTTAGCCCGGGGTACGGAATGTTGCTGGAATTGACGCCGGCATCAACATGCGTGGTGCGCCGAGTAACAAGGTAATGGACGGGTACTTGCGTTGACTTATTGTGCCCTTATAGCCATCGCAGTAACGGCATATTTGGTAATGGTGGTCAGGTAACTCGGCGAGGCGTATCTGAGGTAGATTGGCCCAAGATTTCTGCATGCACATGGAGAATGATACCCATCGCGGGGAAAGTGGCGGGTTTCGTGAGCAGTCTGCGCGCCAGGTTCAGATATAGCTGGTCCTTTGCTTTGATTTCTTCCGATCTTGATACGGGGCAAAGGGAATGGGTATTGAAGCTTGATCGGTTCCGCATTTTCGTGCAGTTGACTAGATACTCAGTTAGGTAGCCTTCATAGTTCAGACCTTCTCCTGTGCTTTCCATGATATGATCAAACGATGACGAAGGTTCAGCATACTCAAATGACCCCATACTGCTTATCTAGATGGGTTGGCTTAGCACCCGAATGCTAGGACCTCTCAGATAATCAGTTGAAGGATGCAAATCAGTAGTATTGACTTCCTATCAAAGTACGCAATAATTGAACCATAAGAGCGCACCAAATAGGATCTCATGGTAAAAGACGACTCAATCACAGAAAAGCCTCGAAGCATCAAGCATTGTTTTAAACAACTCAAGAACAGATATAAAACTCCAATCCAAACGGCCCGAAAGAACACCAAACCCATTGACTCCGCGCTCCACCACGCCCTCATAAATAGAACTAAAGCAGTAAAGTGAACAGGGTAAGCTGAGGGCACAGTTTAAGCCCGATTCCGCAAAATGCGGCGCCCCCCTGTTGCAGTTTCACCACCTGCCGACACGGTAGCCTTCCTGGATCCTGAAACAGTAGTCTTCTTCGCTGCAGCGGGAGCTTTAGCTCGCGCAGCAGACGCCTTCTTTGCTGCAGCGCTGGCAGTCGACGCCGTCGACGCAGTGGTCACTTTCCGCGATGAGCTCTTAGCCACGGTTGTGCCAGACGAGGTGGTTGAGGAAACGCTTCCTCTGCGATCAGTCTGGCGAGTTCCAGGCCGTGACAGGGGAGAGCGAATTGATCTCGGTCCTGCGGTGGCGGCTCTGCTGGCGGGGCGTTTGGTCTGCGAGGATGGTGGACGAGGAGGGGCAGCGCCTCGTGCTGAGCCGGGGCGGGAGGCGGCGTAGTTTCCCGTGGTAGACTTGAGAGGGCTAGAAGGTTTCAGGGGTGACATAGGACGGGAGAGGTATGTAGAGGGCTGGGCTTTCTCTGGCGAGCGTAGAAGAGGGGATTGGGGGTAGGTTCTGGAATTGGAGGACTTGGGAGAGAGAATCCTGTAGTCTGCTCCTCGGACTTCCTGAGAGACAACGCGCGAAGTACCGGCGCCGGCGGCAGGTTTGACGCGTCGCTTGGGGTTCTTGAGCACGTCAAGCTGCTCGCCTGATGCGGGGGCATTTTCTTTATCCGAGTAGATGCCGGCGGGACTAACAATACATCAGTACAACCGAAGGGTAGAAACGAAGACAACCGCGACGTACCTATGCTGCTTCCTCACTCGCCGTGGGCTCGGGCTAACGGTCGCAGCCTTCTTTCTGCCTGATGCGGAAATGGCCGTGAAGTTGCGGGACCCTTTTGCCGGGCTGCGGTATTTCCTTGGCGACGGGTTCTCGAGTTGAGCGCGGAGGGCAGCATGGTGTTTTTCGAGCAGCTCGCCCATATTTGCTTTTCGGAGGGCCACGGGGATTCGATTGACGCGTCGCTCGATTCGCGCCCGCAGGTCTTGTGCTTGGAGGGCGTATTGTGCGCGGAGCTTGCGTGCTCGTTCCGTGACTGGAAAAGTCAGCATAGATCCCAAGCGGCTATGATCATAAACACCATACGCTCAAGTTGCAGATTGTCCATCAGTGCCTGTTTCTGGCTTCGCGTAATGCGCATGCGCTTTCTGGGGGAGGCGTTTGTGGGCGTTGCGTCCTCGGCACTGGGATACGCGTCGGCCATCTCGTGGGATTTGCGTTTCGATGCGGAAGCCATTGCGAAAATAAAATAGGTCGAAGTAATCTTAGTAAACTAATAGATCAATTCTAGCGATTTTGGCGGCGTTCGACGTGATGTGGTGCTGGTCGGCGAAGGGATGGGGAGAAGAGATGGAGTTGAGTGTTTGGGGATAAACAAGCGCTGACTTAATTCGTCGTTAGCTTAGTGAGCTCAAAGCCAGTGGGTGTGACATCTCCATTTGTCGGCCCAGTTTCATCCTTCCACCATCATCAACTCTCCACCTTTTCGTTCCTCAGATAACAGCTTGCTCTATATTTAATTTCTCTTCCTTTTATCCCACCACATATTCCGCATACCTGATTGACCCGCCAAGATGTCGCTCGAAGCTACGATGATCATGTTCGTCCCCCCAGCCCGTCGCCTAGCTCCGACTCCAGGCATAGCTAACTCCTCCCAGCGTTGACAACAGCGAGAGCAGCAGAAACGGCGACTATACGTAAGATTTGAAACCCTCTTTACCTCCCTAGAGGGATATTCGTGGCTAACCGCCACAGATCGACACGATGGCAAGCCCAGATTGACGCCGTCAGCGTCATCCACACGGCCAAGATGCGCGCACACCCTCAGTCTGCCGTCGGGCTGATGAGTATGGGCGGAAAGGGCCCCGAGGTGCTGTCAACATTCACGACTGATTTCGGTGGCATTCTCGCCGGATTGCACCGCACGAAGATTCACGGCACCGCCCACTTCACGTCGAGCATACAAGTTGCGGGTGTACGTTTCTACGCTTCCAATACATACGCATGCAGTTTGCTAACATTGACGTGTTGATAGCTCGCCCTCAAACATCGCTCCGAAAAGTCGCAACGCCAACGCATTGTCGTATTCTCCTGCTCCCCCATCGCCGAAGACGAAAAGACGCTCGTGAAGCTCGCCAAGAAGATGAAGAAGAACAACGTCTCCATAGATGTTGTCGCCTTCGGTGATCTCGAATCAGACCAGACCAAGAAACTCGAAGCTTTCGTCGAAAACGTCAAAGGCGGCGACGGCTCCAACCTCGCCATCATCCCGCCCGGCCCAAACCTTCTCTCCGAGGAGCTCCAAGCCTCGCCAATCCTCGGCGGTGATGCTGGTGGCGCTGGTGGTATGGGAGGAGATGACGGCGGCGACGGCGGTGCCTTTGACTTGGATGCCGCCGCTGAGAATGACCCCGAGTTGGCCTTTGCGCTGCGTTTGTCGTTGGAAGAGGAGAAGAACCGGCAGGAGAAGGAGAAGCGGGAGCGGGAGGCGCAGGAGGGTAAGGAGAATCTGGAGGGGATTCCCGAGGAGGGTTCATCCAGCAAGAAGGATAACGAGGATCCGGATAAGATGGATACTGCTTAGAGTAAAGATTACAATTGACGTTAATACATACCCGGCGCTACCCGCTCTACCAAATCAACTGTTGTCCTATTATTGATCTAAGTAACGTAGGCAGAAGGTGGTCATGATTCATATCACAATCCGTTTGGATGGTGGTCACGCACCAATGATTACTTATCTAACATATTCAAATAGACCTCTTTCGACCCTTCATATCACCGGTTCCCAGATATTACCCTCGCACTCTAAGAAACCCCCCAAGCCCCCTATCAAACCTCTCGCATCGCACCGGCATCTCTATCTGATAGAACGGATTCTTCATGACGTAGTCCGCATACAGCTCATATATCCCCTTCATAATAACATCCACATTATCCATCAACGGGTCCGTGAACAACAGGAACTTCGTCCCCGTCAGCGTCTGAAAGCACGTCAGCCGGAACTTGTCTGTCTCCAGCGTCTCCAGCCCACTCGGCGGAATATTCGGGTTCGGGTATGTGCTGCTTGGGGGTGAGGGTGAGGAGGGGTTCGGGTTGAGCGTTGTGGTTGAGAGCGTCGATGAGTGGTTATGGCTGGGGGCTGAGGGGGTAGGCGTAGATGGTAGTGAGGGCGAGGATGTTCCGCCGGTGACGGTTGATGGTATTGAGTAGTTTGGGATCTTGGGTGTGATGGTGCGGGTTATCGCGTGGACGCTGGTGCGGCGGATTGTTAGCATGTTGCTCTTTCACTGCCATTACCCCTTGTTCGACGATGGGCGATATTATAGAGAGAGGCGCACCCATGAAACGTTCCCGCGAGAACAAGGTAGTCATTTGTCGACAGCTTGCGCAAGCCCGGTTGGAACTCGCGCTGGTAGATCAGTCCGCCGGCTTTGTTGATGATTATGAGGGAGAAGACGGGCCTTTGGTGGCATTGTCAGTCTTTATGCTAACACTGTTTCCCAAATTTGAGGTAGAGTTGAACGTACATGGTGATTTATGTATATCAAAAGCAATGAGGGGAAGAGAGAAGAGAGGACACCGGGGTGCGGTGCGGTGCGGTTCAGGGTTTCCGAGACTCGTAGGATGAGTATCGTCTTCTTCGGCTGGGAGGTGACTGATTCGGTTCCCGGGTATGGATTGACGTGAGTAAAGTGTACTATCCACGCGGCATTGGTAAGTTGGAGCTGAGAAATTGTTGTCGGAGAAAGATGAAGCGCAAATGCGGAGGTGGATTGACTTCCGAGTGCTCTTTATTCTGCACCCAATCTCCCTGGGCGGCTGGGTGGGGTATAACTATGTTAGCTTAAAGCTAGGGCGAAAATATATACATTCGAATTGTCCCATAAACTTAGCCCGCAACAACACCCGCCGTCATCGTCGTATCACTCCCTGGGAACAACTTTCCAGCCTTATCCTTCAAAAAACAATTTCCTCCCTGTCCGCCTCCAAACGATGAGGTCAAATTCGCCTCGTACGTGACGCCTTTGCACCGCGTCTTGTGCGGCTCCAAGTCGCTGTTATACTGCACACATCTATCTATGCAGTCGTCCAACGTGTACTCTGTCCAACGTGTGAGATCAGATACGTCTCCACTGCCATCTGCAGCCTCGATTCCTCTTGGCCAGTCATTGTTGCACTGGATAATGAAATTCGAGCCTACGGACGAGGTGACGAGGGTCGAGTTTGCGCCTGGGCAGGGGTTTTGGGCGACTCCAACCGTGCCGGATGTTATGGGGGCTGAGGAGGTCGTTGATGCCGTCAAGGTCGTAGACATGGACGTGGACGTTGACGGTGATGGTGATGCGCTGGCCTCAGGCGTGATAGTCTCGCGGGCACTGGAATTGGAACTGGTAGCAAGCGGACTAGAGAATTGATGAGTAGGCGAATCCAAGAGCTGCTATGCGGGCGGTTGAGCTTACTTACTTCGTGTCCGACGTCGATGTCGCAGTCGCGTGCAAAGTGTCAGCCTCGTCCGAACTCTCATCTGAGTTCTTCGAAAGCGCACCACCCACCCCTCCGCCAACAGCAGCCCCAATAACCACAAGCACGAGCAGCGCGCAAACAGACCAGAACACCACCGGACTCAGCCCGCAAATCCTTCTCTTACGTCTTCCTTCCTTGAAGGTTTCCCCTGCCTCTACCGCTTCCAGCGCAAATGTCCTTGGTGAATTGGAACGGACCGCTTCGATTGCCAGTGAGTCTGCGAGTGGCATGACCCCGACCGCTTCCTTCCCATATTCGACATCCAGGTACGGTTGTCTGTCTTGATAAGGGACGTGGACAACCTCTAGGCCGTCCCAGCTGAGCCTTGGGCCTTGTATACCGTTGGAGTTTGGGTTGCTCCCTGCAGACATGTTTGTTTGAAAAACGGCGAGTCGTCGTCCGGGCGCCAGTGACTGCAGCGGAGAATCAGTTCATTATATCTCGCGACGGCTGAGAAGGTTGCAAGTTCTCAATCGACCCCGCGCCCCTTTTCAAGTCGTGGGTGTTTGCTCCCCTTTTTACGGAGTACGCGCCGCGGGTTGATATCTGCATGGTTAGGTTTCACTTGATGATACTGTGGTACAGTTTATTATGCTGTTGCACACTATCATGTCTAGCATTGGCTGGTTCATGCGAATGTTTTAAATCCGCCTGGTTCCCTACCCAACTTGTCTTAGCGACATGAGCAATCAGAGCATAGCGAGTAATATTTAGTGAAATCAGAAAAGAAGGAAAACTACGATGGCGAGTAGGAAGAAAGGGACTTGGTTTCATTATGGTAATAGGTAGGAAAGGAGGGCTAAATATACACCAAACACCGCCTAAAGCCCAGATGAGACCCTGCATGGATTGTCTGAGAATTATTTAGATGGCACCCAGTGCCTAGGAACTAGTCTCCACGTATGTTCGCTTGCACACCTGCATATGTACTCCGTACCTACGGAGCCCTAGGAATATGCATTCCACTACCGTATATAGAAGGCCTTCTGGGAGCATAATGCATGAAGATAGTCCTCAGGCAGACAAGCGTAGAGGGCGCGGTAAGTACTCCGTTCTTTTGAGTAGCGCGAGCATAGAAACAGGCAACAGAAGAGGTATTTATATTGCATCATCTCAAATAGTACGTACAGGATATCATCGCAACGCAACGCATCACATCGTAAATCATAAGCATGCCCGCGCCGTGACCATAGCCGTATCCCACCCAACGCAGAAGCCAAACTATATCAAACACGTATTACCGATCCAACCCGCACCGAGAGAAATGCATACTAGAAATGGAAGATGAAAGACAGGACAGTGAGGCCGTAAAGAGAACCAAGAACGCAATAGAGAAACAGGAAAAAATCACTTCCCACAAAGACTCGCCAACTTCCACTCTCCATCCACGAACCTGACAACCCCATTATTCTCTGCCCACTGCCTCAGCGGGAGATCCTCCCTCTCGGGGCCTGGGTCTCTCTTCTCGAAGTGTCTAGCCACATGCTCCATGCGCTCCTTCCACGCGTTCGCACCGCGGAATTCCATGGCGCAGAACCCGCAGTGACTTAGTGTAGGCGGTTCCCGGAGTTGTCGCCAGCATCGCTTGACAACGGTGTCGAGGGAAGCTTCGAAGGTGTCCTTCTCAGCCTGAGATGTGGATGAGTCCTTGCGGGACGAAGGGTTGGGGTTGGCTGGGTTTGTGGTCCAGGGGGCGTGCATGCGGCGCTGGTGCTGGATGAAGAGGTCCTTGCGGTTGAAGTCGTTGACGAGGAGGGTTGGCCGTCGAGGTGTATGGTGGTGGGAGGGGGAGGTGGGTGTTCGCGGGTGATGCGTAGATGGCGAGTGGTTATTCAAGCTGCACCGGCCGACGTCGCATCTGTAGAAGCCCAGCTGGATGTGCTGGGAGCTCACGTGGCGCTTCCATTCGTTCTTAGAGGGGAAGGTACTTGTGCAGCCGTAGCGGGCGAAGCAGCATTCGAAGCGGCGGTCGGCTGTCTTCTTGGGTGGTTGTTTGGAGGTTGTGGCTGCTTCGGTGCGGTTCGATTTGGCGGGGGTCTTTTTGGGGGACTTGCTGGTGCGCTTCTGGACGCGGGTTCGGGTGTTATCTTTGCGGGATGAAGACTTGCGAGTGGGTTTGGAGGCTTCGCGTTCGGCGGGGTTGGTGTACTTGCTGGGTTGGTGGGGAGCTGGGGTGTATACTTGTAGGAACATGTGGTTCTGTTGAGGCATTGGGTGGGTTGACTCGGTAGGACTCATTGGTTCTTGCTTGTACAGAGTCATTGGAAACTCGGGGTATGAAGGAGAGGGCGAGCTCTCAAAGCCAGATGCGCATGACGTGGAGTCGTCATAGCTGAGAGCGGGCATGTAATTGCTCTGACAGTCCGTCTGAGGTGAGACGCTGCGTATGCTCTCGTCAAAGGGCGAAGGAGGGCACCAGTATCCCATGTCTGCAGGAGACGGGGGTGGAGGATAGCTCAATGGATCGAACGGAGGAAACGGAGCGCCCTTGACCGCGACATCCGTCGTAACGGGAACACATCCCATCATAGCATCAGGCATAGGAGCCGCCATCACATTGGCATCGTGGTGAGGATAATACTGCACATCGACCTCGTGCGCAATTGGAAGCTGGCCCGGCACGCCGTAGTGGTGGAAGTCAGAATAATTGTAGTGGTCCTCCATTGTTCAAGCACAGACAGGAGGCTGGCAGGGTCAAGTCAACAAAGGATGACAGGTACAGGAACACCACGAGGCAGGAAACAAAGCTTTAGCTTAAGCAAGAATTAGGACCAACATGATTGCAGCGGACCCATGGCGGCATTTATTCTCAACTAGGCTCACTTGTCCGCCCTCTGGTGTGGTCAACAACTGGATCAAGACACCGCGAATTGGCGAGTCTTGAATGAGCCTCACTAGCCAATGCGCACCCTCCATTACGATGAAAAGGCACAATCGGCTGGTGGATAAGGAAGTATATCCCTGTTTGGCGTCCGATACCGACAGACAGACTCCATCAACATTGCAGAACTAGGAGTGGACAGGACTAGTCAGGGCCGTTGCGCTGGAGCCACTCCTTCATTACTTTTTTGCTCCCTTATTCTGGCACGATCTCCGTTATTTGATTTTCTATCGCGCCCAAACTGGCCTAGACATTGACACATGGGCGTAAAGTTACCGATACTTGAGCGGGACAAGTGGCTGACGGGGTGCAGCGCCGCAGAGGTCGGCGTCGTGCCAGTGCAGCGTTGAAGATTTGTGGCGGCCGGGCTGAGTGCCAGTACGAAACGGTGACAATACCCAGAGCCTCAAGCTGTCCGAAATTGGTCTTAGTACTGCTGTATTATACCCCGTACGGAGTAGGCCCGCCGCCCATGGCCGCCAGCAGCGGTAAGCGTAGTGTGGGAGTCGTCATCTGCCATGCATGCACTGGTTCGTGCGCTTCTTTTTCTGGCCCCATCCCGGGGTTCCTCAATCGGCGACTGGCGAGAAGGATCCGTCGTCGGCGAATAGGACGAGAGTTGGCAGGCAGAGACTGGACGGTGTTGGCTGGATTCGGTTTGCCCTGGTGAAGGGCCCCTGCTCTGGGCCTCTGGCGTCAAGACGGCGGCAGCTTGGCGCAGATAACGAAGCGAAATAACTGGGGCACGGGGACCAACAAAGTAAGCAATCAGCGATATATGAGTGGAGCGTGATAGTCTATCAAAGTCAGGGTAGGAATGTCAAGATGAGATGGTGGTGGTGGACTGGTGGTGGAAGTCCGATCCGACCAGGACCTCGTATCGCAGCGCTTCGGCTGAGCTTGCAACTGATCCGATCGAGCAGCCGCCAAAGCAAAACCGCCATCTCCGTTCTATTTAGAGACCATCCAACTGAGGAGAGTATGATTTTATCGGTATGGTGGTTGAAAAATGATGGAATTGGAGATGGATGGACGCCAGGAGGGATGGATCATGGGCTGAGTGGCCGAGTGTTTGCCTGATCGAGGCATCCCCACGCGAGACCCCGATCCACTCCACTCCGCTCCCCTAGCGCTATGGGGCCTTGCTGTCTCTAAGATTTTGACGACATTTTCCACGCTCTCCAAGTCCAAGATCACCCTCTCTGAACCCAGAATCCCAGTCCAGTTCCAGAACATGTCTCCGGCTGTCAGAAACCGCCAAGCCGAGCCACCAGATGGTCGCTGAGTCGCTTATTCCGGTCCTCGGAATTCAACCCTGTCAAGGATAACGCATACCCGACGATCGCTATACTCATCAAAATGATGATCCTGATCCAATCCAAGAGTCTTCCCCGTCCGGTCAATCTGCAGCATCGACAGCGTCGCGAACCCGGGCTAACCACCGCACCAAACCGCAAACGAGGCCGATCTGCCTTGGGCGCAGGCGCAGTGCAGCAGTACCTAGCGCCAGGCTCGTCGCACAACATAACTAGGCGCATCACCTGAATTAAGTCCCCGAGACCTGGCACACTGCATATGCACCTTTCAGGGGCGAAACTCTCCCGAATCCGATGACACCCTCACGGCTCACGCCCTCATGCCCATGGGCAATGGTAGGGCTAGATTGCAATGGGCGCCCGGCGCAGGGCTCTGCATGGATGGGCGAAAGAGCCAGCAGAAGGAATGAAGGCTTCGTTGCAAAAGCAAAGTAAGACATCTGCAACGCCAAACCAACGGCAGCCAGGACTTTGTCGCAGCGGGCATCTTACAGCGGCTATGCTCGGCCGGTTTGAACTTTGAAGCAGAGCTAGGCTGCTAGAGCCAGACCATGCGTTTAGGTAAGGCATAGACTCGTGAGGTCGAAGTGGTCAAGTGGCAGACACACGCCTCCAGTTTAACTTCAGACCTCAATGATGCCCAACAGAGCCTTACTCTAAATGTCAGTCTGACCCTCTGACAGGTCGCCGGGAGACCCCAGATCTCTCCTTGGAGCTTGGGCTCCGGCCTGGGCCAGATTACTCGTGGCTTAGATATCTCACCAGCCACACTTTTAGAGGCCCTAAGCCCCAAGAGCCTGCAGGACGGAGTATCACTGCCATTCATGACCTCACTTGAATTAATATCCCCAGAAAGGGTAGAGTTGAGGGTTGATGTCATCGAGCATATTCAGGTAGCTCCGATCCGGATGGTGAGACGGGTTCTTTTGAGACCCCGTCAAAACTTTCGTTGAACGAACTGCTGACACTACTCCGTACTTTGCTTCGTAGATTACAGAGAAGTCAATGGCCATGCCGATCATTATTGTCAAATTCCACCATCTCTAAATTATCACGATCGACAAACTACGCCGTTGCTCCCCCAAAAAGGCGTTTGCCTGACCCATACAAGACACTGATGACACCGAACCAATCCTCTCTAGTCCGAGGCTGGCTTGTCTTGCTATTCACTGGGCCTCCAAAGGTGACTTCCGGATCTCAACATGGAAAGAACTGACAGCGCCTGCCCCGGCTGCGTGTGGCATCGGAGCATCGGCGCCATCTGAGAGCTGAATAACTCCGTCCCATCAGCAGACGCAGTGATCATTCAAAACCAACGAGCGAGGATGTCATTCATTGATAATTTCCTTACCTAGCCCAAGGGTATTGTCTTCATAGAATGCGGCGGAGAATGCAGTGGGAAATGTGTTTTTTTCTTCTTCTTGAGCATACCCTCATCGGTCCCCCAAGTCCAGCCTACACCGCAGGTGAACAGCAATGTATGTTTTCCAGGATGATGTAAGACAGGCTGATGTAGGTCGGCAGCGGAGGGTAGGAAAGCTTGTCGCATACCTAACACTGTGTTCGGTCTCTCTTCCTGCCCACTCTTTAAAAGTTGTCCAGTACCCAAACATTACCTAACCCAACCCGTCACCTCGCAATTCCCAGGAGGCCGTTGCAAGCCATCGTCAAAGTATACGGGGCTTTCAATAAACCTGAATCCGAAAACACAACGAATATCTTCATATTCCACGAGATGTACATGGCAAAACCGATAATTGGTATGGTTAGCAGTATACATCGAGAAAAGAAGATAGCACCCAGCGGCTTCAACCATCATACACGAACTGCGATATCAAGCTATGTCAAACCGAAGGGCTTTCCTAACCTGCTCTAATATGTTCTCAAGGTGGCACCGACTCACGTCAGAGTGAACAAGAAACCATGCTAACCAGTGGGTTTTCCCGGTGAGGCAAGGGTCCTCGATACGATCCCCGTCTTGATAGAACAACGTCC
Organism: Aspergillus mulundensis; assembly: GCF_003369625.1. Lineage (NCBI taxonomy): Eukaryota > Fungi > Ascomycota > Eurotiomycetes > Eurotiales > Aspergillaceae > Aspergillus > Aspergillus mulundensis. Next base: position 1,257,063 of record NW_020797895.1, on the reverse strand, counting down.
AGCGAACAACGTTGGCCATCAACTCAGCAGAAGATCTCTCAAGATCCTCGAACGTGACTTCCATGGTGACCTTGCCGCCCCTTTCGGCGGGTATATAGCCACTGCCCCACCAGCCCAACTGGTCGGAGAATGGCGTCGCCAGTGCGCAGAACCGATCGTTGTCGTTACATGCTGATAACAGTTGAAGTGCATAATAGTCAACGCCCGTCGAGTACATGCTTCCTTCAGCGGCCTTCGCGCCCGGAGCCCGACAGTTTACTTCAATAACCGTGACCTCAGGCGGTGGCGTGGAACAGGGTCTGCTGGCGGTTGTCAATCGTGGGAATGCCGACTTGGTGGTCCTGTAAGTGGAAGCACTATGCTGCACTCGGGCCTCACAGTGAAAAACGCCTGTATGGAACCCGAGTCGGAGCAGAAGGGAAGTCACATTGTCAGTTAGCAAGGCCAGTTCGTTGCTGGAGAGGTTGCTTGGGAACATGCTCCCGGTCTCAACCCAGGACTTTTCGCTGAACTTGGAGGGAAAGCCCTCTGCTGTGGTGGGGAGGTTATCAGAGATCTCGGTAAGAAGTACCCGCCCATTGTGAAGAACAACGTTCACGTCCACCTCGGGCCCTTCTATATAGATCTCAGCTAGAGGCTCCTTTCCCAAAGCCCTGAGTCTCCGTTCAGCAGCAATGCGCTCTTCTCCGTCTCGACACAAGAAGATGCCGAATGACCCGCTCCCACTAGAGGGCTTAACGATGGTCGGAGGGCTCTGGTCAATCGACTGCCCTATCTGGGGGAGAGGTGAGAATGCCCGTAGCAGCTCTTTGTTTACAGTCGTGGCAATTGTCTTGGAAGATTGTGTCGGAAGAGCGAGTCGCTCCGCAACCCTGGCAGTGGCCTCCAGGTAACGGTCTGCGAGAGAGGTGATTCCATCTATCGGGATTTTGTCGGCTTGAAGCGCAGCCAGAATCCTCTCCGGCAGCTCGCTGTCAATAGTCATATCCACAGGGAGGAACTCAATAGGCACGCCCAGGGCTTCGCGGCGGCGCTGGAGCCAGTGGCCAGGTTGATCAATGATAACTAGGGTCATTCTCAATCCGGCTGCTGCGCGAAACAGGCGCTCCCTCAATGCAAGATTGTAGCCGCCGTTTACCAAGGCAATGCGCCTTGGAACCGCCTCGCAATCGAGAACTAGGGGCCCCGCGAGTCTGTGGGATAGCTGGTTCAAAACACCACCTTCCTTGACCAGGTCGTGGCTCACCTTGAGCTGGATGCCGCCGATCGCGGAGGCAAACGAACGCTGCAGCCACTCGCGACTATCAGTCGTTGAGATGGACTTGATGGCTGTTTCGGGCTGATCGCGACAGAAAACCTGGATTACCTTGTCCCAACCAGCTGTTCGCAGTTGAAGTATGTCATTCCTTGCAAGGTAGCCTGCCCGTGTTGGCAGAAATAGGCAAAGAGTTGTACGGTCACCATCAACTCTTTTTGTGGAGGACCGAACGCAGTCCAGCCACCACCTAGCCCATTGTGGCATGCCAGAAGGTTGAACTTGGGCTTGACCGTCGGAAAGAGATAACTCATAGGCCACCGATTTTGCGCCAGTGTTGCAGTATTCCAGAAGCGGATGGCCATCGTCCACCTGGGGAACCTCAAGCGTGACAGTCTGGAAGTCGGTGTGATGCACAGCATACAGACCCCAAGAAGCGATCGGATTATCTGTTACAGTATCAGATAAGTAATGCAATGTGAGGACAAGCTATTACTGACCCTTGCGAGGGGCCTCTGTAGTAAGTGTAAGCACACCTGTGTTGAGTGAAGGCGACGGCATCGGCGTTATTGATCAACTTTGCGATAGGCACAATAATGGGAGAGCTAGAGATCTATGCCTTTGGCTCCCGCAGTGGATAAAAAGCTGAAAGCAATTTTACAGCCCTGACACTGTGCTCTTTCTCCTCGCGTCTCTCGTGACGTGTCCCTCTGCAAAACCAACAAATACAGGCATCAACGTCAAGGCAACTAGCACTCCGTTCACGCAAGCTATGGAATGGATTATAGAACCTGACTGTATCCGCGGTTTCTACCGTGGGAATGCTCGGCCATGCCAGTCGGAAAAGGTGAAGCTCGCGTGCTTCGATCTGGTGGGTGCATCCTCATCGTCTACGAGGACAATTCTGTATGGTAACATCCCTTGACAGGACATGACCTTGATTCGAACCAAGTCTGGAGAGATTATGCCCGTCAACGGGAAGGATTGGGCTTGGTGGAACATTATTGTGCCTCAGAAACTGCGGACACTCACCCGTCAAGGGTTGGTATGAACCATCCTAGGCAGGACAGGCAGCTCACAGGCCTGTATAGGTACCGAGTCATGATATTTACGAATCAGAACAACATCCTCCTCCAGCAGCAAAGACTTTCAAACTTCCAAAGCAAGCTCGAGGAATTGGCTACGGAGGTACAAGTGGATCAGGGTTGGATGGCAAGAGGAGACTGACATTCAATTAGCTGAACGTCCCCCTCGTGGTCTACATTGCACCCGTGATGAACCACTACCGCAAGCCGGAGATTGGGATGTGGGAATTGATGCTCCTGGAGCAAGGGATCTCCGTGGCAGAGATCGCCGATGCGTTTTACGTGGGCGATGCGGCTGGACGGGAGGACGATTGGTCTGACAGCGACAGGTATGTGGTTAGGCAGCATTTCATTCAATCGGACTGACCACATTGCAGGGTCTTTGCTCTGAATGTGGGGGTTCGCTTTCACCTTCCAGAGCACTTTTTCGAGGGATCAAGTTGAGAACAATGAATAGTTTGTGCGAAATGCTGCCAGTGTTACCCTGAGGCTGAAACACTGATAATGCATCACCTCTTGTAGTTGCGAGGCCTTCTGCCCATTTGTCTCACCAGTCCTTAGAGGTTTTGGAACTTCATATGTTTCCCATTTTCATTCACTTTCTCATTATCTCAGTTCGTAACCGCCATAGCGTGCACATTTGACTACCAACCGTGGCTTGATATCAGCAAAACAGACATGACGCCGTTATTCGTTTATATCAACGGCTACCCCGGAGTGGGCAAGCTCACTGTGGCGAAGGAACTATGGTATGTGTGATCCCCTGTACTTCGCTCAACAAGGGATCTCATTGCGTCTGCCCTGGAATCTAGTAAGCTGCTGCCAAAGGCAAAGATCCTGGACAACCACCTGCTCATCGATCCTGCTGCTGCTGTCTTCGAAAGAACCGCGGAGGAGTATCAGCCTCTTCGCCAAGTTCTGGTATGTGAATCGCTCTTCTAACTGATGCCCGCCCATTGACCTATCTGGTTGCAGCGCAGAGAGATCCTCAAATCGCTTGCGACTGCTACGACAACCCGGGAGACATCCTGGATTTTCACGGACCAGCAATCCTCGAGTGCCTTGGGAAGTGCATCCGCCAAGGACTATCAACAAGCAGCAGCTGTCCGCGGGGCCCCTTTTATCTCGGTTGTGTTGAATTGCGATCTTGATGAAAATCTGCAGCGGGCTGTTGGGGGGGATCGAGGGGCTGGCTCTAATACAAAGCTGACAGACCCTGCCATTCTACGACACATCAGACAGAGCGAGGACATATTCCGCTTCAAAGACCAAAACGAGCTGGTACTTGATGTCACTCATCTCCCTGCATCAGAGGCTGCCCGAAAGATCCACGAACATATCAGTAAGTCTCTTCCTACAAACACTGCATGGTATGGAAAGGTGCTTACCATGGACTCCGTGTTGTAGGAAGCGTCCAGACCACACATGCAACTGAATGCATGCAGTTGCAGCCCACCAAGACCTTTGCCGATCTTCAAGGCTTCAAGCAAGAGTTTGTCGCAGACATAAAACGTGGGCTCCCTGATCGAACTGTACGGCTTCTATGCTGGCTGTTGAGCCGCCCTCGGGACCATGGCGGCCTGGTCTTCCTCTCCGTCGGCGATAGCACAGGGACCATTCAGGTAGTGGCCAACTCTGCCGCGCTGGATAAAGGGTCTGAGTTGGGCACGCTTAAGCCAGAATCTAGTTTGATGGTTCATGGTCGCCTTACACCAGACCGTGAGGGAACGATGGAGATATCCGCCGACAAGATCTACATCATATCGAAGGCGACTGGCACCATTCATCCTAACATTCGCAGAGCAAGTCCGAAGCTTCTTGAAGCACAATCCATGAACCACCTGCTGACGAACAGGCACCTTTACCTTCGAAATCCCCTGATCATGGCGCTCAATGTCTATCGGTCACAGCTTTTGACAGCTGTCCATGAGTGGTTCAAGAAACACCAGTTCATTGACGTCAGTGCCCCCCTACTTACGAGATCGATCCTGTACGAGCCAAAGTCTGCTATTCAAATTACCGGCTCCAAGAACGATAAGCCCGTTTTCCTGTCTCAATGCGCCGGCTTCTACCTCGAGGCCGCTGCCCATGCCCATGAGCGCGTATACAATCTCGGCCCAAGCTTTCGAAGCGAGAGTCGAACCAACCGTCATCTCATGGAGTACTGGCATATCAAGGCTGAGCTCTGCTCGGGCTCTATGGACGACATCATCCAGCTTGTCGAGATCTTCCTGCACGACATATTCCATTCCGCCCTGCAAAGCACGCAGGATGTGACACGGCTTCTCGGCACAGAGTACCCGACTATCCAAATCCCATTCATGCGTATAACATACAGAGAGGCGCTGGCACTGCTGAAGACAAAAGGCCTTGATCTGGCGTTTGGGGACAACATTTGCAGGAAAGCGGAGATCCTCCTTACGAGTCACTTCGGCGGGCCTGTCTGGCTGACGCACAAACCGCGCAGCCTGGAACCCTTTCCTTATTCCCTCTGCCCCGACGACCCGGAGCTCACAATGACTGCCGATCTCATTTCCTCCGCTGGGTTTGGTGAGATATGCGGCGTGGCGGAAAAGTCCTTCACGCGAGAGGACCTTGAGACTCGGTTGGAGGAGAAGGGGAAGTCCGCGGCGCATGAGATGTATGGGTGGGTGCTTCAGAGCAGGGACTTCGGCATGGCGCCTCATACGGCGTTCGGCATGGGGTTTGAGCGAGTGCTAAGGTGGTTCTGTGGTGCTCCTCATGTCAAAGACATGATTCCTTTCCCCCGGGTTTTCGGTCGGGACCCTACACCATGAGCTGTATCTTGTTGGGTCGTAGTGACAAGTGACAACTTCCCATACATAGCTTAGCTTGACAAATACTATGAACGGTTTGGTTTCATTGGAACTATTCTCCTTGCGGCTTCATTGTTCTATAGACTGATTATCCACCTATTTGGAGGACTGCGAAGAAAGTAGGGTAGGTAGTGTCCACGCTGACCTGTATTCTCCATCTCATCCACTTCTTTTCTGTTCAGGTGCTTTAAAATCTTGTTGATTGTTGTTCTGCTGACACGGTGAGAATAAAATCAAGTATTTATGCCTATAGGTAAGTCCAAAATGTGGTCCGGTCTTACTTGGGAGCCGCTTGAGCACAGGCGGAGGAAGTAAGCCCAGCGAGTCCATTATATGACAAAGATTGGTATTTTCTTATGTACAGCCATTTTCTGATCACATACTTATCAGATCCAACAGATCTTTATCCATCTATCGCTGATGCCTGTTATCATTGCCAATATCGTGCGGATTCCCTCCGCAGTTGGAGCCGCCGTCCCCGCAGTGCGCCCTGCGTTCCAAAGTCAAACAACGACTATCAGAGGACCTAGTGCCATCCCCCGCATTTCCAAGCTGATCTTCATCCTCAAAAGACAAGGATGTCGGGTCTATTTCCGCTAGTGAGGACCAGGTGGCGTCGAGATGCGATCATCGTTGGTGAGACTGAGATAGGGCTTGGAGGTGCTCGGAATTCCCACAGCAGTTCCGATATCACTTATCACGTATCTCTCTATCAACATGCTCACCTTCCCCGACAATTATGTAACTGTTCCGACGGCGAGCTGACGCTTTGATTCTGGCTTTAACAGCCGTCGGTCCCCATGCCGTCTTTGGGCCGACTCTGGGCTTAACCGTGGGTGAAGCCGATGCCTCGTCGTTGATCCTCCCATACTACCACAAAGACCATGGAAGCAGTCCAGGAGTCCAAAGCCTCAACCTTCAAAGCCGACCATGGAGACCCATCTGTTTATGACGCCGAGATGGCGAAAGGCGAAGTGGGCATCGCAGACCAGCTTGAGATGCCCATGAAGCGCAAGTTCAACATCCTCAGCATCGTCGCCGTGGGCTACAACATCTCAAACAGCTGGGTTGCTATTGCCGCCAGCTTTGCCATTGCCATCCAGTCGGGCGGTGCCTTGTCTCTCCTTTACGGCATCATTGTTGTTACCTTTGCCATGCTCTGCACGGGCGTGACGTTGGCTGAACTGGCCAGTGTCTATCCCACCGCCGGTGGACAGTACCACTTCACCTCCATCTTGGCCTCTCGCCGATGGAGTCGAGGCTTGTCATACCTCAGTGGCCTCGCGGCTATATTCTCATGGATCTGCCTGGGGGCGTCCATCGGCTTGTCTGGCGTGAACGCTTTGATGGCAATCATCATTCGCTGGCAACCGGGGTATCAGCCTCAGTCGTGGCATTACTTTCTTGTCTACCAGCTGTTCAATATACTCGTGGTCCTTTACAATACTTTCTTGGTTAACAGAACGCTCTGGATGTACAATATTGGATGTAAGTCAGCCTCCGAAGTGTCAAGGTAGACGCCACTAATGACTGTGCCTTCTCTAGTCGCCCTCTCGATATCCACATTTATTGTCATTACAGTTGCCTGTCCCGCTCGCTCGGACGTGCAAATCGACTCGAACGAAGTCTGGGGCATACTCACCAACGGGTCCGGTGGCTGGCCGGACGGCATCTCATTCCTCACCGGCCTCTCAACACCCCAGTTCATGCTCTCCGGACTCGACGCAACCCTCCATCTTGCAGAAGAGTGTCTTGACCCCGAACACGTCGTGCCAAAGGCTGTGCTGGTCACCGTCCTCGTGGGATTCCTGACGGCGTTTCCCTTCGCCATCGGCATCATCTACAGCTACCGTAACGTTGCGGAGTCGTTGTCCACCAACACTGGGTGAGCCATATCATCAACCTACATCAATCGGTAGCCTAATCTAACCATCCGTCTCCTTAGATTCCCCATCTACTACATCTGGGAAAAAGCCACTCACTCCCCCGCCGCCGCAACCGTCTTCATGGCCTCGCTATTTGTCGTTTCCTGCGTTGCCTTCAACGCCGTCCACCAAACAGCCTCCCGCCTTACCTGGTCCTTTGCTCGCGACGATGCCCTGTTCTACTCGAAGAAGCTCTCGTCCATCCATCCCACCCTCGGCGTCCCAGTCTACGCACTGATCCTCGACGGCGTCCTCGTCTTCCTCGTGGGGATTGTATACGTGTGCTCATCAACCGGTCCGTATACTCTTCTTCTCTCTCAAGTCCAACCAGACTAACAGCCAAGCTAGCATTCAACTCCTTCATCAGCACCACCGTGATCGTCGCCCAAATCTCCTTCGCCATCCCCGCCGTCCTTCTCATCCTCCGCCGCCGGTCAACGCACTTCCTACCGGAATCTCGACCCTTCAGAGTCTCTAATGTACTGGGCTATGTTTGCAACGTCGTGTGCATTATCTGGGCACTTATCTTGACTGTCTTCTTTTGCTTCCCTACTGTGCTTCCCGTAACGGGCGGGAATATGAGTGAGTTGCCTTTTCTTATATTGTTGTTTACTTGGGTAGACAGCAGGCTGACCAGTGGTATTGTAGATTATGCATCTGTCGTTCTAGCCGTAATGCTGATCGTCGGCGTCGCGAACTGGTTTGCGTATGCAAGGGGCCATTATCATGGGCCTAGGTTGGAGATGTAGACTATCTTGTCTTTTCAGTTTGTCTATATATGGCCACGTGAATAACATGCTATACTCTATTATTTGCGGAAAATAGTTCCTGTTTATTGGCCGCGGTCTACGGAGTAGTCTGTTTGCGATGCGGGATACCCTCCGCCCCCGAACCCTTCCCTCCACTCCAGCTTACCGCTACTCCAGGCTTGGACCATACCGAGATCCAAGCGGCTCACGTCATTTTCAGCCGTAGCTTGGCCCAGCTACCAGCTGCTCGCAGGTAAGCACATACCCGTAACTTGGAGTGTACAAAGTAAGCGAAGCCGAGCTCGTGCAAATCATCAAGAATTATAGAATAAGCGAGCCCTTACAGCCATGGCTTATGGGTGGATCCCTGCTCACCCGTAGGCCGTGCCAGACCATGTATTAGCGTTGTGGCCAATGTCAGATCAGGGTTTGCCTACCATGCCCTCGGGACCTTGGTTGGGGCACGAAATGGAACTGATGGTGACAGCCGGGCGAAGCATAGCGGCCGGCCATGGTCTGAGCTTGGCCGCCTTACCTTCTAAGACATACATACCGTACTCCCAACACCGGTATCCAGCTTCAGCAATGTTAGGCAGGACTGATCGTTGCCCATAGCGAGCAGAAGATGACGAGCAGACCACTGCTCATTGGATCTGACTAACGCAATGAATGTATTCGCTTCATTAGCGTGATCCAGTATCGTCCATGTATCTACGGGGATCGATCGTGAAGAGTACGATGCTGCTGCGGCTTGTGTTTTGGACGGACTCGATCTTCATGTCTATATTCGGCGAGGGACCCGGATCCGGTAAGATGTTCTGCGAGCTAAGGGCAGGGATCCTACTGGGGCACGGAGGAAAAGTACATGGTCAAACTGGGTTCCTGCAGAGGGACTGATAGGAGTTCTCGGTGGATTGCTGTCGCTGGTGTTGGTGGTAATGATAGGCTCCGGATGCCTGGTTTGCGTGTCTCTGTCCGGCCATGGTCGATTGATCATTGTATTGGGGGTCTCAAAACAATCCTGTGCGTGCCTTTCTTAGGGCTGGACCTCCTGAAGCAATTGGCCGCCCGTTCGACCGCTCGAATTGACAAATGAGATAAAGCTGAAAGCTTCGTCTGTAGGGTCGAGTACGGTCCAGATCTCTAGCGGGATCGTGACCAGGAGTAGGCTGCTGCATGGTTCAGTTTCATAAACGGCTTCAACCGTGATTTCGGCGCTGAGGACGCCGGGGGGGATATTCCTGGACAATAGCCACTGTTTCCACGCAGCAAGGCTTGGATTGTCGTCTGCAATATGGACGGCCAAAAGTACTTTGTGTTTCTTTTGAGATTTCGGTTTTGATTCCTTGGTGTCCCCGAGTGCGGTTTTGGTCATGGGGTTGGGGACGGTCTCCGTGACGAGTTTCTCAAGAACAATACTTGGTGAGTTTCTCTTCGCAATGTGCAGCGGGCTTGCGGCAACTTCGTGTTGCGAGGAGTTCCTGTAGAGTATCGCGAAGAGATTTGCGATGGTGCACGGGGCTCCCTTTAGATCATCGAGGGTGTCGATGAGGGCCTGCGTAAAGGAAAATTTCGGATCCGCGCCCGCAGTCTGTTCGAAAACAGAAGCACAGAGCATCTCTGCGCCATCGTAAAGTGCACCAGGTCCAGAGCCCGCGGAGCAACAATCGAATATGTAGCATAGATCGCCTGTTCCATACTCGCAAATCGCTTTCATTCCGTTCCAATCTAGACTCGGACCAGTTAGATTCCCGGAGTTGTCGACTTGTCCTCTGATTCCCCACAGACGTCAGCTTGATATGGATATCCACTAGGAGATATACTCGGGAAACTCACGCGAAATACCAGTGAAGATCCGTTGGGCCGGCTGCGGATGCGTGCCCTGAATATATAACAATGCGTAGAGCCTGTTCTCCTTCATGCTTGCTTGTCCACGACACCAACTTCTCGGTGAGATTCTTTTGGGGTCTGTCTTCTGGTATTTCGAAGGATTCAACATCATAGCCATATTGGTTCTTGAAGATGTCGAGTAAGGCCTTTTCCAAGGGCAGAACCCCCAAGTCATCGTTTTCCCAATGCATTGCGATTACTGAGACCTGGTCGTAGTAGCCCGTCCTCGAGGGAAGACATCTTTGAATTGCGGCTTCGAGATCAGACGCAAATCCCCTAAGCCTTTTTGTGGCTTTAGCCACCCGAAAGGCGTCCTTTGGCTTGGAGGAACGAGACATTGAGATCGTGGCGGATACGAGTGTGAGACATTAGGAGAGTGAGTCGGAAAGGGAGAGAGAGAGAACTTTCGCTTGGAGACAAGGTGAACCAGATAGGGAAGATGTGGAATGGACCGTGGACGGTGGTTGAGTAACACTCGGAGCGAAGTTCAAGAACAATAGGTCCGGAAACAATGGTTGACTAACAGAAACTCTACAAAGCTTTGAACAGCGCCTCCAGTCTCTCTTTTCCTTCCCACTCTTATCGCATGCAGTTATAGAATACTCAAATTGGAACAAGGATTCATAGATGACACTGTAAACAGTTTCTGAGTAAGTCATTTGATACTATCATATAATCATACTGGTATCTGTGGCCTGAGGGGAGTATTCCAAAAGAGGCTAGCCCGGATCGGGATGGTGGAACCACCAGCCGACTGGATACGAAATACGAGTACGACCGAGTGACTTGCAGCAGCCTTCGGGCGGAGAAACGCCCGTTCTTCTCTTTGGCATGAACAGGTGCTATTATCTTCTATTCTGGCCGCATCCATTATCTGTGTCGAGGATAAAGATGCCACAAGGATCATAGTAATGAATCATGATATCAGACTAGACCCTTAGGGATCCACTGCGGTCAGCCCCGGATTCTCCATCACGATCGCACTAAGCGACCGATCCAATGCTGGGGCGGACCCAGCGTAGAACTCCGGAGTAAGAACTTACTCCGTAATGCCCTACAGCTGGACTGCAGCCGCACTTGGAATTCTCCTAGCAGAATCCCTTTTGGCCGTGGTGCTGACGCCAAGTATGACCTCGCGAGAACATGGCATTGCGATTGTTCCCAAGGTTCTGAATCTGTAGCCGACCGGGGGCCTGGCCATTCTTGATTTCCTTGTCCCTGTTTGTGAGAGTCACTTGGCCGACACATTCGGATGCTCTCTTCCCGGCATCCGTCCTCGCTTCTTATTTGACTTTGTCTCGGCTGTGTTCTTTCCTTCCCTGATGTCTCGTGGGCTGACTCCCAGCGTTCGCTACTTAATCCATCGGTCTTTCCTTCTCGAAACCGCCCTTGACTTGACTGTCCCTACTCGACTCATCCGGAGCATGTCGGTGGTTTCTTGACAGCTTAACCTCACGCGATGTCAGTCCATCCGTTGCCTCCAGCGCCTTTCGGGGGCGTTGTCCCTGTCGGCACGACACAGCAGGCCTCGGACGTCATCAGCAGGGTTACAGAAGAGAACGGCGCGTCAAGCTCATCTGCAGAGAAAGCAGAGAGCTCCGACATCACATGCGCCAGTTCGGAGAAACACATCAAACACGTCAACAATGACATTGACCAGGAAAGTGAAAAGAAGATAACTGCCCTCGCGCGGAACTTATCCCGTCTATCGCAAAAGAGCAGCGCCGTGGACGGCACCAACACCTTCCTCGACCCCTCAAGCGACCCCCAGCTCGATCCAAACTCCGGCCGATTCAACGCTCGCAAGTGGACGAAGAACTTCCTCTCAGTTGCCAACCGTGATCCAGACCGCTACCCCCGCCGCACTGCCGGTGTCTCCTTTCGCAATCTAAGTGCCTTTGGCTATGGAACGGCCGCCGATTACCAGATGGATGTTGCGAATATGTGGCTGAAGGGCTACGGCTGGATTCGTCGGAAGCTGGGCTTCGGGAATAGAGTCCGCATTGACATTTTGCGCGACTTTGAGGGTTTCGTTCGGAGTGGTGAGATGTTGGTCGCGCTCGGGCGACCCGGCAGGTAACACAGCGCTGGCCCGTCACAAAATCCCCGATCTGTGCTTACTTTTTCTTGTTCTACAGTGGCTGTTCTACGTTTCTGAAAACGATCGCCGGCGAGACTCATGGCCTTTGGCTTGACGATGGAGCGGACATACAATACCAGGGGATTTCGTGGGATGAGATGCACAGTCGGTTCCGGGGGGAGGTCATCTATCAGGCTGAAACCGAGATACATTTTCCCAATCTGACTGCTGGCGAGACGCTTATGTTTGCTGCCCGAGCGCGTACTCCAGCCAACCGTTTTCCTGGTGTAACGAGAGATCAGTACGCTTGTCATATGCGCGATGTCACCATGGCGATGTTGGGCCTGAGTCACACGATGAACACGATGATCGGGAATGAATATATACGAGGCGTGTCCGGTGGAGAACGAAAGAGAGTCAGTATTGCAGAGACGGCTCTTTGTGGTTGTCCGTTGCAGTGTTGGGATAATTCGACCAGAGGTCTCGACAGTTCAACTGCTCTGGTAAGTGATTGCTCCGTCTATTCTTCAGCCCTTCTAACTCAGGAAGGAATTTGTCCGAAACCTTCGCCTTTCCACGGAGTATACCGGCTCCACGGCTATTGTTGCTATCTACCAGGCGAGTCAGGCGATCTACGATGTGTTTGACAAAGCGATCGTCCTGTATGAAGGCCGGCAAATATACTTTGGGAATGCTCTCGATGCCCGGCGCTTCTTCATCGAGATGGGATTCGAATGCCCTGACAGGCAGACTACCGCCGATTTCCTGACGTCTCTGACTAGTCCCACTGAGCGTCTTGTGCGAGAGGGCTCTGAGCATCTTGTTCCCCGAACACCCGATGAGTTCGCAGAACGGTGGAAACAGAGCGCGGAGCGTCGGAAGTTACTTGATGAAATTGAGGCTTTCCAGAATGAATTTCCCGTCGGCGGCAGCAAGTACGAAGAGTTTAGTCGTTCTCGCGCAGCAGAAAAGGCTAAAAGCACCCGTGCCAGCTCGCCATATACCCTCTCCTACCCGATGCAGATCCGCCTATGCCTGTATAGAGGCTTCCTTCGTTTGAAGGGTGATATGAGCATGACCCTTGCCACAACGATTGGCAACAGTATCTTGGCGCTGATCATCTCAAGCATCTTCTACAACATGAATGGTACAACCGAGAAGTTCTTCGCCCGTGGGGCGCTTTTATTCTTTGCCATTCTGCTCAATGCATTTTCAAGCGCATTGGAAATCCTAACGCTCTGGCAACAGAGACCAATTGTGGAGAAACACTTCAAGTACGCTTTGTATCATCCGTCCGCAGAAGCGATCAGCTCGATGATTGTCGACTTGCCGGCTAAGATTCTCGTTTCGATTGTTTTCAACATCATCCTCTACTTCATGACAAACCTTCGTCGAACCGCAGGTCACTTCTTCATATTCTACCTGTTTTCCTTCACGACGACACTCGTCATGTCGAACGTCTTCCGCTGGACTGGTGCGATCTCTCGGTCCATGGAGCAGGCAATGGTTCCCTCGTCAATCGTTATGCTGATTCTCGTCATTTACACTGGGTTCACAATTCCTGTGCGCAATATGCACCCCTGGTTTAGATGGCTCAACTATCTCAATCCCATTGGTGTAAGTCTCTCTCACGAAACCTTAGGTAGCTACTAATCAATTTTCAGTACGCGTTTGAGTCACTTATGGTCAACGAATTCAGTCACCGGAGATTCGAGTGTGCCTTATACGTTCCTAGTGGGGATGAATATAACGATGTCCCTCCCCAATCGAGGATTTGCTCTGGTAATGGAGCTGTAGCCGGGGAAAACTTCATCGATGGTGACAAATACTTGAATACCCAATTCGAGTATTATTACTCCCATCTCTGGAGGAACTACGGCATTTTATTAGGCTTCATGTTCTTCTTTTTGGCGGCCTATATTATCTCCAGTGAGTTCGTTCGCGCGAAGCCTTCCAAGGGAGAGATTCTTGTCTTCCCAAGAGGCAAAATTCCGGCTTTCGCGAAGCAAGTTCGACGGGATGAAGAGGAAGCCCCTACAACGGACAAGCCGAAGCTTGAAGGTGAGAAGGGTGATGCTCATGTCGGAGCTATCAAGAAGCAAACTGCTATTTTCCATTGGCAGGACGTGTGCTACGATATCAAAATCAAAGGTGAGAATCGGCGTATCCTTGACCATATCGATGGCTGGGTACGGCCAAAAACCTTGACGGCATTAATGGGCGTTACTGGAGCTGGCAAGACTTCGTTACTAGATGTCCTAGCTGACCGCGTTACTATGGGCGTCATTACTGGGGACATGTTGGTAGACGGACGCTTGCGGGATGACTCGTTCCAACGCAAGACAGGTTATGTCCAACAGCAAGACCTGCACCTCGAGACCAGCACTGTTCGTGAGGCGCTGATCTTTAGTGCGATGCTTCGCCAGCCGGCCAGCACCTCGCGAAAGGAAAAGTTGGCTTATGTGGAAGAGGTCATTAAGATGCTTTGTATGGAGGAGTACGCAGAAGCCGTTGTTGGTATCTTGGGTGAGGGCTTGAACGTGGAACAGAGAAAGCGCCTTACTATTGGAGTGGAACTTGCAGCCAAACCAGATCTTCTTCTCTTTTTTGATGAGCCAACATCGGGCCTAGACAGTCAAACAGCGTGGTCTATTTGCTCCTTGATGAGGAAGCTAGCAGACCATGGTCAGGCGATCTTGTGTACAATTCACCAACCGTCCGCAATCCTGATGCAGCAGTTTGACCGGCTTCTATTCTTGGCGAAGGGTGGAAAAACAATATACTTTGGAGAGCTTGGAGAGAACATGGGGACTTTGATTGAATACTTCGAGAAGAAGGGCTCCGCTCCTTGTCCCAAGACTGCCAATCCCGCCGAATGGATGTTGGAGATCATCGGTGCGGCTCCAGGGTCTCATGCCGACAGGGACTGGTCTGAAGTTTGGAACCATAGCCCTGAACGCGATCAGGTACGTCAGGAATTGGCACAGATGAAGGCAGAGCTTTCGCAGAAGCCAGCACCTCCGAGGACGCCTGAGTATGAAGAGTTTGCAATGCCCCTCTGGTCGCAGTTTCTCATCTGCCTCCAACGAGTGTTTCAGCAATACTGGCGTAGTCCGTCCTACATCTACTCCAAGGCCGCCATGTGTGTCATTCCGGTATGTTTTCCTAGGCGCCCCTGCGCGTGCAACATTACTGACGAAATAGCCCTTTTTCATCGGATTCACGTTCTGGAGAGAACCACTCAGTTTACAAGGCATGCAAAACCAAATGTTCGCTATCTTTATGCTACTCGTTATCTTTCCCAACTTGGTCCAACAGATGATGCCGTACTTTACGAGGCAACGCGCTCTGTATGAAGTACGGGAGCGGCCGTCCAAAGCGTACTCGTGGAAAGCCTTCATGATGGCCAGCATTATCGTGGAGCTTCCTTGGAATATTCTGATGGCTGTCCCGGCGTACTTCTGCTGGTACTATCCCATCGGACTTTACCGCAACGCAGGGCCTGGCGAGACGGTCGAGCGAGGCGGCACAATGTTCCTCTTGATTTTGATCTTCATGTTGTTCACATCAACCTTCAGCTCCATGATCATTGCTGGAATCGAGCATCCAGATACGGGTAGTAACATCGCTCAGCTGTTGTTCACGCTATGTCTCATTTTCAACGGGTAAGCCGGCTTTCCGTATACTACCCATTACCACCGCCACATACATGCTAACAGTGATCTCAGTGTACTTGCATCACCGGACGCCATGCCTAGGTTCTGGATTTTTATGTACAGATGCTCCCCGTTTACCTACCTCGTAGGGAACGTATTGTCGACCGGCCTATCTGGTGCCGAGGTGAATTGCTCAGACATCGAGATCCTCAAATTCCCGCCACCCGACGGACAAAACTGCACCTCGTATCTCGGCCCCTACGCCGATACAACGGGAGCGAAGATCCTCAGCCCGGCTGCCAATGGCGACTGCCGGCTCTGCGCGATTTCCTCAACGGACCAGTTTTTGGCTGCGCTCAATATCTACCCCGACGACGTCTGGCGCAACGTCGGGATCCTGTTCATCTACATCGTCTTTAATGCATTCGCCGCTGTCTTCTTGTATTGGTTGATTCGCGTGCCGAAGAAGAAGTCGCAGCAAGTGGAGAAGAAGTGAGTTGGCTGTGCTAGGGGTTGTCCTGAATGAGTTGGTGTCGTGTCTTGAGTATGGGCTTTTATGGTCCACTATCGACGTGTCTTATCTCACTGCATGTTAGATCATGTATTTCGCTCAACCCGATATCTTAATTTTATCAGCCATTGATCTCTCGTAAGGTTTTAAATCTCGTCCGTAATGCTGAACTTATGCGCTGTAGCTTGATAAATGTGGCCGGCTGCCTGTAGCCCTCGTAAGGAAACCAACTGGAGTACGAGTGACGATGTATGGTTCCGATGAAGCGGCCTCGATTTGAGTACGGCCAGGGAGACAAATTTGCTCCTACTATGTCGGAAAAGGTCAATGTCAATGTGAAACGTATATATAATTGAAGAGTAAACAGATAAGCGATAGGAAAGCAATATACAGCGTAGTCCTCCAAAACAGCGGCCCACCAATCCAAACAAAAGTCCATGAGCGGCATTAAAAAGGTATAAAAGGCGGCGCGAGAAAGGTATAACGAACTAACAGAGTAAGCAAAAGGAGGATCAGCGCCTTCGTCCAAGTAGAGTAGTCAAATATCCATTCAGTTTCCCAGTAGATCGGATCGGAGCGTATGGCATGGCGCGTTGGGAAATTCAAGTCCAGGTGGTGATTGCACTGTCGTCGAGAAGATCGAAGACCCAACGGAGCCGGGTCGATGTATTTCCACATAAATAGCGTGCGTTGGTAGAGACAGGCGAACGTCGTAGGACGTCAAAGTCCGCATCCAATCCAATTCGAGCAAGCCGCCGCGTACGAGGAGCCGGAAGGGAGTAGGTAAGTTTTTTTGCTTTGGACTCGTCTCGTCTCGTCTCGTCTCGTCAGTTCTCTTCGGAGTCGTATCTTATTCGGTTCGTTTAGCACATCTCGCAGCACTCAATGCAGTCGAAGCAGCATTCGCAGGTTTCCTCGCACAGGAAGCAGCAGCAGAGAGTCGCCAGACTAAAAAGAAGAAGCGAGAAGTTAGCGACAGGAACAGGAAGCGGGTTCGCGACGTTCGGAGGACGGAAGTCCGCTCACCAGGCTCCCAGACACCCGCGGTCCTTCTTCTCTCGGCGAGGTTGCTGCTGGTACATCATCTGTTGCTGCGCGGCGGATACTCGTCAGTTCATGAATTCGGAATAGAGATATAGATATGAAGGGAGGTTCGGCTGGCATACCGGCGGCGGGCCTTGCGGGTAAGGCTGCTGGTAACCACCCTGGGGAGGGTAGTAGGGCTGTTGCGGCTGCTGGTAGTGGCCCTGCGGGGGGTAGCCGCCGCCCTGGTATCTATACGGACAGCAGTCAGCCGTGTGATCATGGGAGATGGCGAAAGCTCGATAGCCGGGTCGTGTCGCTCATCCGCGGGCGTCGACAGCAGACGCTCGCTCACAGCGATGGAATCCAGCTCGGCTTGGCTAGTCGACTCGAATCGCGCGATCGCGCAGCGATACGGACAACGGGCGACAACGAACAAGGAAACGGGACGCTTACGCATGCTGAGGGTGAGGGGGACCCTGGTTGTAGAACTCGTTGGCGGCCATTATTGCGCGGCGGTGAGGAGAGGATGGTCTGGTCTGGAGTACGGAGTAAGGAAAAGCAAGCGTCAGTTGTGATCGACGAGAACGAGAAAAAGAAGATGACGGGTTCCGGGGCACGGAGTAACAAAGGACCAATCGTTCGGGGAGCCTCGTACCTAAGAAAATGCCAAGTTTTAGAGGCTAGAGCTGAGCCCGGGCGACGCAAGGTAAGGCGAGCTGAGCTGACGGAGCGATCGGGAGGGGTCGAGGAGGTGTAAGAGTAAGACGAAACGAGGGCGAGGCGAGGAAGCGTAAAGTATGAAGATGGGTGGACGGGCTGGAAAATTAGGCGCAGGAGGATGAAGATATTAATAAGGGGCGATATGCTATTTATTATTTGGTTCGGTTCGTTCGACGTTGTCGCCTGGTTGCCGACTGGGTCGCTGAGGATGGGAATCGATGGAGACTCGCTCGGAGTCTGGAGGCGATTCCAAGGTTCGGACTTGCCGCCCCCGATAAGAGTCACCTGACCGCTGCACAGCTGCTTACTCAGAG
Source organism: Aspergillus mulundensis (assembly GCF_003369625.1). Lineage (NCBI taxonomy): Eukaryota > Fungi > Ascomycota > Eurotiomycetes > Eurotiales > Aspergillaceae > Aspergillus > Aspergillus mulundensis. The sequence goes on along the minus strand of NW_020797895.1, from coordinate 1,239,015 downwards.
AGCATAGCACAAACTATGCATTTCAATGCTGGGTGGGCTTCCATGGCTAGCGTTAACCATAAGCGTGGATGTGCCATGGTAAGGAGTATCTATGTCGTGGGGAGAGGTTTAAAACAGCGATCTATAGAGCCTATTGGGTTGTGGGAAAGGGTATGATGCTAGTGTAGGTGCGCTTTGCGACTGCCATAGTTATATATTCTTGCCGCTATGGTAGTCTAAGGAGAATAGCATAAAAATCGTGAGGTCCATACTGCGTAGGTCCTCCATAGATTTCTTCGGTCAACTATATATAGCAGTGCAAAACGTGAGAAGCAAGCTTGACCCTAAGAAACAGCTGCGGACGAAGGCAGGTATGGGATCTTCGAAAGCGAGAATGCATAGTAGATTTGGAGTATCGAGAAACCACCAGGAGGCTTCAATTCTCGTGGCTCTGCCTACTTGAATTACATCTTATTTCATGCACAGAAGCTGCAAGTTATAATAGTCCATTAGTTGATCCAAATGTAATAGTTACAATGAATACGGAGTACATCGTTGGTACAGCCCAAGGCACAGCCACATCAGTCCGACCAGTCCTACGTCCAGCTCAACAACTGCGCGCCACAGCCACGCACGTTGTTCTAAAAATATTCGTTGATCAGAGTGGCTGCTCAAGCACCATAGCCCGACTGCTTGCGTGGCTCACAGAGTCAAAGCGGTCGCGACGAGCCAACAGAGTCCAGCCGAGTCGGCTTCTGCTGAGCCTGAAACTAAGAGAGCCGCAGCTAGCTGCATGTGCGTTACACGCACTGATCATGAGAACGAGATGTTGATAAATCGACCAATCGACCGACTCTGCTGGCTCGTCGCTACCATTTGCTCATCACGGAAGTTCAGTTCCTGCGCACTTAGTAACAAACTTAGTCCTACAGGGCGATCCTGCAGCTAGTATAGTAGAGTAGTGAAGAACATCGGAGGTTACCAAAGTCCCTGCCGTTAGGCATTGGGAAACTTAGTAGCTCATCTTGCTTTCCCACCGTTTGGGGGCGGATGCTGAGTTGAGGTGTTGTTCGTAGGCGTGTTCGCCAAATCAGTATATTCTGGATGTAGAGTCTCGTGGACTGGCTGCTGCTCATCATCACACATTATGTCGTATCCCTCTGTGACGGGAGTACGAGGCCGCGATTCGACCTGTAGACCCTCAATGAGGTAAATGCCGGAAACGAGTTGCGCGGTAAAATAAATAAGAAAGAGAATAGAGAAAATATAACGATGAGAAAGAAAAATAGAAAAAAGCGAGTTCCAGAGTGTACGGAACAGGAAAAGAGAAAAGTGAAGAGAGAAAAGAAAAAGTAAAAGTAAAAGATGAGAAGATAACAAATGCGACTTCAAGCACGCAATATAAGGGAGAAGAACAACTCCGACAAACAAGAGATGTATACACGAATATAGATTAGAAAGTCATCAAGCATCCACAGTATAGAAGCAAATCAGACGTACGATGTTACTTCAGGGACCATGGGCTGGGACTCGAGATAGCAGGTGCTCTCGAACGATGGATACGGGTTCGTCGTAGGGAACGAGGTGAAGGCATCATAGCTGGTCATACCGGTTGGTTCCACACCCTGCGAAGACATGTCCTCAGAGTCGTGAGACTCAAATGAAGAGTCGTCGACTGAATTGATTGGTGCGGTGACCATGTCATCAGGGACTCCGTCAGCATCAAGAGAGTAGCCCTGAGCGACGTTCTCGTAGACGTACTCCTCTTTCTGGACCATCCAGTGCTTCAGGATGTCCATGGGCGGATGAGTACCGCCACCTTTCCCGCCGCGCTTTTCGCTGTCTTTTCCGCGCCCACCGCGACCGCGTTGGCAGGGGTTGAAGTGGGTGCGGCGAAGATGAGCAGCGGCATTGTAATTGGCTCCGTACCTCTTCCCATTCCGACAAGCTTTGCAGTTGGCAAGAAATTTCTTGTCGGGGGAGATATCGACGCATACCCAGACTTTTCGAACCACTGCATGAACGCGATCGATGTGGCGGCGAAGTTCATGTTCTCCGTGGAAGCCGTCTGGTTGGTCGTTGCACATCGTGCAATACGTCTTTTGCCGAGGAGGTCGTTGAATTGAGGCTTTGGGAATGGCAGCGACTTCCTTGGAAGTCCCGTCTGATGAAGAGATTCGGATCATCTTGTGCTCTACCACCTTCGGCGGAGAGGCCTTGAGAGTTTCGGTCTTGGGGGCTATAGGCCGTGCGCTGTGCACAATCTCCTGCGTCCTTCGAGCAGCTCGAGAAGGCTGCGTACTTGATAAAACATCCATCTCAGCAGGCACAGGGGGTTTCACATCGGTGACGGGAGAGGGAGGAATGAAGGACATCGTGGTGGCAGGAGGGGCAGAGCAGGAGTACGGCATGGCTATTGACGGGTCGACCATGTTGAATGGAGTCTGAGGGATGATTTGCGGGGTGGGAGAGACAGTATTTGAGAAAGGAACATTAAGAGGCGTGCTGGAAGCGGGAAAGTTGGATGAGGGAACAGCAAAGGAATAATCTGAGTCAATACTAGGACCTGAGGAGTCGAAACGCATCATTCCCATCGTTCCGCATAGAGACTCAGTCGTTCCACTGCGAGTCATAGGGACGGCTTGAACAGGTGCCGCGGCCAGGGGATTGTCGCCGCCCATGTGTCCTTGGAAGAACTGACTGGGCAGCGAGCTCCGATTTGAACCTCCGACTTGTACGGGACTCGCTGAAAACGCCAGAGAATCCGGGGAGACGTTCGTCTGGCCGTCGAAGTTGCCCAAATATTGTTTTGTGTATTCGGAGGGTGAATATTCGCTAACGTTCTGCAGGAGGCGGCGTTGGTATCCAGGAGTGTGTCGATATTGGGCCATGGACGTCATAGAATGTTGGTACGACACGGGGACCTGTTGACTCTGCGAGCGAACCATAGCTGGCGGTTGAGGAACGAATCCAGGACCGGAGGAGGGAAGCCCGTTGTCCGTCTGCGACATTGTTCTCGAAAGCTGCCAGGACGTTTCCGGAGCTGCCGGGGAGGACGCATGGGAGAGATCGCGCTGCAGAGCAACGCGCTCAGGAGGATCCGGAGTCTGCCAAGTGTCAATCCAGGGACTGTTGGCGGGAGAGTAGAGGATGAAGAGGTGAGGAAGGTAGCGCAGCAGGAACAGGCATGGATGGGGACGAGAGATGCAGCGGGACGGGAGGAGAGGACCAGAATAGAGCACGTACGGTGACTCGCCGCTTTGTCGGAGGAAGGCCAGAACCAGGTAGTGTCCGAGGAGTTTCCTGTCGTGTCCGTTTCCCGGATTTCTCAGAAGAGGTGCCGTGGCCAAGGATGCTGGAACCCGAAACTGGTCGATACGCGGGTGTGGACGGTGACACCGTGGTCGTAGGCATGAACTGACTGAGGCGCTGACTCCAAAGTTGATTTCGCTCTGTCTCCGGGAGATGGGAATGCTGATCCAAAAATGCGTCCCGATATCCATTGATGGCTCTCGTGAAGAGGTCGTCGTCGGCCATGGTGACTGCTGACATGCTGTTGCCCTCCTAGTCGTGGTTGAGTGGATGGATGGAACTGCGGTCAGTGAGAATAGTTGGGACTGATGAAGACTGGATGTCTTGTTAGTATACAGTTACAGTCGTATCGGTAGGATCCATAGCGATAGACAGGGTGGGGAGACAGACTGTGAGAGGTAGCCGGTAGAGATAAAGAGCCGATAAGATAGATGAGGATGAGGAGGTAGCACGAGAGCGGACAAGATATGGTGGAAGAGTGAGAGGGAAGGAAGAGGAGGATAAATAGAGGCAGAGATGAAGGATATGTAACAGAAGAAGAATAATATTAGAACAGGACCGGCTGGAGATGATTGGAATGGGGGTGAGCATGATGGGGGAGGGAGCAGTCGATAGATATCCTGGGTGCAGAGCCCACTCCCGCCCAATCTGGGTTAGTCAAACAGACTACGGCGTCAGGATGGAGAGAGGTGAGGACGAAAAAGGTACAGGAGGAGCCTGAAAATTCGGGAGCTCATGGCAGAGGTACAGTCGAGGATCATTGGATGACGTGAGGGGAGTCTGGACTGCGGGATGGGCAGGCCGGTTGCTCGAACAGGGAAAAAAGAAATAGCCCACTGATCAATGATCGCGAAGATCAGAACGCTAGTGCCCTGGGGCAAAGACGGGAAAGGAGAGGGTGACCAGAAAGGAAAGAAGGAAAGTCTGGTGACGGGCGACAGAAGGCGGGTTACAGCGGCAGAGAACTGCTGCTGCGTCAAAGTGAGGCGCCCATACGGATCCCTCGACGCTGCTGGATCAGTCATCTGAAGCCTCTCGGGCTCTCATGATTTGACAACGCATCCTGCTCAGCCATGGGGCAGTCCAAGTCTGGTAAAGGAATACTGGAGAGCAGAGTCGTGCCCAAGCCCATGTGAGTGGTGCTCACTGACCTGACCGTCTGGCAGCTTCAAACCACTCGGGACTGAGTCGTGTTTTCCCCTCGACTCGCTGGCTGCCACGTTGTCTGGCCTCTGGGCTACACCCGTTTGGGTTCCTACCATTTCCACCCAACACCCTCCTTTACGATAACCATACGGAGTATAACTGCCTAGCAATCCTGGCGAACACCGCGGTTCGCTCGGTTATTGTGCTGGGTAACGAGCCAGCCGATGTGCAGCGGTCGCTTGAATGCAGCTTGCCCGCGACGGACGGCCGACTCAGGCAAACTTGCTTCTGGAAGGGTGCATGACATAGGCAGATGGATCAATACTCCGTACAAGGATCTCCGCCGTTGGAACGGCCGGTACCAGACGGCTGGCTTCCAAGGTTCAACCCTTCTAAGTTCTTCCTCTGTCCGACTCGTTCGGCGACGGTCCCGGAAGGCTGCGTGTTTGACTTCGAAACATTATTGCAGTATGGAACAAGGCAGACTTGCGCCCCTTGGCGTCTTACTTCTCCGTTTCTCCGGATGCGCAGTGCCCAGGAGTTCCTTTGAATCGCGATCTTGACTCCTTCATCTCGATCGTCTCATTCTCATCGAGGATTCAAGGGTGCAAGGTGGGCCGGCGGGGAGCGATCGGAGATTGCCCTCGTGTGAATGTCACGTGACGCGCATACTCTGCCTTGAAACGCCCGTTAGCCAGCGTTAGCCAGACTTTGCGGGTGGAATGGCCCACATGGGATACCAGCATCTTTAATTAGATCTCCCTTTCATATACGGAGCTTGCCCGGAAGAGTCTCGGAAGACGTCACTCTACCCAGCGTTCGAAGTTCTAGAAATCGGAGTTCATCGCAGATTCGTAATGATCTCCAGATGAATGGGTCCGGTCAGCCGTTGTATGTCACGGCTAACGGATAGAAGAAGTGCCTGTGCCTGACTAATCGCGATAACGGCCCTCGGGGCAACACCGACTCGACTCCATCGACCGGCCGAGTGTATGGCGGTCTATTGAAAGCTCGGTGCGTTGTCCTTGCACTGACGATATTCCCTTACCCACAGTCCTTCAACGGCTCAACCGGCACATGGACGGTCCCATGTGCAAACCTGAAACGAACTGTGCCCAATGATAGAAGAAACTGGATGGAGTTGACCCTGACACATCAATAACACGTGCATCCAGAATGCCTCGAAATGCATGTACAGAATGCCGGTGAGTAAAACCCTCTACCAAAGTACTCTGCTAAGGCGCAACAAAGGAACCGAAAGGTGAGGTGCTCCCTCGCAGAGACTGGGAGCAGATGTAGACGATGCCAGACTCGCAACCTGGCTTGCTCGTATGCGCAGACTACGAAAGTTCCCAGTCGTCAGCTCTTGAGGAGTACAGCGTCTCCAAATGCAGATACAAGCGTTCATTCGGGGCTCCAGCTGTCGAGCAATACTTCCGGTCTTGATGTCGGCACCGGTACGCCGGCTGAGCTCCTGCGAGAAGCAGAGTTGACGCAAACATTACTCTCCCTCTATTTTCAGAACTTCAATGATATTCATTTCATGTTTGACCAAACTATATTCCTTCGCCGTTATGTTCTCGGCGATATCCCGAAGGTGCTCTTGTTCGCCATAATGGCGTTGGGTATTCGGTGCGCAGGCCTATCCATAGTCTTCGACGGCACTGACTTACTGCAGATACTCCCACGCACCTTTTCAGAGCCCTCGTTTGCGTCCACACTGGGGAGAGCCATTGTATAACGAAGCACGACAGCTATTGAAAGAGGATTTTGATCACCCATCGCCGACCACAATCCAAGTCTACGTGCTGCTTGCTACCTACAACCTGACTTTTGGAGGTGCAAGGAAGGCATGGATCTTCTTGAGTACGACTTCGCAGTAGCGATGCGACCAGGGTTGACAAGTTATTAGGCTTCGCTCGCAGCTTTGTGAGCATATTGAAACTTGACCAGCCGGCTAGCGACACGGATCCTGTGCAAGCCGAGCTTTGCCGACGTTTGGTTGCGACAGTTGCCTTAATGGAGCATACATTTCCCTCGGGTTTGAATATGGGCCGGCCTTTCCCGCCAGTGCATACCCTACCCCGGTTATACGCCGAGGAGGAATTCGATGTGATCAAAAACCCTGCTTTTGCAGCCGCCAATCTCCACCCGATGCCATGCATTGCCCAGGAAATACTTACCCTCTCCGAGTACTATCATCAAGCATGTCAAATTTTCGACACCCCAACCCCTCAAGGGTTGGAAGCGCTTGAGCAACGGTTATCACAGTGGCAAGCCAGTCTGGATGAATCCCTTGTCTTCAATCGAGAAAATCTCGAAGTTCACCTACAGAAGTTCGCTGTTCGCCCCTTCGCCTATATGCATCTACTTTACGCGCACATCTGGCAGCTCGCCCTTTTCGACTCGATGGACTGGACCTCTGCCACGATAGCTACTGCGTCCGAGGCAGGGAAACGCATCCTTCCAATATACAAACAAGCTTCAAACATCACCGGCATTGTCCACCAGCTCTGGGAAGTTGCGCAGCTTGACCTGCACAACAACTGCTTTGGACAGATCGCGAAAACGGCCCAAATTATACTTGCACATCAGCTTTTGTCTACCACTGATGCCCAAACCATGGCCTGCTTGCAGACCGAGCTTCTCATCCTCCGTGACTGTCTCATCAGAGTTAAGGCCCATTGTCGGCTTTACAACTGGGTGGTACGCGAACACCAAAAATCTAGAGTCACTCAAAGCGCTAACATTACAGCCACGTAGTTTGACCAAGCCGAGTGGTTCCTCCGCATCTGCACTCAGGATAGTTTCTTGCAAGGCTTGCATGCCTGGAAGTCTGTGGTACGCTTCCAAGTAATGTCGCTTGGGACTTGCTATGAACGGCTGGACTACGAGACTGCTAGTAAGTCTGCACGATTATCCCTCACGGAAATTCTCCTTTACGTCAAACCTAACCATGTTAGGTCGCTCGAGCGGATTAGAGAGTCTAGCAACCGCCCACTCTTTGGATCAGCATAGGGAGAACCATCTCCCGACGATGTTATCGCCGATATATATTGCGCAAAGACAGCGAGCCCATACACTTCCATCCGCTTCCGGCTCTGGTTGAGTATCCACGTGGTCCTCTGAGCATACTTCACGACAAGTAAGGATGGCGACAAGTAAGAATGGTGGTTTTATCATGGCTGTGCCTCCCACAACCCAGATTACATGTTGGTCAGTAAGCTCAGTGCGCGAGTACGGATTATTCGGCCTTTGAGTCATGATGAAATCAAGTATGCTCCGGGCTGCCAACAACCCTCCAACTGCCAAACACTTACCTTGGTGAGCGCCCGTGGCCAATACGAGGATCGACAAGCAATTGCATGTTCGCTGTTGGAGACGGATAAAAGCCGTAGCCCGTCCTTCAACCCAGCCAGGGCAGGTCGCGAATTTGGAACAACTCCGGAAATGACTCGCTTGCACTCGACTTGTCGAAGCCGAATTCAAGGATCTCCTCCATCTTCAAATTTTTATGAATAATGAGCGTATCGCGCAGGTCCAGAATCTACACCCTCAACGTGTCCTGGAACTCGTGAGTGACATCTGGGAAGTATGGTCGCAAGTACTTAAGCTAGTCCTTTGCCAGAAGTCGCTCTCCCCTTCACCAACGTATACCCATATCGACGACAATATCGTCCAAAGGGCTATTCTGGTCTAGCCCGAACCGCCTAGTTGTCTTCCCCAGATGGCTGTCAATCTGCAAAAGGTAGGCACAACCTCGAGCGTAGCGGATCATACAAGTCATCATAAAAGCTCTCCTGCTACTCGAGCACATCCATTCGATTTGCGGACCGGGCCGTACGAGAACAATGACGAATTCAGCCTATCACGCAGATAATCCACCCCACAGAGACCGAAGCGATACGGGAGATAGGCAGAGTAGGGCTCTGCGATGCCTCAACGTACCATCCGTTGTTATACCCGTTGGCTTCGAGCCCCATCATCGTAAAGCCATGTATCATCTCGTGGGAAATAGCGGGATCAGTTCATGGTCCGTTTCCTTCCAGCTGTTTTCGTCGCACTCTAGCACAGCTATCCAGAGACGCGCTCCCGCCAAACCCGCTATCACCCGCCAAATGAACATAAGAACAGTACCTTCTTTTTCTCTCGTCGCTATCTTCAATGCTTGGGCTATCATAAGCCCATGCTGGAAAAGATGATTTCCCCACCACTGAGGACCTACCTTGACGACCTTGATGCTACGCCACTAAGCCCTCTGCCATAAACAGAACCGGGACTTTGTCTCGACCATTTGTCCAGTCAAAGCATTATGCCCTTTTTTCGCGACACACAAGCATGGTTTGGCGCAGTGCTACGAGGGCCTTGAATACAACAGCACAGAAACTGAAAACAACCATATCACTAGGTACTTCTACAAGCAATCTGCAGGCCCTGCATCTGCATTCTCAGTCAGCCAGATCTTGGTCACCAGGAGTCTTATCTGTCCAAGCCTGCACTGTCAGCCTGCCCTGTCAGCCTGCCCATCCTTGCTTCCATGTCCGACACCACTGAAATCACCAAAGAGACAATGTCCCCCACAATGACCGACCAAACCAGAACCCCCGTTAGGTAGTTTCGCTTAGGTAGTCAGTCTTTGGCCAGCACACACTGGATCCCACATCACCTCCGCACCTGCCTAGTCTAGCTGGTCTCATCAACTCCACCTTGTCCACCATCTCCTTCATGTTCGCAACGTCATCCTTCGACACTCAAACCCCTGTGGAAATACGGAATACCCCGTACGCCGGGCTTACATTTATCCCTGTGCAACTGCCCCTCATTTCACCATGCGGCTGAGATGGTTTGTGGTGAGATGACAAGATGCAATACCTTACCATCCTCAAGTCCTCCGCGGTAGCTGAGTGAGGCGAAGAAGAATGCATGAAAAACTAGAAGGAACACCCGCACCCGACGCGATCGTCGCTTCGAACGCCACGGAAGACTGTTCCATTTGTCGTGACCTTTGGGCGGCGTTTGCGGGGAATGTAATTCCCAGGGAGTCTAAAATCCGTTTAGGATCCATGGCCGATTGTAGCTGCCTGGTACTCCAATCGTTAAGGCCTTAAAGCAGCCGATTATGGACGAGCGAAAAGAGAGGACGGAACCTGATGGCATGGTTCTAAGTGCGGACATACCGCATGACACCGCTATCTTGGAGGCACTGATTGGTGGGTATACCTGGCATTTTCTACTTCACCACAAACCCTCAGTGCCGGGCCACTTGGGAAAAGGACGAACTCTGGACCCGGACTGGGTCGATCTGGACGTTGCCGTGCAGTGGAAACAAATGTGCCTTAGTTTGCATGGAACCAAATGTCAGAATCCAATAGAGATCTGGCCGACTACGCCTGCATGGCTTGTTGATGTCCAACAGAAGTGCGTTGTGCCGGGGCAAGAACACTTTCCCTATGTCGCTCTCAGCTATCGATGTGGCAAGCCCGAGGGCGAGACCACAAAAGTGGATAAGAACACGATAAATGTCCTGCGCGATCGCGGTGTCCTCGACAAAGCTGACATTCGAAGACGTCTTTCCCCCATTACTCGACATGCGATATCCCTAACCGCACTCCTCGGTGAACGATGCCTGTGGGTGGATGCGCTCTGTATTGCCCACGGAGCCCCCGGGAGACCCAGGCACAGCTAAACCTCATGGGGGCGATTTACGCAAGTACCATTTTCACCATTGTTGCCGTTGACGGAGACTCCAACGAGGGAATTAAAGGATTGCGGAATGTCTCTGAGCCTCGAGAACTAAAGAAACAGATTTTCCCCTTTGGGGACGATCATCATATAGTGCGCCCTACTGGCAGCAAATACTACCACAACGTGCCATACTACCAGCGCGGGTGGACGTACCAGGAGCTCACAATGTCTACCAGGAGAATACTGTTTGATCACAGGCAGGTTCGTTGGGAGTGTGGATGTAGCGAGTGGGTTGAGGATACGACCCTCGGGATCGATATGAAAAGGAACTTTCGTGATGACCCGCAACTAGGGCTGGCGGTGGTGTTGGCCGGATTTCCCGATACATACTCGCTCGTCTATCGATTGCGTGACTATAATGAACGTCGGTTGACTTGGTGGAAATTGATCTCGTTCTCGGCTAATGGATATAGTTGCTTGTTAAATTGCCTGAGCGTTTCATGAAAGCATTCTCTTTCTTCGACCTTGTCACCCAATGCCAATACCGTAATAGCCAGCGCTTTGACCGTTGATCATGCCACTGGCGCGGCCAACGCCCCCTTCCTCTAACTCAATCGTGGATAGATGAAGCAGACTAGTAAACATGGAGGAGGTGAACAAGTCGCGCGGAACAAACAAAGTCTGCGGTAGGGCGCGGCATGTAATCGGCCTTGAGCTGGTGCGCAAGCCAACTATGACATTTCCTGTGGAGAGGAGACAGGCGCAATGCATACAGGGACTACCATTCTTGACGGGCAGTCTTTATGTCCTGCATTACCATGATAACGGGCTGCAGCGCCATCTAGCCCAGTTCCTGTGATGGTTCACAATGCTAGCAGCTCTGCTCAACAGGGGTGATACTCGTGAGGCTCCTGCAGAGAAATTCAGCGCCTGCTCTACCCGTACCAAGGTCTGGGCTCAGCGCGTAGCTGTTTTGAGAGCCCTGGGTGTCTCGATCGCGCTCTCGCTCTCCGTCTTACGGCTGGGCACTCAACTACAGAGTGTGAATTGGTCTTTTACTCGTTGCAGTTATAGCTTGGATGATCTCTTTTGGTGATGGTGAGACTCTGAGGAGATACGCATAGCTTGCAGGCGATCTAGAAGCACCATCGCCAACTGGCGTGCCTGGTTGGTGCTCGTTAGGGTTGCCCTTTGGGACACGGTTATCACCTGGGCGCCATGAAGCAATTGAGAGGATCTGTAGGCCTGCGGTTGGCAAGGTGATGCGGTGCGGATCCATTTGACAGTCCGAATGCTGGGTGGACGAGGGCGGGTTAGGGCTATGGCGCGGACGCTCCACACAAGGAGAAGGAGTACACAGCCAGATACCGCGTGGTCGACAATCGTGGGAACGCCGTCGATCACGAAGCGCGATTATTCTCCCTGGACATGGTCAGAGATGGCCCGAATCGAGAATCAGGGCTTGGGTCAAAGGTTCCATCGGCATATTATCACAGACCAAATCATGCCATCCACCGATGAACGCCTTCTGCCGTCCTCTGCCTAGCCAGCTCCTGAAGACTAGTCCAATGCGTAGGGTAGATATAGAACAGAAAACGGAGGCCGGGACACGAGAAACGAAGGCCATGATACAGGAAACATGCAGATATGCACAAGCAGCTCGGTATGGTAATCTAAATTAACAGCCAGAGAGGGCTAGGCTATAAAACCAAGCGCGACACGACGTCGCATTCCAGGGGCGAACAAACGACACGCTAGACGCAAGGCACAGGATCTTTCTGGCGTGGGCAAGCAAAATTCATATCTATATGTGCTCGGGTTCTTGCGCTTCGGCGGATGAGGATATGGATGGGAAAGAAGACGGTGTACCCGGACAGGAACTGTCAAGTCTCATAGTAATCCACGGCGGATATTGTTGCGGACATGGACATGTTAAAGAAGAAGTGCAGCGAGGTCGAGGCCGAGGTCGAGCTGTTCCATCGCCTTTACTCTTGTGGACTTCACGTTGCGCAGCATCATGATAAGAGCTCTACCTACCCCAGCCTCTGGCTAACCAGACCATGTCCACGTTCACTCAAGCAGGCGCTAGCTCACCACCTGCAACGCAGAAGCCGACAATATGGCCAACGTGCTCTGAACCCTGGACGAGATTGCGAGCCTCAGAATCAGGAATGAGCTTGTGGACGCTCCTTGCCGCTATGCACGCCCGTCTTCCACCTAGGATAAAGCTTTCACTCAGCTTCAGTTGTGTCTCCTCGACCTTGATCCCGACTTCCCTATTCCTCCGGGTATTGTTGCGAAGCTGCAGAGGATTTGTGGCGCTATTAGCGTTGCTGAGATTGAGAAACAGAGCACATATCTAGTCGGATTTCCTTCTTGGTATGCGCTCTTGTAACCACCGTGGGGTTATGCGTTCAAAATCCTTGCTATAGGTAAGACCATGTATCAAATGCACACGTAGACCATGTATCAAGAGACCACATCCTGTGGCGAGCTGTTTCACAGCATACCATGTGTTTATACCGTTCCTCATCAATTCTCGAGTAATAAAATCAAGCACATACGACCACAGGGTGTGGAGAACAGGGCTTCCCGTCCGCTCAGCCGTACTTAAGCCACACGCCGGCTGGTTAGTAGTATGGTGGGTGACCACATGCGAATCCCAGCTGTTGTATGTTTTTGTTTTGCGAGCAGCGACCTGTTTAGTAGTGTTTTTGGGGGAAAGTGGTGGTAGGGCGACAGTAATCGAAGACACGGCCAACGAACACGAACAAGTCTCGAGTAAACAGCGAGAGAGAGATAAGACCTAAGATGGTTTATATTGGGAAATCTTCCAAGATAACACGGCCTTGGACTCATGCTTGCATGTTGCTCAGCAGCTAATACAGGGATTTTAGTGAACTATAGGTAGGGTTTCCAGCCCTACCCGCCCCTGCATGATCAGCCGCAAGCCGCATCGAGACCGACGCAGACCACGCAACTGAAATGCAAGTGCAGATCTCCCCAGGTTGGAGTGTGGATATAGAGTTGCAGGAGGAAACAGTGTCTTAAACATGAGGCTGTCCCGGTCCAACCCTTATTTGATCTAGCGATTCGGCCCTGGCCCCGGTCGCGGTCGCGGTCCCTGTCCCTGTCCGTCGCATATCGCACTCGCCGGCTACCTTGCCATCGGGGCTGATGAAATGGAGTTGCCTGGAGGTGCGAGGGCGAATGGAGACCGTGTACCTGAGGCCGAGGTTTCCTGAATTGCAAAGGACGTCGCCGTAGCAAAGTGATTGTAGTCGCACATGCCGGTATTCAATAACAGGACTAACGGACATGTCCGAGATCCCTCTTGCTAGGCTGTAGTTAAGTTCTTTTAGAACATGGACGGAGAAAAGATCCGGCTACCACGACATGACATCAAGCGTCACTCACCTTGCCATCTTCCTTCCCAGACTACACACAATGGAAAACAGGGACCCCTATCTAACCTGCATCGTGTGCGGGATGGAGACCAGCAGCTGGACGCCAAACAAGATAGACAAAGAAAGGCCGGACTGGAGAAAGATGCGAGAACAGAACCCGCATCAACCAGTCATTATTCCAGCGTCCGACTTGGAAGCAGTGGATTTTATCGGCGAGGAACTTGCGACTCTCTGGGCCGCTTTTTACCGGGCAAGTAGGTAGCCCTCCAGCTGGTACGGTATGATATGCTCATGCACATGATAACAATGGGTGGTATCTAGTCATCGACGACCCCACGACAAACTCGCTGTTTATCTCGGGCATCAACCGCAAAGGCGACTGCACGTGTCCGGGGCCCGTAATCAACGACCCCGACAAAGCCTGCGTTTTCTTCATGCCCCGGCGCCGCGGCCGGGCCCAGAGCCGATTCACCGACTTCCACCCCGTGAACATGAGCGGTTACGACAAAAACAGAGCAGCCGGGAAGCGGATTGGATACGCCATCCACGCGGCATGCTGGTTGCTTCTGGACCGGGTTATCGGCGCGGATCTCGTAACAAACAACCTCCGCGCGTTCGTGGACACCGTCTCGGCATTCTGGAAGAAGCCCGCGAATAGATGCTCCTGGGAAACGGAATCGATTTGGGAAGTTGGACCGCCTGAGCAGGACCCGCAGTGCTGGTATGAGCCGGACTCCGTGGGTCTGCGGAAGATCGAGGAGGTCGGGGAGCTCGATGAGGATGGATACCCGCGCGAGTTCACGAAGCGCGATATCCATGCGCCGAATAACCCGTTTCGAATCGTGGATATCGCGGAGCTGGTTGGGCGGGTGGCACTACCTAAGCAGGGAGAGGGAGTCGACGGGTCCTTCCAACCTAATGGTACCAGCAGTGCCATTGCTGCAATCTGCTGCCTCCCGACGGATATCGCCCTGCTGATCGTGGACACAATCTACACGACGCGGGAGTTCTGCCGGGCCAGGGTGCAAGACACGCGGAACCTGCTCCGGGCGACCGGGTGGGTGCTGCCACGGTCGTACTGGGTTGCGCGTTGCAACCCGGCGGTCGTGTTTGAGGTGCAGGATCTGCTTGACTCGGGCAAGGCTGCGGACTGGGCGGCGCTGTGTCTGGGGCTGGAAGAGCTGCAGCTTCACCCGGACTGGTACTGCAATAGTGGGTTGAACCATCGACGGAAGATATTGGGGTTTTTGGCGGAGATTAAGGAGGGATTTGCGGAGAGGCTATTGCCTTGATCAATGAAGTTGGTGTAGGTGGGAGCCTCTCATAGTATGCGTTCTTGCAAAGGCCAGTAGATTGAATGCTTTGGTCAATGGAACACGCTAGGTTGTTTTTGTGCCGTCTGCTGAGTTAGGAAAGTGAGTGTAGTGGTCAGGACATGGGCCGAGAGGACTCTGCTCAGTAAGCGGGGTCCTACCTAAGACGGACGGGACGCCCACATCAAATGGCAGCGGCGGCGGTCTATCAACCGGCGCAAAAGCCGGGATTGTCCTTGCGATAGGGAAGATTCTCTCGAAGGTGCATTTCAATGAGAATCGGTGTTGCTGGACGTGGAAGGCTACTGAGACAGAGACAGGGACTTGTAGATACATCCTCCCCGGCCGCCTGGCGCGGTGTCCGAAGTTGGATGATGCGCCCACCTGCTTTGATGCCTAGAAGTCCATGATATTCCAACACTAACTTACACTGCATTGCATAACTTATTCTCGTTTAGACTCCGATCCAGGCTTATCGAATCTCTCCGCAATAGCCTCCAAGCTAGGCCCCTTGGTCTCAACGAAGAAGAACCAGACGCAGACCGTCTCGACAACCAGCCAGCCCACGTAAACAAGGTAGTATTTCCAACCAATCGCCTCCAATCCAATCGGATTCACAAGGACATTCACGAAATTCGACGCCTTCCCGCAGAACATGAGGATGGCGAACCCCTTTGCGCGGATTGGGTAGGGCAGGACTTCGACCGGGTACGAGTACAGCAATGCATTGTAGGCGAGATTGTAGAAGGTGTAGAAGAGGAATAGCATGGCGATGACGGCGTTGCCGGCGCCTTTATTGTTGTGTTCGTTGAATAGGCCCGCGCAGAGGGTTTGGGCTGTGAATATTGCGAGCATGCCGGCTGTGGAGATGAGGAACTGCGTGCGTCGGCGGAGTCGGGCGGTTAGGAGGGCTGACCCGGTTGCGCAGATCCAATTCCAGATCATGAGTGAGCCGTTGATGATGCTTTGGTTGGAGCGGCTGGCGATGCCGACGGTTTCGAGGACACGGACGAGGTAATAACTGAAAGCATTGGCGGGTCAGTAAGGCAGATCTAAGCTTTGGCGAGGGCGGGCTTACGAGACGAGTCCATTTCCTGACCACTGCGAAAAGCAGCCCAGCATGACCAAGAGCAGTAGTCTGCGCCGATTACCCGGAGTGGCAATAAGTGCTTTCCACGGCGTCTTCGTGGCCATGTCCGTCTCGATGACGCGCTTCATCTCGGTGTATTCCAGCTCTACCATAGCATCTCCCTCTCGCCCGTCGGCGTGGTACTTGACTAGGATTTCCTTTGCCTCGCCTGCGCGTCCGTTGGCAATTAACCAACGTGGCGACTCCGGGAGAAGGAACATGCCGACCATGTTGACGAGGGCGGGGACTGTCTGCAGGAGCGATGGAATCCTCCAGGCCCACTCAGTCGGCATGTTGAATGTCCCATATGTGACCCAGGCAGCAAGCACGGCTCCTAGGTACCATGATGTCTGGTACAAGGATGTAGCGACCTGGCGGTCTTTTGGATGGGCGAGTTCGCCGATCAGAATGGGAGCGTAGGTGTTAGCGAAGACTAGGCCGAACCCAAGGAGGAAGCGGGAGATGAGAAACATGGAGACTGGACATGGCCATTAGTGATGCATGGGACTAATGTCGCGGATGGCGTACTGTGCACAGAAGCCCCTTGGAGGATCCCTCCTACAGCCATGACTGCCGAGCCGAACCAGATACCCCAGCGTCGGCCAAACCGATCACCAAGAAGACTAATCAAAGGGGTAGCACAGATTGCACCGACGGCAATGATTGAGGTCATCAAGCCCAGCAAAGCGCCGGAAGGGTTGTCAAAGTCTGCTTACACGGTCAGTGCTCATCCATGTGTGATTAACAAGGACGTACAACTGATCCATGTCTCGACAGCCTGCAAGCCATTCATCATGGCACTGTCAAAGCCCAAGGTAATGGCAGGCACCAAGCAGCCGGGTATGATGCGCAGGTAGAGGTTGAGGAGGTTTCGGTTCTTGTAAAAGGGAGGGGCAGCCTGGGCAAGCTCTTGCAGGCGGGCGTCGATATCTGATATCTCTGCATCTTCCTTGGAAGCAACATGTTCAAACTTCTTCTTGGACTCGAGTTTTGTATCAGCCATTGCGAGGGATATTGGCAGGAAAGCAGCTCTGAGATGAGTACCGACCAGAGTCGCGGATGTCGAGGTAGTCTTTATACATCACACGGCAGAATTCCAGAATTCTCGGTAAATCACCATACTTCCGGACGTTGAGGAGAATCAGGTAAAGTTGCGGGGGAACCCCATCCATCCGTCGCATTCCCCGTATCTCGCAATGTAAATAACAGCAGCGAATGACGAGGGCTCGCCGCCGAAGCCGGGCCGCATTCTCGGAGCTCATCCAATGGCGGTTGACCCAGACCGATCTCCCTTCTCCAACTCACCACGTCGCGTCCGGATAGTTTCCGATGGTGTGCTTGGACAATGTTTGGGTAACGAGTGCGTAGGCCATCTCAGCAGATCCACAGATAGGAGGTATAACTGTTCCATCTACCCCTCTTGAGATTGCACGACTCAACCATCTCCCTGTTATCAGGTCATAATGAGCGCCCCTCACGACATCCAGACTCTCCTTGATAAGTTGACGCTAGAAGAGAAAGTCTCTCTGCTAGCAGCTGTCGACTGGTGGCGGACACCGGTCATTCGCCGGGATGATGTTTTCGTCCCTCATATCAAGGTCTGCTAGGCCCAACGCTTCATATCTCAGCCACGTTGACTTTGAATATAGACCACAGACGGTCCGAACGGCGCCCGCGGCGAGAGCTACGTGAGCGGGATCAAGGCAGCTTGTTTTCCATGCGGCTCGAGTCTGGGAGCATCCTTCAATCGTGACCTTCTGTTCCGCATCGGACAGGAGATTGCGAAGGAGGCAAAGACAAAAGCAGCGAGCGTGTTGCTTGCTCCTACGCTGAATGTTATCCGATCTCCACGAGGTTAGTCCCACAATGCTCGATGTTATCTTTGCTCACTCGGACCAGGGGGTCGGAATTACGAGACGTACTCGGAGGACCCGGTGGTACTAGGGATGCTATCGGCAGCCTTTATCAACGGTGGGAGGATGTACTTCTAGCGAATCAACCGAGCTGATAGGTCCAGGGTGCCAGTCGGAGAATATCGCTGCCACTCCAAAACATTTCGTCGCAAATGAGACCGAAAACAGCCGGACGGTCTTGTCTGCAGAGGTGGATGAGCAGACTCTTAGGGAGATCTACATGCTCCCTTTCCAACTGCTTATGAAGTGGTCGAAGCCATGGTCTCTCATGACAAGGTACGAAACCGGCTTCTCTTGACCTGGCTGCGTCTGACAACTTCTAGTTATAATCGAGTAAACGGGACATATGTCGCTGATTCCTCACAACTAGTCAACGGCGTTGTTCGAGGCGAATGGGGCTTTGACGGCGTCGTAGTCTCGGACTGGATGGGCGTATACTCCACCTCCGAGAGCATCAACGCGGGAGTCGATATCGAGATGCCGGGTCCTACTAAGTGGCGTGGCGATAAGCTTCTGAAGGCCATCGAGAAGGGTGAAGTATCAAAGGATACAGTCAATGCTTCTGCGACTAGGGTCCTCGAACTTGCAAAGCGACTCGGTCGCTTCGAGAACCCGGATGAACCGCCTGAGGTGGCGCTGCAGAATCCCGAGCGAGACCAGTTCATCCGGACTGCGGGAGCGGAGGGTATGGTCCTACTCAAGAATGAGGGCAACGTCCTTCCACTGCAAAAGGGGGCGACCGTTGCGGTGATCGGATATCATGGCATGAATGCTGCTCTGGGTGGAGGTGGAAGTGCGCGAGTTGATTCACTGCGTGCCGTCAGTCCGGTTCAGGGCTTGAAAGAGGCAGGGTTTAATGTCGTCGAAAGCCCAGGAGTCCCAGTCTTTGGCGCTTTGCCTCATGCAGACGCATCGGTCCTCTACCTGGCAGACAATAAGACCCAAGCCCAGGAGCCAGTAACCTTAGAATGGTATAATGGCCACACAATTGGGCAGGACCTTGTACATACCGAAACAAAAGCCGTGCCGGAGTACATGATCAAGGAGAAATGGCCCTCTTACCTCAGCGCTGAGTACTGTACCAGGATGACGTTCGGTATACGCCCTACCACAACGGGACAGCATATTCTCTCAGTCATTTCGACCGGGCCCGCAATCTGCTACATCAACGGCGAGAAGGTCTTCGCGAGGTCCCAAGAGACAGACCTCAAGCCGGAGTCCTTCTATTTCTTCAAGTCGCAGCTCGAGCGCCGCTTCACATTTCCCATGGAAGCAGGCCAGTTCTACACACTCAATCTTGAATCCTGGAATACAGATCCGGACATCCTCAACAGCCCTCGTCTCAACGGCCGCATGTTCCAGGGCTCGACGTTACGGTTCCATCAGGAAATCAACCTGCCCGCTCGCATTGAGGCAGCCCAGCTTGCTGCAAAGGAAGCCTCTCACGCTGTTGTCTGCATCGGCACCACACCCGAGATTGAATCCGAGGGCTTCGACCGCACAGACTTCGCCCTCGCCCAGTCCCAGTACGACCAGATCCTTGCGGTGGCGTCCGCAAACCTTAACACAATTGTTGTCAATTTCAGCGGTAGCCCCGTTGACCTAACACCCATCATCGACAAAGTCCCAGCTCTAGTCCAAGGGTGGTTCCCCGGTCAAGAAACGGGACACTCTCTCGCCCTTGTTCTTTCGGGTGCTGTGAATCCAGCCGGAAGGCTTCCGTTCTCATGGCCGGCTAGAGACGAAGACAACCCCTCATTCGGGAACTTTCCTTGTGACGAGGAGAAAATCGTGAGGTATGAGGAGGGCCTGGACGTAGGCTATAGGCACTATGACCGACCAGAGACGCCAAAGCCCTTGTTCCCGTTCGGGTTCGGGTTAGGGTACGATGTTGATTTTGAAGTCGGTAATCTGCATCTCGGGGATCCAAAGGGTTCTCCGGCGCTCGTCGAGGGAATCCCGGATGGATTGATTGAGGTCACACTTTCCGTAAAGAATAGCGGCGCAAGAGCCGGCTCGGTGGTCTTGCAGTACTACATCTCCATCCCGCAACCAGTCCACGCCAGTCGAAAGAGACCGCTGAAAGAGCTGAAGGAGTTCAAAAAGCTCGTCCTGGCACCTGGTGAAGAGAGGGTGATTGTTACGTCGCTGGACAAGTACGCCGTGAGCTATTACGACGCAGAGGGGAAACACTGGCAGGTTGATGCAGGAATATTTTCGCTTTCTGTTGGTCTTTCCGCGGAGGAGGTTTGTCAGTCTGTCCGGTTTGAGATCCGGCAGGGGTTCAGTTGGACTGGGCTTTGATTCTTGTGTGGAAGCGTATTCCGTACCGTATAGACTACCGGAACATCATCCAGCAATGGGAGAGCTTTCCACAAAGCAGTGCGGAGTAAGCATGGTCCTCGGCGGAATGGCGTAAGGCTGGATGGAGTCTGGAGAGTCCTGGGGTTGTGGCGAATTACTTCATTGTTCATTATTGTTATCCACAGTTCGACCTGAGTTAGGCTTGAGTTTGAGTGATCTTGGATGGAAGCCAAACTGGGGAATTCGATACATGGTTGCGAATCATGGACGGACGGTGATCACAGGGGCGTTAAGGTTGGCGCCGTAATCCAGTGGAATGTTCCCTGGCCGAAAGTCAATGGGTGGAATGCCAGAGAACGCTCTCCTCTCCGAGCAGTGGCAACAAATGATCGACGCGCTTTGCAGTTGGCGATGACATCGATTAGGCCCCAAGGGTGGGTTATCGCCACGTGATCTGGCGGCCACGTCATAAGGGTCAGTGGCAGCGGAGAAAGGCACTTGGAGACAGGCACAAGACCGTTATTGCTTTTCTACGCTTACGCTGCTAGTTATCTTCCTGCATCCTCCATTTGCTCTCTCCACACACTACATCCTGGACTATCGCAGATTCTCACAAAAATGACCGACCCCACGCTTTATCTCTACACCTCCCTGACTGCGGGATCCTCTCATATCATCACCGCTACTTCGCGTTTGGAGACCATTCTCAAAGCCAACAAGATCCCCTTCCGTGCAATTGATGTGGCTACCGATGAAGCCGCGAGGAAACTCTGGGCACGTCGCTCCAAAGGAAAGAAGTTGCCTGGACTGGTGAAATACGGGACCGTTGTCGGCGTATGTTCTTGACCATCGCTTCTATGACGAAGCGGGGTTGAGTCTCTCTACGTGAACATAGCTGACACAACTCAGGACCTCGAACAAATTGAAGAATGGAATGAATTCGGCGAGCTGAAGATGCAAATCAACGGCGTCGAACCGTTTGACGATCTTCCCGCCACCGACACTCCTCTCCCTCCCACCCAACCTACCTCGACCTCCGCTTCCACCCCTAAGACCGAAGCCCCAGCCCCCAAGGCAAGCACAATCAAGATTCAAGATCCTCGTGACAAGGAGACTCAGATGGATGATTCCGTCACCAAAGCCCTCCGTCAAGCCGGCGCGGAGGCCGCAGCCAAGGCCAAGGAACCTACCAAGGAACCTACCGCACCAGCACCAGCAGCCGCCGAACCCCAGATCCCCGCCCCAACCTCCGACGCAGGTCCCAAGGAAGGAAGTGGCCAACAAAGTGTACGTCGCACGTCGGTCGCTCCTGAAATCGCAGAGTCTGGTTCAAAAAGGCCGCCTTTGGTGCCCGAATGTGCTGCAGAGTCGTCTGCCAACTTCCATGCTGATAACGCTGAAGCTTTAGGGCTGATCAACCATCATCGTAACTCAAACATCGCTGCTGAGTCAAAGGAGGAGGCCGAGAAGATGGCCAAGGAGCTGCGGAAGTCTATTTCTGGGGCCCATAATCCTGCTCTGGAGTCTCTGCGCGAGCAAAAAGCGACACTCGCCGCGGAGGCTACGGTCGAAGATGCCCTAGAGGGGTAGCTTGCTTGAGTTTTATCTTGCACCATTCGCCCTTGCTGAAGGTCCCAGCGCTTGTACTATTCTCGACCTGTGATAATTAATGGATGTTCTATGACTCGGCATTGCATGTTTGTTTTACCATGTACGGATACCTCAGTGATGCATTTTCCGGTCTGTTCAGGTTTCAGTGATCAATTTATTCTGTTTATTCTGTTGATCAGTGTACAATCAAGTTAATTAGCATTGCATTTCAAGGCCAGATACTTCTGCTATTCCATTCCAATACAGAATGCTTCCTGAATGAACTGCAAGGATCGCAGGAGATCTGGTAGGTCCAAATTGTCGGTCGTCAATCCATGATATATTCACGCTTCAAATCTCTAATTACAACTTTATAATCTGCTTCCGCTCAATTTAAATCGTGGTAGTCACTCCTTCCTTTGCTTGTTGACCGCCTCGCGCAGCTTCTGAATAACGTCACCGGGGTTCTCGGCGCCAAAGACAGCCGACCCAGCGACGATGACGTTCGCACCCGCCTCCGCAGCCTGGTCGATCGTTCCAAGACCCAGTCCACCGTCCACCTCGATGTTCAGATCAGGGTACTTCTCGCGCAGCGCCTTGACCTTGGGAAGCTCCGAGGCCATGAACTTCTGTCCGCCGAACCCGGGGTACACAGTCATGACGAGAACCATCTAGCAAACGCAAAAACAGTCAGCATTCCCCTTCTCCAGCAGAAGAACTATTGTAATAAATGTAGGCAACTCACATCCGGCTTCTCCTTCTCATCCTCCGCCGCAAGAATATCCCAGAGCACATCAACCGGCGTATCCGGCTTAATCGCGATACCCGCCTGCATCCCCATCTCATGAATATACCGGATCAACTCCTTGGGGCTCGTCTTGCGCGTCGTCTCGTAGTCCGCGGGTTCCTTGGCCGCGACAGAGGACACCGACGCCTCGTAGTGGAAGCAGTACAGGTCGCACCCGGCGTCTTTGAAGTCCTTCACCCATTTGTGGGGCTACACGTACACAGAATGCGTCAGCACTGGGAAGAGCGTATCGGGGAAGTGGGTGGGGGATGGCGTACCTCCGCAATCATCATATGGCAATCGAACGTCCCCTTCCCGTGCGCCTCAGTTGGACGAGCGACATGCGAGCGGATCTTCGTGACGACCGGCGCACCAAATGTGATGTTTGGCACGAAGTGGCCGTCCATGATGTCGACGTGCAGCCAGTCGGCGCCCTCGGAGATCTTGGTCGAGCATTCCGACCCGAGGGTTGCGAAGTCGGCGCTCAGGATGGAGGGGGCGATGATTGCGGGGGGTGACATTGTGATGTCCGTTGTATAGTGTACAAGTGGAATGAAAGTATGGGATTTAGAGTGAGTAAGATATGAAGTTGAGTTGTGGTGGTTGGATCATTTGCGGAGCAAATTGTCCCGCCAGTGACCGGCGATTGATATCACCGACTTTTCTAACTTAATCGGCGACCCGTACGTCACAGGTCCGGAGAGCCCGATTAGGAAGGGAGCTTGTCTGGATAAGGGCTAGGGCCAAGGGCTGCACGTGGATAAGGCGGGGCTGAGGAGCCTGGATACCTTGGAATGTTTGTTTTCATGCCTCAGCTTAAGCCACGTCGGTTTGTCAGACACAGACCGCTTCATTTTTATTACTTTGATAGACATCTAGGTGCTAGAGGTTATGCTTCATGCTAGGGGGCTGTCAGGCAATTCGGTGTTGGCACATTTACTTCTAGCTGCCACTGACGGTCCTCTCCCACATCGTCGCACATCGAACGTCGATCAGCAACCATGCTTGGTGACGCCGAACTCCAAGCGCTTGGGGGTAACCTCAGGGCCGTCTCGGAAGAAAACCAGAAACAGCAGCATGACCTGCAGAAGCTTCTCGATCAGTTCCAGTCTCTACTAGATAGTTATAGCCGCCTGAAGAGCGACTATGAGGAGGAGAAAGAGGGGCGAGAGAGGTACAAAAAGCTGGCAAAAACCCAGGAACGGAATCCATTTGTGCTGGTCCTAGTTGACGGCGATGGCTATCTGGTAGGGCCTTTTTCTTTGCCTGGCTTCCTGAGACCTTGGCCGTGCTCTGTCTTATGTCCAAATAGTTCAAAGACCATCTCATCAAATCCGGCGCTCAAGGTGGAGTGAAAGCAGCGCAGCTACTAAGCGAATCTATTACGGACCTCATCAATGAGCGGCTCGGGAGCCAAGCGGATCAATGTCGGATCATGGTGCGCATTTATTCCAACGTTCTCGGGCTGTCGAAGACTTTGGCTCGTGTCGGGCTTGTGGGAAATGAAGCACGGTCGTTCTCGAGCTTTACTTCGAGCTTTACCCGCGCCCAGGACTTATTCGACTATGTCGATGCTGGCGACAAGAAGGAAGGCGCCGATTATAAAATCAGAGGTGCCATTATCCTAGAGCCTGGTGTCGTTATATTGCTGACTCCCTCCAGAGATGTTCCGCTTGTTCGCAGACAATCAGCAGTGCAAGCATATATTCTTTGCCGGGTGCCACGATACGGGCTATTTGTCCTTGCTAACGCCATACCGCGGCAAGACCGACCGTATTACCTTGATTAAGGCTGCTTCGTTCCATCATGAGTTCGACGGCCTCGATTTCGCCGTACGCGAGCTTCCCGGAGTTTTTATGTCAACTCAGTTTGGTGGAAGCCATATTCCGGCTCCTATTCCACCTACCGCTCCTGCTAATCCACCTGCTCCGAAAGTCTGCGCCCATTATCAAAAGGTATATTGTTCTTCTTCATCCTATCGCACCTATCTAACTTGGGGTGATGGCACAGGGCATCTGCCGCTATGGCAATAAATGTACAAAGGTACACCAAGACCCCAACCAGAAGTTATCCAAAACAGTAGAGGATAACTTCGTCCCCTCGACACCGTCCCATTCAAAAGATTCCAAAGCGGAGATTCGAGGCCACAAACCCAACTCTGCATCACTTCCTATTATAGATTCCAGGTCACTGGAGTTTATCCCAATGAACAAGGACGGGGAACGTATTGACCCTTATGTCCCTCCCCCATCCAAGGATAGCTGGGACAAGTACAAGCGGCGCGCCGCTCTATGCAAACCGTGCAACAACTATTATCTCGCTGGCTGCTGTAATAGCGAGAACTGCGAACTCGACCACCGGCCTATTGAGGTTGACACACTCAATGTGCTGAAGTATATCTTGCGGCGGCGCCCCTGCAATAAGGGCACTCGCTGCCGATCATTAAAATGCTATCTGGGCCACCACTGCCGACTTGGTAGCTGCAAGAGCTTTAAAACTTGCAAGTTCGGCCGACATGCCCACTTTTTGGATTACGCCGTGACTCGGTGGGAGGAGCCGATTGAACGACAGACATCTGATGACTCTCCGGCTAGTGAGACGTCGGAAAATACCACTTCTACGGATGATATGAGATATGCCGACGAGTCTCCGGTTGGAGTTGCCGTGCAAAGTACAGCATGAGCGATCCAGCCAACCCGGGACATTGACGGCCTTACCTTGCGATTCATATCCGCGCAAGTCAGTAACGGGAAATTGCGGACTTACACCTCTTTTCTAGGTAAAGAGGCAAGAAAAGGTAACGAAGAGCGGGCGACAGTGTAGGAGGCCGCAGATGGTAATACTCCTCGATGCTCTAGTTGCGGAGCGCCGGAAGTATCTCGTAGGATTGGCTGGTTACAGAAAACTATACAGCTGTTAACTCTCTTGATATGATGTTTGTCGGTGGTTATAGTCTGGATGTCAAGGCCGAGCCTCTGAAAGTGATGAATGGATCTACGGTACTCCGTAACAATTGACTTCAATTGAGAAACTGCTCGTGTGCTTAAGACCCTCCAATCAAGTCAGGTGATCTGGTCTTGCTTATCCCGATTGACCCAGCCATCCTTGGATGATTCTCTGCCTCTTCTGACAGCACAGAATCCTCCATAATTAGCACACTCCGCTATCTGGTCACGATCGCAATAATCACGTTGTCCAAGTGACCCAACCCCCGCTAATTGAGCCCGAGATTGCCAATTTTCCTCCTCCGACTCCGGTCGTGGTTCTAAAGATAGTTCCTTTAGGCGCTTGCAGTTCGCCCATCACGCCAATCAGCAAACTCCGTTTAAAGTGATATGGACAACAACTCTCATGGGCGGTTCATTGCAGAAACAAGGAGGGTTCGTTCGCCTTGATTGGTGTGACGGTCTGCCTGGCTGCTTTTTGACTCTCCCAGCCTACCTCTCAGCGTCCAGCAAGACCCTCCTGTTCGAAGCGCCTGCTCGCTCACAGCCAATGGCCGCTCCTCCAAGACACCTAGACAGGGATTCCTGGGCCCGACGTGCGCAATGCTGCATTAGGTTCTGCACGGATGAAGGCGCCTTCGCTTGATCTGCCCTCTCCCCGCGCTGAGATCTATTTATCACAGCCTTGCGCTACTCGTGGCCACGGTTTTCGTCCCTTTCCCTTGTCTTGTGGAGTTGCTTGCCCTTTGTTTGCTTGTGTGCTTTTTGGTTTATTCTCTGTCGTGCCTTTGGCTCTGGTAGCTAGGCGTCTTTCGTTATTGTCCAGAAACCCAAACCTGTTGATCAGGTTCATGACTTGAGATACCCCTAGAAGTACTGCTTGTTGGTTTGGCTCACCTACTATAACCCGTCTAGCAGATTACGAGGCACGATGATGGCTGAGCCGAATCGCCCTGCAACTGCCAGATGTCCGCCCTCCCGGCAGGTTCGGGGTACGAGGCTTAATACTATAATCGAAGACGCGCGCGAGACACAATATGCAGACAAGACGGGGCCTAGTCCGACCGACAACGGGCCAAGGAGTCCACCACCGCAATTGAAGCTGAGGACCGCTGGGCTTTCGCTGCCGTTGGCAAGTCAACAGCGCAGGTTCCTGTCGCCGCTGTCGGCTGGGTCCGTCTCGTCGTGTTCGGATGTGGATTGGCAGAATCAGATGAAGAACTTTGATGAGCTCTACGATGCGACGGACGATGAGTCGGATTTCAGTGACGAGTGCATGTCCTATACGAGTACCCGGCCTACCAGCTTGACGACACCGACCACAAGGACCGGCTCGGTGACGTCTCCGGGTTCACGAAGACGCTTGCCAGCTCTCTCTATCCCCTCATCGAATCTATGGCCTTCGCTCCATGGGG
This sequence comes from Aspergillus mulundensis, assembly GCF_003369625.1. Lineage (NCBI taxonomy): Eukaryota > Fungi > Ascomycota > Eurotiomycetes > Eurotiales > Aspergillaceae > Aspergillus > Aspergillus mulundensis. The sequence continues at coordinate 1,212,090 of NW_020797895.1, read as the reverse complement.
CTCCGAAAAGCTCGCCGGTTCCGCCCACGCCTCCGCAACGGATCCCCGTTTCTCCAGCCGCTCTCTCGCTGTTGTCACGTACTGTACCGGCAATGCACGCGACCCCGTCGTTGGATGGCAGTGTGTCATCAGATCAGGTGTCTAACCTCAGCACTCCGTCGACTCCGTCGTTACGATCTCTCCCAGATACCGACTGGAACTCACGCGAGATCCATGTTCTACCCGACCTGGACGACTCACACCCGGATATCGCCACCTCCGAGACGGAAGAGATACCAAGCATCGAGGTTCCTATCGAGAGTGCCGACGACGACTGGCGTCGCTTTATCGGAGAGTTCCCCCAGATACCTGGCCAGACTACACCGCAAGCCGGCTATTTTCCACCAGAACTCACCCGCGAGGATACACCGTCGGACCAAGGTGTTGCTCTGCCTGAAGGTGCTCTGGCGACGTTGCAGTTCATCCCTCTGGAAGGTACGCCGGAACCGTGGTCGGAGACTTCAGAAGCGAACGAGGAAATGTGGCAGATTGCAGCATCATCGGGGCCGCGTCGCCTCGAAGATGAGACGCCGGTGTCTGCGATGTCAGATTATAGCTTCACGAGACTGGACATACCGTCACCTGGAGGTTTTTTCAACTCGCTGGCTCCTCGAGCTCGTCATACCTGGTCAATTCCGAAGCTAAGCAATGCTCCCACGTCTGCAACTGCTGAGCGATTCTATAACCTTCCTTTTCCGCGAGGTGAAGGAGAAGTTGTCGAGCAAGTCATCGACTTCCCGGAGAGGTCGAATGACGAGCAGCTGACAGCGATCTACGCGCCTCCGACTGCGATCAAGATACCCGAGAGCCCGGCATACCCGCCAACGGAGGGGACCATTAGCCCTGTCAGCGAAAGAGTTCATGAGATCTCGAGGCCAGTCACCACGTACGATCCCGACGAGCAAGATGAGAATTATGCTGAGGAACTCCAGAAGAAGGCATTGTCGAGCTTGGACAGGACTAGCGTTTGGCTAGCGGCGCAGGCTTCTTATCTTGCAGCGCTCAGCGAAACGAATCCAGTCAACAACCTTGCCGATGAGGAGGAGGCAGCTGAGGAGGTGGACGATAGTGTCCAACAGGCCGCCAAAGCCCTTGAACGCAAGGCTTCCATCCGCGTGGCCGAGACGTTCCCGGAACCGCCTAGTTCTCTTCCTGCTGCTGAGGCCAGCAAGGATTCGATCTACTGGCGCGGCTTCCGCTTCCTCCTTGAGCAGTCTAAACGTGGAGATACATTTGTTCATCGCAGCACTCGCTTCGATGCTGTGCAGTCTTCCCGTCTTGGTCTGTCCGGTCTTCACAACAAGTGTCTGCTTGGGAACTACGAACTAGTTCTTCCTGAGCGCCCAGCCTACAGTGGGCCGTTCGCGAAGGCGCCTCGCAACTCCGTGCTCCCTGGGATCTTGCAGCAAAAGGCTCAGTTCTCCATGGTCGAGAAGGAACAACTCGTTCTTTCCCAAATCAGCCAGCCAATGTGGGCCATGGAGGCCTTGAGATACCTGCACGGTGGCAGTCTCATTGCAAGTCCGGCACGGAAGCGCCTCTCGAAACGTGCCACGATGACGACTGCCCAAAAGACTCACAAGCGCCGCCAGATCCGGGTTCTCGACCTGGGAGGCCATGCGACAGCCGAGTGGGCCTGGCATCTCGCGCACGACTATCCCCAAGTCAAGGTGTACACTGTCTACACCGAGCACCAACAGGTCAATCAAGCGATAAAAGGACCTCCAAACCACCACCACATCCAAGTATCCCAGCTCTGGAAGCTCCCATTCCCCGATAACAAGTTCGACGTGATCTCGGCTCGCTCTCTGCCCGCATTCCTGAAGACGGAACGCCCGGCCGGGGAGAGCCTAGACGAGTACGATCTCTGTTTACAGGAATGTCGTCGCTGTCTGAAGCCTGGCGGATATCTGGAATACCTGGTGATGGATGCCGAAATTGCCCGCGCTGGACCCTACGCCTCCGCAACATCCATCGAGTTGTCGTTCAGCCTGAAGATCCGAGGCTACGACCCAGTTCCCACCAAGCAATTCCTCGGTCGTCTCCGTAAGCAAGGCTTCGTTGGCATCAAGCGAGGCTGGATGTACCTACCTATGGGCACTGAACCACCAAAGCCTCAAGTCCCGAGAGAGACTCCTGACCCGCGGGTAAAGAGTCTAATCGACGACTACGAGCCGGTTCAGGGACCATTGGGAAGTACGGCCGATATGGCGTCCATTACGGGCTTGCTTGGCGGTTGGATCTGGGAACAGTGGCTGCTCAAGTTGCAGGTTGAGATGGGTCGGGATAAGGGCAAGTTGCTTGAGGGGATTGGGAGTGTTTTCGATGAGGGACGGAAGAACGGGTCTGGCTGGACTTGCTTGTCTGGTTGGGCTATGAAGCCGTTGAAGAAGCAGGGCAATGGGATGGCTTGCTGATTGGCATTGTCTTGGGCTTGCACTTTGCATCATTCCACTCTTTACTTGTTTAATCTTAGGCCCTGGTGGCTGTTTTTGTTTCTGTCTGTCTATCGTCCTGGCGGCGAGCACTCACTTTGATCTACTAATGTTTCCTGGTTTGGCCCTGTTGAGCGTTCTTGATGAGTGAATATGGGACTGAGAGTATGATGAGATGAGATTTGATACCAATGATAGTACGGAGTAAAAGAAACTTGAATGAAACCCTATCTGTTTGACCTTTGAACTACGTTAGAATATATATCTGCCGCCGTGTTTCCAATCGTAGCCACGGCAGCGTACCGTACGCCCAGCCGAGGAGAAGACCATGGACTTAACTTCAGGAGAGACTTCTCTTTTGAGACGATTATTTAACACCCTCAAAGAACTCACCCAACAGCCATAGACTAGACTACCTCGTGGCCATCCATCTGCTTCATCACAGTCACGTGAGCCCGCCCATCCCGCCCGCATCCTCATCGCTCCTCCGCCTTGGCCGCATCAATCAAACCAAGCTATCCAACCCTCAAACCTCCAAAATGCTGTTCTTCAGGTACTCTCTCCTCCCCAAGTACCCGATTTACCCGTAGGGTCTCATGCGCTAACGTTCTGTCTGGCGGGCAGCTTCTTCAAAACCCTCACAAATCAAGTCGTGACGATAGAGCTGAAGAACGACATCCGCATCCGCGGGACGCTCAAGTCCGTCGACCAGTACCTGAACATCAAGCTCGACGACATTGACGTCCTCGATCTTGACAAGTACCCGCATCTCAGCTCCGTTAAGAACATGTTTATCCGCGGCAGTGTCGTGCGCTACGTTGTGCTCCCAAGGTCGGAGGTTGATGTTGGTTTGTTGGAGGATGCGACGAGGAGAGGTAGGCACCCGCCAACAGTGGATTGGACTTGACGGCATGAAGGTATGTGCTAACGGGCTTTGCAGAGGCTGCGAATCAGGCGGGAAAGGCTCGGTGATTCGCACGGACGGGATGGGACTGAGATCTATTATCTACTTAATGAATGCGCTTTACGATGTGATGCGGTGTCGTTGTTTCGTCGACCGACTCAGGAAAACATAAGATGATGAAGGGCCGGACATGATGGACTATGGCCGATTGGGGAGGAGCTGCCGGTTGGAAATACCGGAGCGGACTCCAGAGGGCGCACATGTCGCCTAGTCGAGATCATCTACGTCCTTGGCAGCTCACACAATGCTGTGGATGACCCTCTTATATTCCAAAGTATCGTTCCACTCAGATAGCGAAATTTACTGGAGCATTTGCCAGTCGTTCGTAGCTAGCTTCATATTTCCCATTTCCTAGCCGAGATTTGCACGTGACTACGTGTCGCGAAAATCGAGACCTGCCGCGCCTCCGGGATGCTCGCCACCCACCCTTGCTCAACGCGATACACACTCTCGTTTATAGCGTATCCTTGCTTCAGCGACTTCCTTGACCAGCGACTGAATATACTAGACGAATAACGACCGCATATACCGTGTGATACCATTACGATGCACCTTCGCTAACCAACCTTAACACCAACTCTGACCTCAAACGAACGAAATCCACCTTCGCACCTTACTCCGTACCACCGCACCGATTTCACATCTTTCACAGTTCGCCCACACACAATGCCCGCTCCGTCCAATTCCAGACGAACCTCCACACCATCTAAGCCGTCCAGCGGCAAGTCGCAATCGAACTCCGCGAAACGAAACAATACACTCCTGAACTTCTTCCAGAAAGCAGACGGGCCGCCGCAATCAAGCTCGAAACAAGCTCGCATTACGCAGTTTACGACGCAGGGGGAACGACCCGGTAGCAGGGTTACAGCCCCGCGGCCGCGGCTGCTGAAGAGGGAGGGCAGTTCGGCGAATGGGGAAGCTAATGGTGGCGAGGGGTTGTTTCTGGAGGATAAGAAGGGCCGGAATGGGTCGTTGAGTGCTGCGAATAATACCGAGCGGGCAAGGGAGAGGTCCCGGACGCCGGATATCTGGGGGGAGGACGGAGGGAAAGAGGATGCGGACGATGCTGGGAAGGACGGGGCGGAGAGGTATAATGAGAATGGCTCTGCGGTGAAACGGCGGAAGGTGGATGCCGTTTCTCCAAAAGCTGAATCTGAGAAGGAGGCGGCGCCGAAGGCCAAGAAGATCAGCGGGCCCTTTATCGATGAGTCGGATAGTGAGGATGAGGGATTTGAGGCATTCAAGGATTATGGAGACGGAGAAGCGAACGGCGTGCCCGCGGAGACAGATTCGAAGGGGCCCGAAATGCCGTCGGACGAAGAACAAACGGGAAAGAAGCGCGATTTCGCCGCCGACGTACCACCGCTGGTAAGAGAAGCCACGAGCCACATGCAAGATGATGAATACGCGGATTTTGACGATATAGAAGAAGACGGAGTTGGGGGTGAAGGATTCTTAGGCGTCGAGGGATACGAGGTTCTTGACGAGGAGACCTCTGGATTCGATGCGAATGAAAAACCTACCTGTCCCGTGTGTCAAGGGAGCTTGGAGGGCTTCAGTGAAACAGTAAGTCGCCCTCCTCGGGTAGGCAAAGAGGAAGCTGAAGAATATCGAATAGAATACCATGGCGCATGTCAATGATTGCCTCGATGGGAAGCCAAGCCCAATTCTCCCGAAGAAACAGAGTCCAAATATCAGCACTCCCGGGCAGAAGTCCACGGCCGCAGACCGAGCTGCTGTAGCGAAACCAGCGCAACGCGATCCTACTCAGTCCGGAACATCAAAAGCCGGATCTGCGTTCTCCAAAATCATGGCAGGTAATGCTGAAGACGCGGCGTGGGCAGAGGCAGCGGCAAGCGATGTTGCTTCTAGGGGTAAACAGGCTTATCAACGGACCTGCCCGTTCTATAAGATCATTACAGGCTTCTCAATATCAGTGGATGCTTTCCGCTATGGAGCAGTCGAATCGTGCAATGCCTACTTCCTCAGTCATTTTCACAGCGATCACTACATCGGACTTTCGAAGTCCTGGCGCCACGGTCCAATATACTGCAGCAGAGCGACGGCAAATCTTGTGCGTCAACAACTCAGGGTCGATCCAAAGTGGGTAGTGGACCTGGAGTTTGAGACGAAGACAGAAGTGCCTGGAACAGGCGGAGTGCAGGTAACTATGATCGAGGCCAACCACTGCCCTGGTAGTGCCATCTTTCTGTTTGAGAAGGCAATGAATTCTGGGACTTCTACTCGTATCCAAAGAGTCTTGCACTGCGGTGACTTTCGAGCTTCTCCGCAACATGTGCAGCACGCTCTTCTCCGTCCGGATGTCGTTAACCCGAAAACGGGCAAGAGCTGGCAGCAGCGAATTGATGCTTGCTATCTTGATACTACATATCTCAGCCCCAAGTATGCTTTTCCGAGGCAGTCGGACGTCGTAAATGCCTGTGCCGAGCTGTGTTCGCGCATCGACCAAGGCCAGTACGATAGTCTTGGCCACATGCCTTTCCAAACTGCGAACGCAAAGACCATATCAAAAAATCCCATCAGCCAGTTCCTCTCATCCGCTACCGCGGCAGTCAAACCTTCGGCCTCCGGACCTCAAGGCCGGTTACTCGTCGTTATCGGGACCTACAGTATCGGCAAAGAACGAATATGCCTCGCCATAGCGCGAGCTCTAAAGAGCAAAATCTACGCAACACCCGCGAAGCAACGTGTTTGCGCGTGTCTGGAAGACCCAGAGCTCTCCTCTTTACTCACCGACGACCCCCTCGAGGCCCAAGTCCACATGCAAACGCTCTTTGAAATCCGCGCCGAAACCCTCTGCGACTACCTCGACTCCATGAAACCACACTTTACCCGCGTCGTCGGGTTTCGACCAACGGGCTGGACATACCGACCGCCTGCCGGCCGGACACTGGAGAACCCGCCCGTGTCCACGGTACTCCACTCGGCACATTGGAAGACACCATTCACCGTGCGAGATCTGACACCGCAGCGCGGCAGTACGCGTGAGAGCGCCTGCTTTGGTGTCCCGTATAGCGAGCACAGCTCGTTTCGGGAATTGACTATGTTTTGCTGCGCGTTGAGGATCGGGAGGATCATACCTACGGTTAATGTGGGGAATCAGAAGAGTCGAGAGCGCATGAAGGGGTGGTTCGAGAAGTGGGAGGCTGAGAAGAGGAAGAGCGGGTTGTATAAGGTTGACGGGGATGATTGGTAGATTTGACTCTCCAATACCCTGCATAGCATGATGGGATGATAATGATCATGATCGTGAGGCACATGAATATGAACTCTATCTATGTAAATTTGTTCTGGCGTAGTGCCACTGCCGGTGTCCGGGTACATCCCGAATCGCTGCCTGACTGCCTCAGGCTGTAATGGGTCACTGACCTCCAATCACGCGGACGGCAAAGCGATGACCGAACAGGAAGTGAGGCACGGATGGACGGAGCCAATCCTCAAGTCCATCATTTCTCTCCAAGCGGGGAAACGAACTGCTTCCTGGATTAATCTGCCAAATCTGGGGATAGTCTCCCTTGGCTGCTCGTCTTATTCGCCTGTTCTCAACGACAAGAGTTTGGCTCACAAATCATGGTTGAATGATTACTCCGTAACTCAGTCCTAACCGAGCACAGGAAGGGCGGGGCGTCGGGGATGCGAATCGGCTGGCGCTCACTGCGAGCACAACCCCAGACTCCCGTCCTCGACTTCCGGGCCTCTGCCTTTGCCTCGGGGATGCCCTCGTCGTTCATCCTCATAAATACGTCTCCGGAATGCCTTCTACTACTCTCTGTCTGACTCCAACACGCCATGGACTAATTGACGTCCTCTATATACTCGACTACATCTTCTCTTCTCTTTATTGTGCTCTTGACTGCTTCGATTGATTCCCCACATCCACGTAACCTCCGCCAACCGCCAACGGTTAGTGACCGGTTAGTGCCCTGCAAGCATAGTTCCTCTGCATTTCTTTTTCTCCGAGCTTGCGATCTTCGCTGCAGCTGCTAACATTGGCCTACAGATAGTTCGCCATCATGATCACCGACTTCCTCACACCTGAACATATCACTCCCGAGAGGATTGCGTATGCCCTCTTGGGACTGCTGGCCGCCTACTATATCTTCCCGTACCTTCAAACATGGCGTTTGAGTGACATCCCCGCACCGGGCTTTGCTGCTTGGTCGAACTTCTGGCTGCTTCTGCAGACTCGTCTGGGTCATCGTTTTATCTCTGTCGACAACGCCCATAAGAAGTACGGCAAGCTTGTGCGCATTGCTCCTCGCCAGGTCTCGATTGCCGATGACGCGGCTATCCAAGCTATCTATGGACACGGAAACGGTTTCCTCAAGGCGTACGTCAATGAACCTTGTTTGTGGGCTTTATGCTAATAGTGTAGTGACTTCTACGATGCTTTCGTCTCTATCCGCCGCGGTCTGTTCAACACCCGCGATCGGGCGGAGCACACTCGCAAGCGCAAGACTGTCTCCCACACCTTCTCTGCCAAGTCGATTGGCCAGTTCGAGCAGTACATTCACCACAACATTGAGAACCTGGTTAAGCAGTTGAGCCGCACCTCCGAGCTCCAGCGCAACCCCAAGAACGGATATGCCACTGTTGACGCCCTGAACTGGTTCAACTTTGTTGCCTTCGACATTATCGGTGATCTCGCTTTCGGTGCTCCGTTCGGCATGCTCGACAAGGGTCAGGACATTGCCGAGATGCGCAAGTCGCCCGACGCTCCTCCCCAGTACGTCCAGGCCGTTGAGGTTCTGAACCGCCGCGGTGAGGTCTCTGCGACCCTCGGATGCTACCCTGCCCTGAAGCCCTTCGCCAAGTACCTACCCGACCGCTTCTTCCGTGACGGTCTCGAGGCCGTTGAGAACCTGGCTGGTATCGCTATCGCGTGTGTCAACGAGCGTCTCAAGCCCGAGGTCATGGCCAACAACACCCGTGTCGATCTTCTCGCTCGCCTGATGGAAGGAAAGGATGCCAATGGCAACAAGCTTGGCCGTGCTGAGCTTACCGCCGAAGCCCTGACCCAGCTGATTGCCGGCTCTGACACCACCTCCAACACCTCCTGCGCCATCCTCTACTACTGCCTCATCACTCCTGGTGTCATCGACAAGCTCCACGAGGTTCTCGACGAAGCTATTCCTAAGGACATCGAAGTTCCTACCCACGCCATGGTCAAGGAAATTCCCTAGTAAGCCATATATTTCCCTTAGCTTCGACTCTGCTAACTTGTTTTCAGCCTGCAATGGGTCATTTGGGAAACCATGCGCATCCACAGCACATCGGCCATGGGTCTCCCCCGCGAAATCCCAGAAGGCAACGCACCCGTCGAAATCAGCGGCCACATCTTCAAGCCCGGCGACGTCCTCTCCGTACCCACCTACACCATCCACCACAGCAAGGAGATCTGGGGCCCCGACGCCGACGACTTCGTCCCCGAGCGCTGGGACCCTGCTCGCCTCACTGCCCGCCAGAAGGCCGCGTTCATCCCATTCAGCACGGGCCCCCGTGCTTGTGTTGGCCGCAACGTCGCGGAGATGGAACTCCTTGTCATCTGCTCCACTGTCTTCCGCATGTTTGATTGGGAGTTGCAGCAGAAGGGGCCTATGGAAACGCGTGAGGGCTTCTTGAGGAAGCCTGTTGGTTTGCAGGTTGGTGTTAAGAGGAGGACGGTTGTTTAGTGTGTTTGCGTTCTTGCATTTGACTGCATTGCATTTGGAGAGGAACTTGGGAGGAAAATACCTTGGCTATTTGTTGGTTAGGTGATTTGCTTTGCATGGCCTTCATGACATGTATGTAGCTTTACGAATTCATATGTACAGATTTCAGACTATCTGCATGTTTGTGAGGAGTTGCTGCCTAGCGAGTACGGAGCCGACTCGGATGGATCGGCAATATTCGGCAAACCGAGAAAAGGGCTGCCGAAGCATAGGCCTGTACTGCTGGGAAGGAGCGGCTACCCAGGTACTCCCCAGCTGAGCTCCGATTCTGAGCTTCCCAAGTCCCTCAACTTCTCACTCCTCTCTCACGAACACCCTCAGCCATTTAAATACCTTTAACGTCGAGTGTCCAAATTCAGCTGTTCATATTGTCTTGTGAATCACACTTGTCTACTCTCAACAGTATCGTGACCCTTTGGGGCAGTCATGACGGCAGCCCGCCTTCTCAGCGGCAGAAGGCATGCGGAGTCCTCCTCGACCTGCATCATATCGCGCGGAGCGAGCGGTAGGTATTCCCGAGACGTCTTTCCATGAAGACTGCTTGGTTCCTTTCCTCACTTAATCTTACTAGTACTACGACGGCGTTGTTTACAACTCGAGATCTTCAAGATAAATGTCATTCATCATATTCTCATTCAAAAAGTACCAAGCTCCAGGCTCGCTATTTGCTAATTACAAAACATTTACCGGCAGGTGTAACCGCCGTCGATGACCAGGTCCGCACCAGTGGTGTACGTGCTGGCATCGGAAACAAGGTAGACATAAGCACCCTTCAGCTCCTTCGCATCACCGTTACGGCCCATGGGGATCATGGACAGCCACAGGTCCTGCGTCTTCTGGTCGACGAAGTCAGACAGACCGGTGTCGATGTAGCCGGGGGAGATCGAGTTGACACGGGCAAAGTCCCTCCACTCGTTCGCCAGCGAACGAGCCATGTGGATACATCCCGCCTTCGCAACGTTGTAGCTCGTCTGCTCCTGGGGGAAGTTGGCAATGTGACCGCTCATGGAAGAGGTGATGACGAGGGAACCCTTGCCACGCTGCTTAAAGTGCGGGCCAACGGCTTTGGCGCAGTGGAATGTGCCGTTCAGATCGGTCTGCAGAACCTCCATCCAGTCCTCGACCGAGCCGTCCAGGATACCGGAGTTGGCGGTGCGGCCGGCGTTGGCGATGAAGGCGTCGATTTGCCCGAATTCCGCGATCACGTCCTTAACGAGCTTCTCGACGCTCGCGTAGTCGCCGATGTCGAGCTTGTAGGCCTTGGCCTTGACGCCGTACTTCTCGGCTAGCTCCTTTGCATTCTTCTCGCCGCCTTCAGGGCGCGAGGCGTAGGTGATTGCGACGTTGGCGCCCATCTCGGCGCAGCCGCGGGCGGCTTCGATGCCCATGCCGCGGGGGCCGGAGGCGCCGGTGACGACGACGACCTTGCCCTTGAGGCTGAAGAGGTCGTGGAGGGAGGAGGCGGAGGGGACTTGTTGAGGCATGTTGGTGGTCTGAGGTAGGTAGGTAGATAGGTAGTAGAGAGGATGGATTGGTAGCTTGATTGGTGTATGAAGGATATAGAAGGGCAATTGAGGCCTTAAGTAGCACAGCAGAGAACAGTGATGACGTGGTGATGATTTCACGAAGCTTCGAAGCGGGGACTCGGAAGATGGGAGAACCTGATGGGCTGACTGCAAACAGGGACGGACGGATGGGGCTCTTTATAACCGGTGGGCAGGTAACGGTAGCACCGGTATGTGTTCATACTGCCCCTCCCCAACGGCCAGAAGTACCTTGTCAGTTGTTCTGGGCCTGGTTCAGTGTCAGGCAGTGAGAGTGAGGGGCCCTGGGTCGATGACGCCATGAAACTCTACGGCGGGGTGGGGCGCCAACCAACTCCAAGCCGGAGGTCTGGCTATACTTCAGCATTCTGCGGTAAGCGCTTAGAGAGACCTTGATAAGCACAATTGAGATGCTGATAGGCTTAATTGGCATCGCCAGAGTTTCTGTGCTGCTTACACCGCTGTTTGTCAGTGCTGTGTAAGGGGCTCAAGAATTGTGTAAGGGGTTGGTCAGACTGTAAGCCGGAGAGTGAGGGGTAAACTGGGCTAGACGGAGGAGAGAGCTGCGGTATCCGAGACGACGACCTGTCTCATGCAATGCAATTGACTTTCTTGGGCTACGTGGCAGACCACAGTGGAGGGCGGGGATTCTGCTGTCTAGACTGCACAGGACGGAAGAGCAAGAGAGTTACTCTGGACTCGGGGACAAACATCGTCAATTCCATCATATCGCATTCAATCGTCTATTCTATAAATCATATATACCTTGGGATAGTGTATACAAAGTACCTTTGGCTACCGGTACTTGGGCTACGACCTCAGCAACCCCTCCCCCTCCTCCGTCTCATCACCAGATCTGGCTTTATGGCCCGCCATAGCCAGCGCATCCCGCCGCCCACGCTCCGCATTAACCAGCCACACTAGCGGCATCGGCAGCACGACCAAGACACCAATGAAAATGAAGCCGGACCGGACAGAGCCCGTCTTATCGATCAGGGCGCCGACGATCGCGGGCCCCACGAACGAGCTCCCCTTATCCGTGGCCGCGTAGAGCGCGTAAAACGCTGCTTCGCTACCTGGCGGGATCAGCTCGCCGAACAGGGAGCGGCAGTACGATGCCAGTCCGCCGGAGACGACGCCGTGGACGATGCCTAGAGGGAAGATTTCCCACGGCTGTTGCAGGCCGAGGACGCCCCATTTTTTGATAAACGGGATGTAGGCTAGCATTCCGTACAATGGGATGATTTCGAAGAGTGCGATGCACAGGAAGATAGTGTGGTTGGAGGCCAGGCCGAAACGTCGCGCTACGATGGGCCATATGAATGCGCCGGCCATTCCGGACATTGTCGCTGTGATGGAGAGCAGGCCGACGGATACGGTACTCAGATGGAGCTCTGTTCGAGCGAACAGGATTGCTGTCCCGGACACCGTTGCGATGGCGTCGGAAATCAAGAACCACGCGGCCAAGAAGATAACTACTTCACGCAACTTCAGTGCGACCTTGATGGTGTTCCAGAGAGACTTCCACGCGAACCCCACGAGCCGCAGCCAGACGCGCCATTTCTGACGGTGGCCGGCGCCGGGAGCGACATCTTCCAAAGGAGGACCGGGGCGGGTTCGCAACCATCGACTGCAGACTACAGTGAATGCGGCCCACCAAATTCCCACTAAAAGCAAAACAAATCGCAGCGGCAGGGTCGGGTGGGCTTTGCCCATGGATGTCTTTGACAGAGTAAACAGCATTAGTATGCTCAGAATCTGCACAAGGACAGCCGCACAGTAGCCCAAGCCCACTCCCCGCGACGAAATGCGCGTGGAGAGTTGCAGTTCTGGAGATGTAGAGCCAGAAGTCTTTTCAGACTCTGTGGGTTTCCCCGATTTCGCCGGCCCAGTGTGATCACCATTATCCTCGTCGTCCGTCCACGACCGCAGAGAGAAATCGTCTGCGTCCGGAAGGTCGTGAAGCTCGTCTCCATTCTTGTCTGCGGCAATCTGAATCGAAGGATCGTTTGCGACGAGGATAGGCAGGAACGAATTGAGGACGACAAACGAGGAACCAAGGCAGGTGACGCCGATAATAACCAAGAGGGCCCCGAGTACGAACACCGGCGGCGCAATAAGCATGAAAAGCATGGACGTCGCGGACCCGACGAAGCCGAACGTCAGCAGTAGAGTCTTTCGGTTATTTTCTGGCGAAATCAGTATAACGACATCATCACGGGACATTTACCGTCTCACCGTAATCCGCAAGCGCACTAAAGGACACGAGCGTCAAGGCCTGGATGAGCACCGCCAGCGAAAAGGTGTACATGGCAAAACTCGCCGTGTTGATTTCCATGCCCAGCACCGGGACGACACAGGCCTCGTTCGCCGGTGCAGTCCCGTTTCCGGCGGTGGGCGCGTCCGGACCGACACAGGGTCGATGGCTCGAGGAGAAGAATCCCTGTTCGCGGGCTGATTGCTCCAAAGTCAGTGGGAGAAATGAGCCTGGACAGTCAGCATCCACCTCAAGATATCCCCCCGATGGACATACCGACGCCGCACACGGCAAACACCTCGGCAGCGATCCCGTAGGCATACCAGCCCCAAATCTCGCGACGGTCTGTGGGGGAGGTATCCTCTCCGCGGTAGCGCGGGGAACGACGACCGGAGCCCGCCTCTTCAGGTGACGAGGGGAGCTGCGAGAAAGACGCCATGATAGATGACTGGAAGGGAGAAATAAAACTTCAAAAGCAGCATGGCGGGAAGCAGGGCCAGCAGTTGCGGTGGAGCTCGCAGCCCTGCTTCCTTTCGTCCAACGGCCTTTCGTCTTTGGTCGATGACGCCCCAAACAGCGGAACGCCCGGATGGCCTTCACCGCTTTTGTGGTCGGCAGTATGCCAGCCTCGGAAGGCGGTAGATACAAGATCCATCGTGCTATGATTGGTGCAAAGGATCTATAGGAAGCATTGAGGCAACAAGGCATCGACATGATCGGAAGGGAAATACTGAGGGTAGCTGAGACGATGGGCAGCATGTCAGCCGGCTCATTAGCATCATGTCCGACAGCTGGAGATGAAGGCCTTGTGTTCCCTCGAAAATACCCGAACGCCCACGCAGGGAAGCGCACCCGGTGCCGGCCCGACCTCCTTCCTGTTTTGGGACCGGTCACTTCTTCTCAATCCATTCTCCCTCCTCTTCTACCCAGGCATCCCCACGCTCGCTACTCTATACCACTTGACCTCCTTTACCTATAGTATAATCCGACCTCGTTCGCTCGTTTTCGCGCTCGAGATGTTTCGTCCCCTCACCTCCGCCATCTTCCTCGTCATCAATTGGATTATCTTCGCCTTGAGCAGGCTGCTATATCGTATCCGAGGCCACGACTCGCGGCAGATTATCAGACACCGTGCTTTCAGACACCATCCGGAGCCCAACATCATTCTCGAGGCCCCGGAGTGCGGCCACTCCGGCTCCCATCTACTTCCAAATCACACCTGCCTAGACGATGGCAAGATCGGCAAGATCCCGGAGCTCCGATGGAGGCCACCAGCCCACCTCGACGTCAAGCAATATGTTCTGATCTGTGAGGATCTCGATGCACCTATACCATTCTCTATCATCAACCACGGCCTCTTCTTCGGTATCCCACCCATCACCACCGAGGCGTTTCCCGACGATATCGAGCAAGACAGGAATTGTGCCGGCCGTCTCACATTGGCAGGTTGGGGTTTTGTGCCGACCATGAGGGGGACACCATATATTGGCGCTGCTGCTCCTCTCGGTCATGGAGTCCATCGATATGTATACACCATCATCGCCCTCAACGAGCCTCTACATTTCGACCGACCTGACAAGGTCACGAAGCGCCAAGTCAAGAAGGCATTGACCGATAAGGTAATCGGCTGGGGACAATGGACCGGACACTTTGAACGGCCTTGGCCTCGCTAAGTCAGGCCTGCTTCCTGCCGCGATCGAACGACTTCGACATGGGAGGAATGGACAAGGGGAACATCGTGAACTGAGGCAGGAGGTGTCTATTCTTCCTTGCTGTATATCCTCAACGCCCCTCCAATTATATCTCTACATCGTCTGCTACCTACTTTGCCAACGCTGCCCTTTGTTATGATACCCCAAATTACTCAATTATGAACAACAGTACAAGGGACAATCAACAGCATAAACCCGGCTACCATTCGCCTTGCCTCCAATACACAAACCGCCCACTTAACTTCCTATATACTGTCAGTTCCGCTCCCACAGACTTAAAACGACCTGCTCACCAGTTTCGGCTTCAATCTGCTCCATGAAGACGGCCAGACGATGGATTGACGGCTCAACCGAAGATTCGCATGCTCTCAACGTCGCGGCTCCTGCTCTATGTGACTGCCCACAATCCTTCGCAAGGGATCGTAGTCCCTTCAACAGCTCCAGCAGTTTCATCGAGTTTTTCCCAAGCAGCATCCGTACCAGCACCACCGTCTCGTCGTCGTCGAGGTCCATCTGCCCTAGTTGCATCTTGCTCCGTATGCATAGGAACTGAGGCAGCGAGGGATCGAACAGCGCGTCTTTTCGCGTAACGTTGTATGCCAAGCAAGCGGCCTCGAAAAGAGCAAGGGACTGGTCTGCCAGTGCTGGGAGCGTCAAGAGGGTTGATCCGGGGTTCGCTCGGCACTCCTTGCATTTGAGCATAGCTTGGCCCTGAATATGTATGCGGTCAACCAGCCCGAGAATTGTTTCGAGTTCCACCACAGTCGGCACGCTTCGGATTTCATTCATAACCTGCAAGGCGCCTATCGAACATTGGCACCCGGCCTCCGCCTCCATCGAAGCGAGGATGAGGCAGTAAATGATGCGGTCGAGGGACAAAGAGTTGGTGCTAAGTTTTGCTGTGCTGAAGTTGGGGTAAGTCGGCATTGTTGGCCCCTGATGTATATGTTCTGCCCCTGAACGGGCGTTTTGGTACGCCTGATGAAACGGGAGAGGCTAATATAGAGGGTAGCAGTGACTCCCAAACACGGCCCCTCTTCACATGCGCAATGCTAGCTCTGATGTCGACGGATAGGCAATACAACCTCGGGTTCGTGAGGGAAGCGTCATTCATCAGCCTCACAATTTCCATCACATCAAGGTGCAAGCCCCGTTGGCCCGTCCTTCGCGCGGCCAAATCATCGTGAAACCACACACTTCCTCCGATCCGCCGAGTGTTGCACAGTCAACTATAACCTGGGTATGGTTACCACCTCAATCACCAGGGCCAGATTGGGCGCTGACGCTCATCGGTACCTGACGAAGGGGCAGCTGAGCCTTCGTAGGCGGACTTGGCTACGATACTCGGCGCGAGAGGGTGTGGATGATAGACTTGTATTATGGGATCTTCGAAGCAAGAAAATTACGTCACGACCTAGTCAACATGTCCAGCTTCATCATGATCAGTCGCAGTCTCTGATACGTCTCCTTCATCATCATCACCCGGCCCCTCGACGGTGTTAGAAACTCCTGCGTGTAGGCAAGGATCCGTCGGACTGTCCTCTGCAAGCCCTCCAGGCGCCGCTTTAGTACCCGCTTCACGAACACGCACTTCTCTTCAGATGGCACGCAAAAGCCCCCAATTATCAGTGGACATGCATCAAGCTGAGTTCTGAACTGCACATTGCCGCCTTTGAACCTTCGTGACCGTGTTGCTAGCCCAGCGTCAGGCCTATACTCCTGGGCCAGAGCACCGAAATAGTCGGGGAAAAATCTCTCTACTACATCATTCTCGGCGGAGGTTATGGTGTCTAGCGCAGTGATTACGCTATCGATGCTGAGGATGACAATCATGAGGAAGTCCACTCTTATTCGCGAACAGCCGCGACACTGCAGGATTGTATCAATCAACTGCTGCAGCATTCGCTGCCGCGTCAGAATCGTGTCAATGGCAACTGTGGGACCGGATTGTATGGCGCATGCATTTAGTCGGATAAGGTCCCGAACCACTTGCTCGTGATTCTGGCACGGGAAAATACTACTCGAAAAGCCGTTGATGTTCGCTTTGAAGTCTTCTTCCGGAAAGCTGTAGTCGTGCGGCCGCTTCGCGCCGACCGGAGTGAAGAAGCCCGACGGCTCCCCAAAATCCCCTCCTAGAGGTGGGAGTGGCTGCGACCAAGGGAATGCCTCCTGTTTCAGTTGTTCAGGGTAGACTGAGTTGCCCTGGAAGCATGGCTGACCGCTACTGGAAAGAGAAGTGCCATGAGCTAGGCAGTCATTGACGCCAGAATAACAACTCGAGGTCGACGGCGCGTCCAGTGCTTCGGAAGTTGAGTCCGAGAATCCTTCCGACGTGACTGGAAGACTATCCAAGTCCATCGACATTCTGTCATCCCCTTTGCCATCGTTGTCAATCTGGTCCATAAACCCGCAATCCTGACCCGGATCCGTGAAAGGGTTGGACATAAACTCGTGCAGCCAGCTGTCCGAGGCCATATCAAAATCTGAAGCCACTGAACCTCTCGAGTTAGCCAGGCCGTGGTAATGAGGATTGAATAGACGAACCTGAGAAAGGCGGTGCTGTGACGATGTCCATGAAGGACGGGGTCGGTAAACTCGCCGCTTCGACCGACATCTCGTCGATATGGCCATGCTCAAACGGAAGCTTGTCGAAGAGAGGCTTGTCCTCGCCGTCCACAGACCCATCATTTGCTCCGAAGTCTGGCATTGGCTCTTCCTTGACCTTTTTCTTTTTCTGGTTCCGAACCTTCTTACTCACTCCGCCATCATTGTGGCCAGACTCGAGATGCGGATCTCTCTTTTTGGCGGGTCTTCCTAGACGGCGAGAGATGCTGTAAACACATTCGATGTTATGCTTCTGGCATCGTTTACAAGACGGTCTCTCGTGGCTGCATTTGATCTTGGCTTGCTGGCAGGCGTTGCACGTTTGGCGGATTTTGACGCTCTTTGGCAGCTTATCGGGGGGAAGATCGCCCCATTTGACACTCTTGGGTTGCTTGTCAGAAGAAAGGTCACTTTCTTTGAGCTGATTCATGATGAAGTTCGTCTCTGCAGTATGCAAAAGTTTCAACCCAAATTGCAAACTCGGTGGCGTATATATGATGAGCCAAAGTCTACCATATCCACAGTCCAACAGCATTCCTCCGAGAAAGACCGCAACGGCCGAGTGGAGTCTGGGTAGCAATAGTGCTGCGTTTCCTGCTCTGGCTGGCTGGTTTAGGTTACATGCTCCACGTACCACATGGGGCGTCCACAAGCTCCTTGAAATCTAGGTGTTCGCTCGATTGCTGGCGAAAACCACGCATGGTTCGTGCTATGCTAAGAAAAGGATGCAAATGCTTATCACCGGCGCTGTGGCACCATTGATGCTGCAGTAGGTCGAGTTTCTGCAAGTTCATCACGCCTAGTTTAGAACCGGCCTCGGACCCTGTCTGGGCAGGAAGAACTTGAGCTAATCAACGACTCTGGATTCCCTACGACTCCAACCCCTAACGGACTGCCCTAAACCATACGGGTTACACCATGTCTTGGACTAATTAACTGCCGGAATAACGGGATCAACGCGGCCCATCCAACCGCCAGCGGATAGTATCCCCACCCGTCCTGCTATCCACCTGTGCTACATGACAGTTTGCCGCCCTTGCGCCCCCCTCACATGCTCCCGAACCTCTGCTGGACTGGTAGCCGTTGCAATCACCGGCTGGCTACAGGGAGCGGTTCTTATCCACGTCGTCGTTGGCGTTGGGGTGGGCGTGCTCGACGTCACTGTCGTAGGCCCGTCATTGTGGACGAAGAAATAGTTACCAGCCACGGGACGTTGGAGGCCAGTGACCTCAACAAACTGACGGAGATCAAACCCGGCCCGTGCCTCCATTGTCTTGGGGAAAATATGTCCGAAACAGCCGGGGAACATGTACTGCTCGTGTTGCTCGAACGCAAGCAAGACGTACCGGTGATGCGTGTTTGGCGGGGGTTGGGGAGCAATATACTCCGCCGGGTGTTTGCCGAACGGGCCCTTCCCATGGCCGTCCGGCTCTAGCCACGGCTTGTCGTTGCGCATCACCAGGTTTGGTTGAAACCAGTGGAGGACGACCGTTGAGGTTTGCCCGACTTGAACGTCGAGATCCACCATGACGATCAGATAGGTTGAGTTTGCGTGGAATCGGAGGCTGCTGATTTGCGGCAAGGGATGCGTGTCTAGCAGGCTTAGTACTGCATTTGTACGGAGGCCCGAGCCATCATACCTGACATTTCAAGCGTGTCTCCCGGGAGTACCCATGGCCTTTTAGGGTAACGAAGGTCAAGGGGAGGCAGTCCATGTGGCAACGGGTCAATTTGCCCAAAGGCCACCAAAAAGCATGAGGTGAGATAGAAGAGTCTTTGGGCGAGCATCTTGCCAGCCTTCTTCGTCACTGGCTATCTTGTCCTTGGCCACTACTCATGATCCATCCTCAGCAGACAACCCCTTTATACGAACCGTAGCAAGCGAAATGTGTAACTCGTGGCATTTCTAGACCTCGGTGACTATTGACATCCGGCGAGTTAAATAGGGGGTCTACTCATTTCTATACCGTTCCATCGCTCTCACCGAGACCTCTGTTTCGCTCGCTTTCCCTCTGTACTCGCCACTGTACGCCGTTCGCATAGACCATGCCCAGAATCGGCCAGCAAACTACCGCAATCACCGCCGACACAAGGCCATATGTCCGCCCGTTGCCAAACCTCTCGATCATCGGCGTGACAAGGGCTGTACTCGCCGCGCCGAGAAAGCACCGCACGAAGTTGTTTGTTGCCATTACGGTTGCCGGTGTGCTGTAGTACAGATCGACCAGTAGTACGTTCATCACGTTGTAGGAGGCTGTGATGGAGAATGAGACGAGGAAGATCAGGATCAGGGCAACCACGAGGGGAGGCCGCAGATCGAGAACCACACCGTAGAGCAGGATTGCGAGTGCGCTGAGGAGCTAGACCCTATTATTAGTATCAATTCCATCACTTGTACATTGGAGTCTGGTCTGGGATGTGCGGTACTCACCGTCATTGGACCCCCTATCTGCAGTCTTGCGCGTTCAATAGGGAATTCCTGATCCGTCCTTGTTCGACTTCGATCCGCACTTCTCCTCGTCTCTTGATACTCTCTTTGCACCTTCCTATAATTCCGATCAACAGCCTTCCCGCAAAACGCCGCAGAAACCAACGACCCTACACCCGCTGGCACGAAAACAAGCCCGATCCCCATATCCTCCAGTCCATAGAGCCGCTTGAACTGCGCTGGGATCCCCGCCGTCACGGCGTAGTAGCTTGCGAAGACGAGCCCGTTCGAGAGGAGAATCAGACCGGTGGGCCGGTGTCCCAGCAGCCGCAGAGACGCAAATGGATTCAGAACGGCGAGGTTCCTCTGTTTCTTGACAAGCCCATCTGTGCACGCTGGCGTTGATTCACTTCCTTGTCCTTGCTCTTGCTCTTGCCCCCCGGCCCTTTTCTTGCAGGACGGACTGGCGTTCCTCGTCTCCGGCAAAACCACCACCAACACCCCCAACACAACGATCCCCGCACCGGCAAGGACCCCAAAAACACCCCTCCACCCAAACCTACTCCCCGTAATAACACCCCCCAAAACGGGCCCCAGACTCGGTGCCAGAATGTTCCCCAGAGACGTGAAACCCATGTACATCCCCCGCTCAGCGGGCTCAATGATATCCGCCGCCACGGCCGCGGCCAGCGCGACGGTGCCGCTGATTCCGGTGCTCTGGAGTCCGCGGAGAAGAAGGAGGGATTTGTACGAGTGGACTTGGGATAGAGCGATGTTTGACGCGATGTATAGACTCAGGCAGAGTATGTAGGCTGGTCGGCGCCCGTGTGTATCGGAAAGCGTTGCTGTGAGGGTTGGGGAGAGAGCTTGGCAGACCTTTCATCTCCAATTACCACATATTAGCGTTTGGATACCGAAGTGTGAGTGAGGGGGTTTGGGGATGGGCGGGTACCATGTACGTCGTGATCGTGAGGTTTATCTGTGACGGACTGACGTGCAGGTCGGAGGCGAGGGCAATCAGGGCGGGATAGTAGATGTTTGAGCTTAGGGGGGAGAAGGTTGAGGCTAGGGAGGCTGTGAGGATTATGAGGCGTTTTTGGGAGGGGGGGAATGGCGTCTTGGGGGGTGGGGTGGTTTTGGCTTTGGGTTTTGCGGGGACGGGTTTGGAGGGTGGATTTGAGGATGAGGGTGAGGGTGAGGGCGATGGAGATAACGAGGGTGATGATAGGGATAGTGGTAAGAGTCCCGGTGCCAGGAGGGGCGTTGTTTCTGTTGCTGGGGGCATGGTGGTGGGTTCCTTGCGAGGTATCATAGTTGGGGTCAGAAAGGGACCTGAGTAGGTGGTGAGGTATGGTAGGGTAGATGAACCTGTAATCTAGGATGAATATACGCCGTACCATGCAGTAGCGAAGGAGTATGTTTGATTGATTACTTGGTTTGATTGACAAACCACTGACTAACTGAAGCGTAAGTATACAGCAAGCACAACATCCGGACTACCTATCGTTTCAGAACTTGACGGCGTTGACCGAACAATTCCTCCCATCAAACAGTCGAGGCGACTGGAGCAGGCGAACAAGCGTAGGACGAGGTTTCCTGTCTCCGATCCAAGTTCAATCCAGTCCATGCTCAGGTCCAGACTCAAATATTCGGGCGGTACGTATCCTCCCGTGCATCCCCTGTGTAGAGGTGCGCTGGACGAAACAATTTGCCGCATGTTACTAGTTACGTAGCAAGGACGTTAGAACAGACGTAATTTCCCGATGGTGCATCGCCGTTGCAGCGTAACTGGGAGAACAAGTGAAAACTCACGCATGTACTCCCGCCAATGTGCCATGATGCCCATGATTCGCTGCGCAAGCATAGCCGCCGGGATCATCTCGACCTCGAATCCTCTAATTAAACAGCAATCAGTGTCAATCAAACCGTCGAAGCATCTGTAGCATGCGCATTCATCACAAGCAAACCATGAAGGCAACGTACACTCCCGTAAAAACGAAATTCCCATAAAAGTCCGCATTGGGGTATAGCCCTCTACTCCGAAAGTAGTTGTCCCCCGATGCAGCACGCTCAATGGCCTCGGATAGTTTCATGAGAGGAGTGGGCGGTAGGTCCTCAAGGATTGACTGGACAAAACGCACTCGGGGGTCAATCCCCTTATACGCGCGGTGGCCATATCCGAATAGCCTTTTGTGACCCTGTTTGACTTCGTCTAGGAAAGCGGGGATTCCGGCCTCCGTTCCGATCTCTGCCAAGGCACGCTGAGCAGACTCTGTTGCGCCAAAGTGCAGTGGGCCCCAAGCTGATGCGACTGATGCGATGAGGCATGAAACTGGGTCCGTAAGCGACGAGGCAGTAACGAGCGCGGAGAAGACGGTTAGCGCCATGCCGTGGTCGGCGTTGAGCATGGCAAAGCGGCGGAAGCAGGAAAGCTTGACTGGGTCTGGAGTTCCTGTCGCTGCGTCAATCAGTCCGGCCATGGTGAAGAGGTTCTCGCAGTACGTCCTGTCATGAGATGGTGGGGTGAAGGGGATGTCCTTGCGGTGGCTGGCGACGATTCCGAACACAACTGCGTACGCCGCCACCGTGCGTAGAATGGCGTTGTCCACGTTTTCCCGATTGGCTCGATATTGATGCGCGTTGGTTGAAGCGGGAATAGAGTCCGGTATGCATGATAGGTAGGTGGATAGGCCTGCTAGCATGAGTGCTAGTGGGGGAGTGGTGTTGCTGCGATAGTTAGCCATCGTAAGGACCCGGTGTGCGGTACGTACGGCAAGGCTCGTATAGCCATTTGGACGGTCCCAGGCACGGCAAGCATTTGCGCGGCCAATTTGGATCGAAGCTGCTCCTTCTGCGGCGGTGTCGGATATGAACCCCATACGAGCAGATACATCATATCCTCGAAGTCGCTAGTCCACAGTTCTTCCAAGCTGTAGCCGCGAAAGAGAAGAAGGCCTCGCTCATGATCTCTGATAATGTTAGTCTCGATCAAGAGTCTGGAAGCACTGCGCTGCGTACGAGAAACTGATGGCTGACTCAAGCACAGTCGTATTCTGTAGCCCTGGATCATGCACTCTCAGTCCGCCTGAGATCTGGTCGGCGCGATTTGTTCCAGCCCCTAAAGCCTTTATCCGCTTGAAGTCGACTGCCGATATGGAGTTCTTTCGGATTGGAATCTCGTACCGCCCATCAGTCCGCGAGTCCCTTATGTAGAGCGTGCCCGATGACATCGTTAAACATTCGTAGATCGAGCTATATTCTGTCCGCGTGAGACTCAGCTTTTGTATCTTTCAACAGAGACAGCTCCGGAGAGTGCCAATGTCCGAGTCCGATCGCAAGTACTCGCGCTTGGAACGAATAGGTTGTAACGACTTACACAGGTGATGAATCATCCATGGCTTGTGTAGCCCTCCCGCCCACGCGGCGATTTTCCTGTCTCACAACGCCATGTTTGCTCACCTGATCCTGGCTATGTTTCGGGACGTGATTGGAAGACGCGCGAGCTGGAAAGGGGCTGAGTTTGGGTACTATGAGGATGCAAACATTTACCTTGAGGCATTTTCGAGCCTCAGGTCGTTCAGGATCACACGCGAGTTTGTGAGGGATGGCAAGAACTTAGGTGGCTTAATATGTGAGAGGACCGGAAAGTGACCAGATAGGGACCAAAAAGTATTCAATTTGCTATATTATCGCGCAATAAACTGCTGTCGTCCATTCATAAATCGTCCATCATCGTTCAGTTAGGCATGTGCTCGAAGGGCTTCTCGAGGTGCTCCTGGCAGAAGGGAAGCTTGCTGACGGTCCAGATCTCGGTGTCCTATCGTGGCGTGTCAGTATATATCCTTGGAGTTCCAGCAGATCGTGCAACGTACGGGCTTGAGGGTCTTCTTGATCTCAATGTCCAAAGTACCAGCCTTCAGAGCGATGATCGGAGGAGCGGCTTCGGGGTCGTGAGCGATGGGCGAACCGCATTCGGAGCAGAAGATGCGGTGGACGGCCTTGCCGGAGGAACCGTTCTTCGCGTAGCTCTTGGTGGGGCCGTTGATTGTCAGGGAGTCCTTGGGGACGACAGCGACGAGAGCTGGGGAAATTAGCAATTAGCGAGGAGTGGTCGCCGAGAAAGGGGAGACGTACAGTAGGTGGAACCGCTCTGGCGCTGGCAGTCGTCGCAGTGGTCGTAGGCAGTGATGAGAGGCTGGTCAACCTCGGCCTTGTAGGTGACAGCACCACAGAGACAGTGTCCGGTGAGAGGCATTGTGTTGGTAGCTTGGGGGATTTGGATGTCTGATTGGATGGGAGGAGAGAGTAGCGATCAAGGTGCTCAGAATTGAGGACCCTTGAGGAAGGGGCACGGTATTTATAGCCACGGCATGGCTCTGCAGAGTTCTGCTCCTGATCAAGAATTCCATGGGCCAGTCGATCACCTCTCACCGAGAGCCAGAGAGAACAGAGCTAAGCTGGGAATTTGTCATGATGGAGGGGAAGGTGCGAGGAGGCGGGGACCACTCAACAACTTGCGTCATTCTCCGTTGGCCTCCTCCTGCTCGTCTCGAGGCCGTTCTTGGTCGCGTCTGCATCATTCACTCCAATTGATGTGATATGAGCATCAATTTGTCTGCTTCCTCTTTGACGACCCCCTATGTCTTTGTCGCCGGACACCGCGACATAACGAGCTGGGATTGTTTTGGCGATCGCAGCTATGGAGGGGCAGAGGGGCAGAGAGGGGCAACCCCAGCCTCACCAACGAACCGGATCTCCTCTGGAGTTTTCCCCATCAACTCGACGCGAGCCTGCGCACGGAACCAATCGCTTCTGCCCGGTCCTCGACCCAGGCTACAGCTGGGATCTTCTTCAGCCCGACACCGCGAAATGTTCCCGGTCGCAACTGTCCAGCAGCTCAGCTCCTGATTCCTGGATCCCGAAGCGAAACGCCGCCGACGCAAGTATTTGTCACGGTCAATCTATCATGCATAAAGGAATGGAGGAATGCAGGAAGAGGCGCTGCGGTGATAAGCTCTGCTGTCGCAGTGTCGATCCGCCTTTTACCCGGTTTATCACGGCGAAGCGAGTACGTCGATTTACGACGCTGATCTACACCGCGGCTCAGGGCTGAGACGACGGAAGGACTGCTGTGGGACTGAAACTCAACTGCCATGGCACAACCGCTTATTGAAGCTTACACGAGAGATCATGGGCAAGTGTCTGTCAGTCCACTTTTCTCTACCATAAAACACCACAACCACGAACCATATGTTTGGCGGAGTGAAACGGCTTTCCGCGGCTTTTGCTACGTCAAAATCCCCATTGCAGCATGATAAGCGTCTGCCGTTGCTGATGCTGACATGGCGTCTAGAAGAATTCCAAATAACACCTGCAGGATTCAAAAGCAACAATACATTGTCCGATTGGTTGTTTCCTTTCGACAAGCTGATCCTGAACGCCAACGTTGAAACGATATGCGCCTAGAAACAATTTAAAGTCCGCCAATTGTCGACTGTCTTGAGGCCCAGTCGGAGGCTCGAACCCCGGCTAGGATTCACGCCGTTTATCAGGATACCAATGACAGCGGACTGCCGTAAGCGCATGTCAAACCTGACTAAACGGTCAGCCGCTGGGCTGGTATCTACTTCGTTCAGCGTCTTGGACGTACTTTGGATCCCTTCAACTACCTAGCCGTCACGCCGAGCGCGCTCCAACTTATCCGCGGCGCTCTTAGCAGAGTTAGCAACTTGCTCATACCGGTGACTTGGTAGCTGGAGCCACTCCATCGGACACTTGCTAAGTACTCCGGAAGAGACCCGCAGTTCTTACCTGCATATGGGCCGCCATTCCACCTTTAGGGTTCTGTCCCCCGTAGATCGTCGCTTCCGCATGCTGGGCCTCCCTCGCATCATCCTTTGTCACAAAGGCTATCGGCGCATCAGCCGAGACTGGAGGAAGGCCCATTACCTCATTCCTGTCTGCGATCGACCTGACTTGGTTGGCAATAGAGCCTGGCCCGGGGGCTTTATTGAATGCCCGAGTCTGCCGTGAAGCAATGGGTCAACGACAGCCTTTCAAGCTACTATCATAGACCAGGACGACTGAGCGTACCTCCATATCCTCAATCTCCTGCGCATCCTGCATTGTAATATGACTCCGGGGCTTTACTGCGAGCTCGTCTAGTTTCGCATCAAAATCCATCTGTCCCGCCACAAGCGCTTGTGCGGTTTCCTGCATCGGACCCGTAGAACCGCTCAATTCGCGTTCGAGTTGGCCGATTACCGAAACGTCTTCGGGCGTGATCCGCTGGCCGCTTTCGACGGCATGCTTGAGGTCGGCGATGGATGGAAACTCGGTGTCAGACGAAGACATGATGGTGAGTCAGTTTATTATGCTTCTATATGTCAGAACTAGAGAGTGAGGAGTGGACAGCTCTTAAGATTTGTTTGTGTTTGTAGTGGCGATTCTGATGTCAGTATCGCCTAAGACGAAACTCACTCGGGAGCTTGATGACATCGTTGCTAACCACTCCGCGAATAATCCTGCCATTGACTTGAGCATCTATCTAGGTAGTTCTCTAAGCACGTCCATAAGTTCGCGATTCAAGAATAATTCTGAGTACAAAGTTCGCTACCAATCTGAAGTTGGAGGTCGTCTAGGGTGCGGGAGACAATGAATTGCTACGTTTCTACTCCCAGGACGACTTTTGACTCACTCAATGGCAGAGCGCCCGAGTATGCTGTCGAGTAACGGCTCTTACGATTTGATGAATTTGCGCTAAGCGCTTCAGCATCTTCCGCGCCTGAAATAACCCATCGTTCCCGTGCTCGCATATCCCTCGTGTCACGTCTCTTCAAGAGTTCGTCAACGGTCAGGGGCTGCCCAACCAGGAACGATGGTTCGTCCCCTGTCAACGGCTTTGGCAGAACCAGTCTCGATTCCTACCATCTGCGAGTCAACATACGTACGATGCGTTGTCAACGCCCGGCTGCAACCTTTGTACAGAAACGAAGCACCAAGTACCAGGAGTATGAGCGCGCTCGAGGGCACCTTCTAATGTCACTGTGACTGGAGGTAGAAGTAACTCTGGGTAATGGTTGTGATACTGTAGCATCACTGCAGCTTCACCTGCACTGGATGTCCCTGGACGTCGTGGTTGGGTTCGTGGACTTGCCAGAGGTCGTCATCGTGGAACGCATAGGATGGCTCCTCCAGCCTGGCTGTGTCACTAAGCTTGGCGCGTGCGACTGGATAGATGCTGGGCTCGCCAGACTGCTGCAGCATCAGCATGGAATACCCTTGAAGTGTCCAGTGCTTCCTGGCAAATCTGGCAAATGCTGTGAGCCTGGGAAAAGAGCCTGTCTTGACTGAGAGGGAGGTTCACGAGGAACGAAGAGCCATACTGAAGTTGTTAGGCACTTGGCGTGATATCAACTGAAGCTCATGGGAGACTTTGCCAGTCAAGGTTGGCAACAGACTCTGTTCGCAAGGGAGCCTACGGCAGACGCTGTATATATATTGCTTACCGCCGTCCAAAGACTGGACACCGACGGCGCATTTGTCTGACGTAGAAGAGGAAAGATCACCTCAAAGTAAATCCCCTTTCGCATCTTTAGTCGTGCTCATTATTACCCAGAACGCAAAAGAAACCGGGATGACCGGTCAATTGCCTGGCCGCAGAACCGGTCCCGGTCCGGGGGTTTCCTTGCACCGCGTTCACTTTGATATATGACCGTCCCCGCGTTTGGGTCAACTGGGATGTTTCATCCAAGGTAGGAGATGTCGAGTAGGGAACTGACCTGATAAGCTCATCGGCCTCTGTGATGTATCGACGAACTGCCAGTGGTTGTACCTAACCAGGTTAGATTACGCTGGCGATGCGACGCGCAGGTGTATTGAGACCGATGAAGGATATCCCTGGCTTCTGGACTTTGAATTGATTTGATTATACGCTTTCTTTAGGCGGACCTGATACCGACTAGGCCACTGACTGCGGACAGTTCTTTTTGTCAATGACTGAGATAGACCAGAACAAAAATTAAATACCTGTGCAGCAGCCTGTAAGGTGGCACTCATTCCGCCATCAGTGCGGAAAATTCCTTGCTGTGCATGGTAAAGGGAGAATGTAAGTGGCCACCTGAAAGCTTGTCTTCACAGCTTCACTCTACTTATTCACTCAAGACCCAGTCACTGCTCCCATAGATCAATGACTTTAACCCTGCCCAATTTCTCCCTGGATTCATCATAATGTCATCGGATTCATTTATACGGCATAACACAGCCTGACTGACCGGATTACCTCGAGATGGAGGACTGCCATCTACTGTCGTAAGCTCTCATCCACAATCTTCCGCTCAAATCTCATTCCAAAATGTTTGATTCAAAGTTTGCTTACTCCTGAGGAAGCTCCGCCTGCTGACAATCTCTGCCGCCCAGGACTTCAAAGAGGATAAAGAAGGCATGCACTGAGTGTCGCCAGCAGAAAGTAACACTTCTCCCGGGCCCACTCAGAACTTTCCACTTACCACTCTCCTCGATTAGGCCCGCTGCGACGCGTACCAGAGACAGCCTTGCTCGCGCTGTGAGAAGCTCGGAATCGAGTGTGTGTTATCAGAGGCCTTCCGCAGGGAACACAAACGCCAGTACGTCTAACCCATCCCCAGGTTTAAAATGCTTAATAGCCACAGGAAGTACGAGAAGCTGGAGAAGGAAACCGACGAGTTGAGAAAGCAGCTCAACGCCCGCGCAGCCAGCCGTTACCCGCTCACCCCCGATACCCCTACCGCGATGATGCCGGAGTCTGTCGACACCGTTAAGCTCAACGGGGCAGCGGATGCCTACACTGATGCTATCGACGCGGGACACACCGAGGTTACTGGCACTGACGCCTCGCAGCTCCTTTTCCCGGACGCCGCCCCCGACGCGTTGCCTCACCTTGCCCTCGCGACACTTGAGAGCCGCACATCCAACGGGTCGAAGCTCCCAGACATGGTGCCGGGATCCATCTACAAGAATACTGCCAACGGACAGACTCGTCCTCAGCTGATGCACCCTCCCGTCGGCATGGGCCCAATCGTCTCGAAGAAAAAGGAGTATGTGATGGCTTCTGGAGTCGACTCGGACCGCACCCTGCCGCGTACCCTTGGGGGCGTGACCCTGAGCGGGGATGAGATCAACGAGATTTTCGGGCTGTAAGCTGCCGTTAAATGTGCTCTAGCAGGCTCTGACTCCCTGTCTACAGTTTCTACCGCCAATACGTCGTCTTCATGCCATGCCTCGACACCGAGAGCTCCCCGAACTTAACCTACGAACAGTCGGAGTTTCTATTCTGGACGATAATCGGGACCGCATCGAGAACCTGCGCTAAGAACCCGACGATTTTCCCTGCCCTGGCCAAGCACATTATCGAGATGGCGTTCCTGTCGCCCATGTCAGATTGCGGTGCGTGGAACATTGTGCAGGGTTTGCTCCTCGTTTTGAACTGGCCGTTCCCCAAGGCAGACGGTGGAGTCGACATCATCTTCCCTCTGACTGGATTGCTCCTTCACGTCGCGATGATGTACGGAATGCACAACCCAGTGACCAGCCACGAGTTCTTCAAAACCAAGCAGCCGGTGCCTCATATTGCGGACATCAGTCGTCGTTCGGAGCTGTGGGCTTATACCGTTATTACTTACCAACGGTATGCCCAAGCTAGCCTCGTTCTTCTAGCCAATAAGTAACACTGGACAGTGCATGTTTGATGAAAGGCCAGCCTCCTCGTCCTCTGCCCGACATGGCTCACGACATCAACCAACGCAAGGCGCTGTATCAGCATATGTCGTCCCACGTCCGGACGCGGATGAAGGCACAGGAAGTCGTCACGCAGTGCGGCGCGGCGGTAGCTGAATACGGAGTCCTTACCTTGAGCGCAGCGGACGAGGGCGGGCTGGACCTACTTCTGAAATCGTACGAGCAGCGCATCAACGATCTACATGTCGACTCAACTACATGTAAGCTCCACGCCATGCAAAGCGCATTAGGCTAACATCCCAGGGATGGCCCGATTCGACATCCTCGTCGCCTGCCTCAGCGTCCAAGGAATCCACTTCCTCAAGAACCACACCCTCTACGCCGACAACCGCCTGGGCAAACTCGTAACCGCCGCATGCGCCGTCATCGACGCAGTCGAAGACATGGCGCACGAACTCCCATCCCTCGCCGTCTGCCCGTCCCAGGGCTGGTTCGGCCTCCTCCTCGGCGGCGCCATTCTCCTGCGCATCATCAAAGGCCACGACACCGACGTCGTGGACTTCGCAAAGGCGCGAAACTACTTCATGAAATCGCTGAACCTGGCGAAACTCATGGTCGTCCACAACGCCGACATGCCCAGCAAGGTCGTCGCCGTCCTGAGCCACCTGTACAACAGCACCAAGGCGTTCCGCAAGCCCGATGGCAGCGTCATGATCAACCTCCGCATCCGCAGCCGTCTTGCTCTGTGCCCGATCATCGACGCCATGTGGTGGTTCAAGGATGAGTTTGACCCGCCGTTGCCGAGTGCTAGTGAGTCCCGTGAACACCTTGGTTTGCCGTGCTAATTATCATTATCTTGCAGGCGTGGAGGAGAACACCGAGACCCCGGCTGCGTCGGAAGCGGGCTCTGCCAACCACCTTTACGACGATGGCTTCTGGACGGACCTCGAGTGGGCACTTAATATCCCCGAGTAATGCGAACCGGGCGTAGGGCTGCGGTTGGGCTCGGCTTTTTCCTATCTGATGGCGTTCGAGGATTGCTTAGTGGCGACGATTCGTTTGGTCTCTATCGATGGCGTTCGAGAACTATCTGTCGGCACGGTTCGCTTGGTCTGTCAGATGGCGTTCGAGAACATTTCTATCGGCGACGGTTTGTTCGAGTCTCGGTTAGAACGGATGGCCTCTGGAAGGCTTGTTCGATTTTGACAGAAAGAGGTTGGACCGTTGGATACTGATAGATTGCGATACGGGTTCTTGTTCCGCGTGCTTGTCTGGAATAGGCAGGTGGCATACCTGGACGGCTTTTGACTTGTTGGAGCATGGGCGTGGCGTTCTGGATATCCGCCACTACTGTAAAGCGATAGATAGTGTTCAAGACCATGTTCGCAAATTCGCAATAACATCGCCCTCTTATCCATCTTCCAAGTTCGTCCCGAGGCATGTGGCAATGGCAATTGCGGAGAGCTGTCTCACCAAAATGGCCCCATGTAACATTGTTATCTGCTAACCGCCTCTAGCCAGCGTTTTAATCACTGATAGGCCGTTGGGGTTGCTCTGCTTTTCTTGCCAGCTGACTTTGACAACTTACTCCGTTCAATTGTGCCTGGATGACCCATTTCCCCGCGATCTTCGATTCATCGTCCCAGACTCGAAGGACTCCGTAGTTCCTACCCAGTGGCAGTGCAGTCTATTTCCGTCTTCCACGCGACAACTGGAATAAGAATGCGTGCAGGGTCAGCACCGTATTCAGCCAAGGAGCGATAAGTCTGGGCTACTGGTGGGGCGGGCTTGACCTGATGCTTCGCTAGCTAAGAGTCTAGCTTATCGCGCACAAGCTGTCTCGCCAACGTTGCACTCTACAGTGGGCAGGATCATAAGACATCGGCCTGTGCCGTGCCCGCCAGATAAGGAGTGCCTAGCCTGCTTGGGAAAGACGTCCGATCGAACGCCTCCAACTGTATACTCTAGATTGGCACTCGAGTATCTGGGGTAGCAGTGAGTGACATTGTTGGATCAAGATGAATGGCCGACTCGAGATTTGTGCGACTGTGATCGGGCAATATGCCAGAAGGGGCTCGCCTGTCTGACTGGTGGACTCGGACTGTTCCCTGACAGTGAATAGAGAGGGCGCGCGATGGGACTCAAGTTGGTTAGATAGGTGGTATCTTGTAGTTCAGTTCGATTGATAACGAGATTGATTGATTGATTGATTGATTGATGCTACCCAGATAAGCAGCAAGGGTGCTGCAGGGAAGTGAAAAGGCGAGGTGCTCCCCTGTAACACTTGCTTTTTCTCCAGCTCTCCTCCACCACTTCTTTTCTTCTCCCCCCACCCATTGAGTGCTCACCTCGAACTCATCGCGAGTTCACCAGAGCCATCATGGAGAAGGACACCCCCGTCCGCGTTACGTCCGCCAACGACTCCGACGACGCCCCTTCCGGCTCCGACACCGTCGAGCAGCTGAAGCACCTCAAGGAACACCACCACTGGGACCCCAACCTCCCCGACGAGGTCGTCGACGAGGTCAACGATGCCCTCCACGCCACCGACAAGGCCCGCCGCGAGTCCGTCGCCGCCAGTCTCCTCGAGAACTCCCCCTACCCCGAGGTTCGCGCCGCGGTGCCCAATGTCGACGAGGGCGGCCACTCCAACACACTTCGCGCCTGGGTGATTGGATTGCTGCTGTCGACTGTCGGGTCGGTCCTCAACATGCTGTTCTCCATGCGCCAGCCGTACATTGTCATTCCCTCCTACGTCTGCCAGGTCGTCGCATACCCCATTGGTATCGCCTGGGCCAAGTGGATGCCGCGCAAGACCCTCCGCCTCTTCGGCATGAGCGTCAATCTGAACCCCGGTCCGTTCAGTAAGAAGGAACACGCCATGTCGGTCATCATGGCCAATGCCACCTTTGGCGGCGGCGCGGCCTACGCCACCGATATTCTGCTCGCCCAGCGTGCCTTTTACAACCAGCGCTTCGACTGGGCGTTTGAGATTTTCATGTGCATCTCGACCCAGATGCTGGGCTTTGGCTTTGCCGGCTTCTTCCATCGGTTCCTGGTCAGTCCTGCTGCGATGATCTGGCCGTCGACCCTCATCAACACCCAGCTCTTCAATGCGCTCCACGACCACTCCAAGCCCGACCCGAGCAAAGTGTCTGGCTGGACGCTGGGCAAGTACCGCATGTTCCTGTACTGCATGATCGGATCGTTCCTTTGGTACTGGTTCCCCGGCTACATTGCGCCCTTCCTGAGTGTGTTTGCCTGGGTGACCTGGATCAAGCCGCAGAACGTGGTGGTCAACCAGCTGTTCGGCGGCTGGACGGGCATCTCGCTGATCCCCATCACCTTTGACTGGACGCAGGTCTCGGGCTTCAACTTCAGCCCGATGATTGCGCCCTGGCACGGCATTGCCAACACGCTGATTGGGTTGTTTATTTTCTTCTGGATCGTCACCCCCGCGATGCACTATACCGGAACCAACTTTGCCAAGTACCTGCCCATCAGCGACTCCAGCAGTTACGACAACATGGGCCAGGTGTACAATGTCAGTCGCATCCTCACTCCGGAGATGACCCTAAACACGGCCGAGTACAACAATTACTCTCCCCTGTTCTTGTCGACGACGTTTGCGCTGTGCTACGGCTTGTCCTTTGCCACCATCATCGCCGTTCTCGTCAATGCCATTCTGTTCAACGGAAAGGACATTTGGGCGCGGTTCCGCAAGGTCGGTCATGAGGAAGAGGATGTCCACGGTCGTCTCATGGCTCGATTCAAGCCCGTGCCCTTATGGTGGTATGGCGCTACTACGCTTGTCATGGTTGGGATGGGTCTTGGTGTTGTGCTTGGCTATCCGACTCATCTCAGCTGGTGGGCGTTCTTCATTGCCTTGATCATGGGCGCAGTCTGGTTCCTGCCTATCGGTATCATCCAAGCGTCGACGAACATCCAAATTGGACTCAATGTCATCACCGAGTTTGTGATTGGCTACATGCAGCCCGGGCGCCCGATGGCGATGATGCTCTTCAAGACATACGGCTACATCAGTATGTCGCAAGGGTTGTACTTCACCCAGGACCTGAAGCTCGGTCACTACATGAAGATTCCGCCCCGAGTGACCTTTGCCGCGCAGATGGTCGCCTGTCTCTGGTCGTCGATCGTCCAAATCTGCGTCATGAACTGGGCGCTCGGTGCCATTACAGACGTCTGCTCCCTGGACCAGCCCAACCGCTACACCTGCCCTAACGGCCGCGTCTTTTTTAATGCTTCTGTCATCTGGGGCACCATCGGTCCGGCCAAGATGTTCTCTCCCGGCCAGATGTACGCCAGCCTGCAGTGGTTCTGGCTCGCTGGTTTTGCTCTGCCTGTCATCTTCTTCATCGCGGCTAAGCTCCTGCGTAACACCAAGTACGCCCGCTGGGTGCGCCTGCTCAATGCGCCGATTATCTTCGGTGGAAGCGCCCTCATTCCCCCGGCCACCCCGCTCAATTATCTTTCATGGGGCATTGTCGGCTTTATCTTTAACAAGTACATTCGCGACCGCTGGCGCGGCTGGTGGATGCAGTACAACTACGTTGTGTCTGCGGGTCTGGATGTCGGACTTGCGCTCTGCACGATTCTGATTTTCCTTACCCTGAACCTGACCAAGACGGACTTCCCGGCTTGGTGGGGAACGAACATTGCGGCGGATACGATGGATGCTGCGGGTACGGCGGTGCAGGTTACGGGGGTGAAGTTTGGGCCGGAGAGTTGGTCCTAGCCTACTGTACGAGTACGGGGTGACAGGTGGAGAGGGGGAGGACTGTGTTCGAGAAGCGGAGATGGTTATGGTCATGTCATGATTAATGAATATCTTAATTCCTGTCTTACGGATTACCCTACCTAGCTAGTTGAGATAATGAATGGCCTTATGATTTAGCCCTATCCAACTTGCGGACCTACCTATATGCACCAGGGCACCGGACCACCCAACCGACTTTCCGAGCGAAGACTCGAAGAACTGAAACTTGACAGATGATTGACCCTGTCTCCGTCCCTGTCGCAGTTATATTCGCAATCCATCCGTGACGCTTGTGGAAACTGGAAGGGGGAGACACTCTACATGAAACACCATGAAACGCGTATCCCGCCTGCCGCCCGCTATAAAGCTCTCCCTCCCAGACATCAGAATACCAAGACCCAAGCATCCCAGTCAAAGAAAAGCAAAGTTGGAAAAAGCAAGCCAAAATGAAATCCACCCTCTCCCTCCTCTCCCTCTCCCTCTCAACCCTCCCCCTCGCCCACGCAGGAACCACCCTCTGGAGCGGCCTCTTCAACGAGACATTCACCGTGGAGAACTTCGATAAATGTACCTCTTCCCCTTCCCTTCTCCCTGATCTAAGTCCCAGCAGACTAACAGAGATATTGTGCAGGGTCCTGGTCCTCCCAAATCCCACCATACCAATGGTACATCCACGGCACCGAATCAACAAGCCACTACCTCTCCCTCAGCGACACCTTCAAAAACCCAAACAGCACACTCGTCGGCGATGAACAGGGTCTCAAGACTACGCTCGATAATACCTCCTCCTGGAACGGGCAGAGTATGATGCGCACGGAACTCATCCCGCAGGTTGAGAGTGGCGCTGGGGTTGATATTGGGAGTGGGAAATTGTACTATCATTTCTCACTTGCTGTGAACGAGGAGGGCTTTCCGAATGAGGACATCGAGCACCAGGTTGCGTTTTTCGAGGTCCGTCCGCTATCCCCTTTCCCACCTTCCCTCCCATCCAGCTTTCCTTCCTTGGTATTGGGATATGCTGATAGTGTATGTAGAGCCACTTCACCGAGCTCAAATACGGCGGGTCCTCTGACGTCTCCTCAAACCTAACCTGGTACGCCAACAGCGCCGCGCAATGGGGTACAGAACTTGTTGCGGGCGAGTGGTACAACTTTGCCTACGGGATTGATTTTGATAACGGGGGCGTGGAGCTCTATGCGAGTACGGGCGCGGAGGAGTTGGAGCTTGTTGTGGATGCTGTTGAGGCCAGTGCGCAGAGTAATGGGCAGGATTGGCATGTGGGGGTTTTGAGGCTTGATAATGGGGTGGATGGAGGGGAGGAGGCGTGGTACTGGGGAGGGGTTTATGTTGAGGAGGGGGATGTTAGTCTGGAGGTTTAGATTGGGGTTGAAGGGGAGTGGTTTCTGGAGATGGGAGGCTGTATAGGTATGGTAGGCAGTTTCTGGAGATGGGAGGGTGTATACCCTAGGTACCTAATGGTGGGTAGGCAGCAGAGCTGGTCTCGGGCTACATACCTTCCAATGAATGTGTTTCATACCTACACCTACCACTGGCAGTCTAGACAAAAACGGCCATGGCCATGGCCATGGCCGCAGGTGGATTATCATGACCATTATCAATCCAATCAGCTCCACCTTGCCCTTGCGTTTCTCCCGCGCATCGGCCCTTCGATTACGCAAATGGACCAGACCACGGTCCCAGGCCCAGTCCCAACAAGAATAGCTAGAATGCAAGAGAATGACCCATTCCACCTCGATCCCCACTTGCCCATTGCCTAGAGAGCAGCGGCCATCTCCCATGCTGCTGAACCACCCTACGCCACGGACACCCTCTACTCCCCTCTACCCTAGGGTAGGGTAGTACCAAGGTTGCTCTTCCACGCGGCCGGCGGGATGCTAATGCTAATGGTATCTTGAGAAGAATGACATCCTTACCTAGCTTAGGAATAGGCGGCCCTGGCCCACTCCAGTTCCAGAGCTTGCCATTGCCACCATCCCAGCGCCAATGCCAACTTGGCCATGGTCGTATCTAAAGACGGAGAGGCACTCGGACTTCACACAGTTGCTGGTATCAAGACTTAGGGACGTCTTTGCGCGCATGGCTGCTGCTGCTGCAATTCTTCAGTCGGTACCTTGTGTATGGTAGAGTATGGCCAAGAGGCATAGGGACACTATGTACACCTGCAGGGTCAGTTTATCTATCCTGATGGTACTTCGCTCGTTCAAGTTGGCAACATCCCATGGTGCCAAGTTATGTATGCAAGGAGCAAGGAGCAAGGAACAAAGAACAAATTACTTCTTTTGCCGTGCCATCAGCAAAGATCGAAACAGCATGTCCACGTTCAGAACCACAAAACGGGAAACCTAGGTACTTGGGTGCCACTTGACACTTCGATATCTCGCGATTCAGGCCATGGCCAGTTCAGGAGTCAAGCGTTGAATTACATCTATTCCGGGCTCTATATAATTCTTATCACAGGGTAGAGTCGCTACGAAATGCTCGGAATAGCAAGCTTGCGGTCTATGACTACCTAGGCACGGTACTTGGTTTGTTTCTCAGTCTCATCAAGGCAACATTCTTTGGCCATGGCCCATGATTGTAAAGAGATTAGAATACACTTGCGGCGCTATTCCTCGCTGGCTTCATTGGCGGTAGTTCTATTCTAATTACACATGATGTTCTGCACTTCGTCTGCATCTCCCCACACGTCGAATCCAGCCGCTGGCTGTCCCGTCGTCAGGCGAGCCCTATTCCTTCCAGGGTTGTATGTATAAACTTGACTCTGGTGTCGATGGCAACTACCGCAAGAGGTTGACTCGCCCAGCCTGCCTGCTGTTGCGGTTCGGCCAGGGCCGGGCCGGGGAGATATAGGGCTCAGCGTCCCGTTGTTCTGGTTGTATAAAACTTGACTCTGGTGCCGATGGCAACCTCCCGAAGAGATTGACTGGCCCAATGTTGCCTGCTGCTGCTTCGCGTGCGTAACCACGCAGGTACCCCTCCATCTGGCGTTTCGCAGATGCCCAGGGCATTCGGCCGCGTCGGGGGGCGCGCTTCGTTTCGACGACCAGAAACAGAGTGCGGACGGACTGGCCGTTCCGTCGGGTCCACTTTGCTACCGTGAAATCCGTGTAGCCCTTCTGGTTCCGGGACTGGGCTTCGATTGCAAATCGCCTCACGGGGAAGCTCGCCGACAGGATGACGCTCCACATGGCGCCGACGCGGTCTTCTGGCGCTGCGGCCGTCACTCGGCCGTGGCCGTGTTCGCCGAGAATGTGGTGAGGGTGTGGTAGTATCCAGATGCGTACCTCTGCCCGGGCATTCCTGCGCACATCCATTTGTCGTCCAAGGTGCGGCATCATGGGCCTCAGTGTCCCGCCGTTGAAGGTGTAAAATCTAACGGCAGTCTCAATGGCAACTGCTCGAAAAGGTTGGCATTCCCAGTGTTGCCCCGTCTTGACTGGGGTTCGATGGCGAAAGTGTTGACAGGAGTAAACCCTGTCTTCGGGCGTGTCGCTGAGATGGGAGAAGTTGGTGTTTGCGAAGAGAAGACTTGGAAGAAGGGAAAGCGACCATGGTCCAAAGCAGCCGCACCTTCCACATCTGGCATGGCTTTCTTTGGAATGAGCAGCAGCTGAGAAGCTTCTCTGACTCGGCTGACAGTTCCGCCCATGCTGGATATCCTCGAATCACTCCCGGTTGTTGGGCTCGTATGACGCTTTTAGCATAATTCGGCCAACAATTCCGGCTGATGCTGTCATGATTGATAAAGAGGGAACGTCCAAACCAAGACCACACTCCTTGAACATGCCAAATCATGGAAAACACAGCCATGATCGAAAGCACCGGCGACATCCGCGACCTGGACGCAACAGACCAGCTCCCGGTCTACGGCACCCCGAAGCCATACCCGAGATGCTACATCTGCAACACCCAGTTGAGTGCTTTGTTCTATGACGGGAGAGAGTTGAAGACCGGCGTGTACACCGAAAACGCCATTCTGGGAAACGGGTCCTACTACAAGGACAACCGCGGGCGCACCTGGGTTTGCTATTACCGGTTGAGCAAGTCCCCTTTCCCTTGGACTGCAACGCACCTGAACCAACTCATCAATTTCATCTCTCTCTCTAACGCCCACCTCAGTTCTCTTCCATCCGCGCAAGAACATCATCCACCTCTCCGGTATCACCCGCCTCAACAGCCCGGACCACCGCTTCAGCACCCTCCAAGCCCCCTGGGACGGAAATAAGGGCATAGTCCGCCCTGAAGTCTGGGAGGGGTCGCGGATGTACAGGGCCCACCTTGCAACGGCCCTTCTCCAACAACCCACGCGTCCCCTGGGCCATGCCAACAGACTCATGGCTCTCCCCGTCCACGCGCGGTGCTGGCAGGTGCTGCGCACGCATAGGGTCTGGGCGCTTGCAGGCGGCGACATGGGGATCCTGCTGCGCGCTTTGCATCGGAGAGCAGCCTCGTTCTGGAATTGGTATTTCTCAGCCCCCGACGAGGAGATAGGGGAATACGATGATGAGACGGGCCTGATGAATAGTGCTACTGGTATGGACTCTTTGTCACCTACTCCGCGTCAGCCCCTCTACGGTAGATTTATTGCTAACGTGTTGGTCTGGTAGATCCGTTCGTGTGTAAGCGTACAAGGGCCATGGTCGAGGAGGCGCGGGCGCGGGGCAAGGCTTACACTCCTGTCCAAGCAGCGGCGTCCACTCGCCTTGCTCGTCTTCCGGCGGAAGTTCTCCGTCTGTTGGTGGATATGCTTCCGTCCAAGGACGTCGCGGCGGTTGAAGATGCTATGGGGTTATACTTGGGCAATGCCTTCTGGCGAGCTAGGATCCCGGCACTGTTTCATGAAACTCGGGACTTGAGCTTGGACCGTAAGGAGCTGGACTGGCGGTGGCTGTGCATTGCATTGGAGGAATTGGAAGCGCAGGAAGGTGATAAAGATGATGATGATAAGAATTATCAGTTGGAGGGGCGGAGGTATGTTCTTCGGCAGTTGGATCAGATTGCGGGCTTTGTTGCTGGGGATGGGGATGGGGTCGGGGACTGTGCGAACATGAGCAATTAGGTAAACCAGCCATTGCATTGGCATCATTTTACTTGGACTTGATTGCAGTGCTACGTGGACACCACGCTCCATGTCTTGAATCCGCGGCTCTGGGACTTGGTCGAGCTTGCCAAGGGGTGTATGGTAGTTCTCTACGTATGCAGGAACCACCCCACCTAAAGCAATGGAATTCCGTACCTAGCGTATAGGGTGCCTGGAGTCATTGGGATGCTGGATCGCCCTAACTTCCATGCAGGCCTGATACAGGGCATTCTGAACGCGTCTCACACCATTACCCGGTTCAGCACTAGTTGACTGCCTCCCATTGGCTTAATATTTGCTTCACAAGTGGATTGTATTTCCTACTGAGTATCTTTCAAGTCTCATGCTGCGTTGGGCGTTGAAGCATCCATGGACGAAGGGCATGCTTGGGCCCTACCGAAGCATGCACCCTGTACGACGAACCGGCTACGACAACTGAAATGGAACCATCGGTCTTTTGCTGGGGCCACGGCGGCAAACTGGAGACAGTGGAGTGGGTGTGTTTTCAACATTGCATTCACTGCGGAGGCTACAAAATGACCAGGCCTATTATCTACATAAGGTTGCATGTTTCCTTTCTGGGTGCACACACTAGTATGCTAGTATTCCGCATTCTTTCTGCTCCGTTCTTGGGGTCGGGGTTGGGGTTGCTATGGATACTTCCGTTTGTCCTGCTGGGTCCTTCATGACGGGGAAGTCTGGTCTGTATGTTTCCTTTTGATTTCCATTACCTAAATATCATCCGCTCGCCAGGTCATTGTCCTTGTTTAAGGGCCCGTACTTCATCACGCAGACCTGGTAACCGTCAACCGCCGGGCTAGCCATATACCTCCGGAATAGGAGTCCGCAGACGCAACCTTCCTGTGCGGATCTGGCTCGCCTGAGCAGGATCTCCCATCCAGCGGGCCGCGCTAATCGTGTACAGATTTGTCAGGGTTTTGCGCTCCACACGTCGAGTTGAGTTGGTGAGTTGCGAGTGTGCCGACCACGGCCGACCATGGCGACGGCCTGTCCGATATAAAGGGAGAACTCACCATCAGATAGAAGGTGCATGTAGAAGATTGCGCTGTGCCGGCGAGAACAGCTGAGCGAATGGAGATGTCGGAGACGGGGTGACTGTAGTTCCCCAAGCCGCTTGATGCACGCGAATCATACAACGCTGCTTCTTTGGTCTGGAATGGTTTGGGGCTCGGTTGGATCCTGCGAGGGCTCTGGGCTCCAGTGGGTCTGTATCGATACACAAGACGCAAAAAAAAAAAGAAATCGACAGGACAGAGATTCGAACTCTGGACCCCGAAGGGATTAGATTTCTAATCTAACGCCTTAACCGCTCGGCCATCCTGCCGGATGCTTGAAAGGGCTTAGAAAGTGAGCACTATAAGAAAAAGGGCTAAAGTACCAAACTGGCAACTGTTACCCCCCGATGGCAGCTATATTCTTGCAACCTGGCCGTTTTCTGATCTGGTCGAAAGGGCTGGTGCTACGGTCGGTCGATGAGGAAATTGCTGGAATGACTCCACTGACTACCTATCGTGGCTACGGTGGGCGCTCGGCCGAACGTACGGGAACAATATATATATAATGGTGATCATAGGGCTAAATCCGCAACAACAAGGGGAGAGGGCCCCAGATGAGTTTCTCGAGAACAATACTTGGAGAGTTTCTCTTCGAAATGTGCTGCGGGCTCGCAGTCTTCTGATACAAGGAGTGTCTGTAGAGTATCGCGAAGAGATTTGCAATGGTGCATGGGGATCCCTTTAGATCATCGAGGGTGTCGATGAGGCATGCGCTGCCTCTTGGTTACCAGCAAGCGACATATCAGAGACCCCCATACCATGTATATATTTGGCCTATCAGCTTCTTTCCTAGTAATAGTCAATGGAATATCCCGTGTCCTATACCATCCTCCCGTACTGTACTTATAGGTAGTTGCCTCCCGGGTCTTCGCAGGTCTTTGCTGACCTGGGACCTGCGCTCTATGGTAGTTTCCAATCATTCCAGCGGTATGCAGCACTGCCAGCCATGGAGCATCTTCAGCTGTCCAATTTTATCAGCGCAATCGTTGTCCAAGAGTATCTCAATGATGGCCAGCTGCCAAACATAGATAAATAGAACCCCTCCCACCAGCCCTCTGGGGAGCCCAATAGCTCGAGAATTGAAGGCAATGCACGGATTGTGTCGCGGAACTCGACATCACAATTCCCCAGCTGGTCGCCCATGTCATACCGTAGACCTTTGCAGATACCGTAGTAGTTTTCAATCCATGAGCGTAGTGTTCCTGGAGCCCTCAGCCCTAATACTGTAATCTGGATACGGCGCTGTAAGGGTTCTGCCAGCGTAGTATTACCCCTGTGTCTCCAATACCCAGAAGCAAGGCAATGTCTCTAACTGACTGAACCCTAATCATAGACTACAGATATGACACCCAATGTGCGGAGAGATCGAGCCGGCTCAGGGGCTCTGGAGATGTGCTCGTGGATCCTTCATAGTCCCTGTGCACCATGACTTAGGGAGATAACATCTTTATAACTCTTAGTAATCTAGGGGTACCTTTGAATAAGGGCTCTAGATACTTTAAAATTATTATAAATATATATTTTTATTATTTTAATTTTATTTTTAACCTTCTTTCCCCCCTTTTATTATTTTTTATAATATAATAGCTAAAACTAAGGCATGCACTCTTAACTAGCCTATAAATATTAACTTAGCTAACTTCACGTGGTTATAAAACCCCCTATTTTTTTTTAACCTTTATATTATAAAAAGGTAAAAGGAAAAAGGGCCCTAGTAAGCCTATTTTTTTTTATTATTAAAAATAATAATATACTAACTTTTTAGCCTAGCCTAATTATAAAAGCCTTTTATAATTAGCTTAATAAATAAAAATACTAGGCATATATTAAATATAAAATTTTTATAAATTTTATAATTATTATTAATAGCTTTATAGTTAGGTAAAAAACTTAGGATTAAAAAGCTTTTACTTATAATATTTATAATAAATTTATATACTTTATTTTTTTAAAGGGCTATACTAATATTAATAATATTAATTATATTTTTTTATATATATATAATTAGCTTATTATTATAATAACTTTTAGTAAGATTATTACCTAAAAAAAAATAAATTTAATTCTTAAAAATTTAAAAACTTAACCCACCCCTTTTAAAGTAAATTTTTTTATTTTAATTAATATTACCTTAGGTAAGGGGGCCTTTTTAAGCACCTTAATAGCTTAATTAGCATGTAATAACTTTACTATAGCCTTAATAATATAAAATAATTATAAGGTATTAATTACCTTTTTTAATAATAAGTTAATAGCGCGCCTAAAAATATATATTATTTAATAAGCCTTTATTAAATACATGCTAGGCTTAATTATAATTATAGCTATTTTTAAAATTAATATTACTTATATAGGCTAAATTATTATTTTTAATAATTTTTTTATTAAAAACCTCCTAGTAATTAATAAAGTAGTTAGCGTAATTTATTATACCCTAGGCGCTATTAATATACATATTTTTTTTAAAAATAATATAACTATATAATATAAGAAGTGCCTAGCACTATCCTAGTATATAATAATAATAAAATAAATATTACTAAGTTAATTTAAAATAAAGTTATAGCTTAAATAAACCTAAAGCTAGTTAGGCTTGCTTTTTTAAGGCACGGGCTAAATTTTAATACTAGGTATATTATTTAGGTAGTATTTTTTTTTAAAGTAGTCTAAAATTTTTATATTATTTAATTAAAGTAAGCACTACTAGCTTATTAAAAAATAATAGCTAGTTTTTTAATATAACCCTGGCTACTAGGGGTATTACTACCTAGCGTGTTATAATTATATAACATGTTATATATAACATGTTATATATAATATAATATAATAACTATAAACTATTTAAGTTTTATTAACCTAAATTCTAAAAACCTAGCGTGTTATATAAACTACCTAGGCCTATAATTAATAAAATATAATAATTATTTAATAGCCCCTAGGCGCAAGAATAAAACCTTAGTTTATTTATTTAAAAAAAAACTTAATAATATATATTATTATAGTGCCTGTTAATATTAAAATATATATACTTAAGTTAATATAAATACCTAGCTTTAGGCTAAAACTAAATAATTTTTATTTTAAAAAAACCCCTAAAAATATATTATAAAAAAGCTAAAGGTAAATAAGCAAGGCTTTATACTAGTTATTAATTATTATACCCTATAATTTAATACTTTTACTAGTAATTAAAGTTTTAAGTAGCTTTTTATTAAATTAATTTAACCTATTCTAGCTAATACAGGCATGCCTTTTTTACCCTAGGTAATAAAGGTTAATATTAAAACCCCCTTTAAGCTTTAATAATAAAGCATTAAAAATAATAATAATAATTATTATTATAATAATACCTAGTAATAATAAGATTTTATTATTTACTAAATAAATATAAGTAAATTTATACCTAGTTATATTATAATCCTATAACTAGCTTATAAGTAAGGCTATAATATTACTTATATTTAAAAGCCCTAAACTACCATAGGTATAAAAACCTAAAACTATTTAATATATAAGTACTACACGCTAGTAAATACCTAAAATAACTATAAAAACTAGTTAAAAAAACACCCTAAAGTACTTACTTATATTTATAAAAAAAAGTGCTATATATTAAATAATACCGCCTAGTATAAAGCTAAAACATGCTATAGCTTATAATAAATTGTACGACCAACAAGTCTTAAAGATCTTTACTAATAATAAAAATATTAACAAAGAAATTTAACTAATAAGAATAAAGTATTTTAAACCCTGTTAAATAATACTAAAAAAGTTACTTAAAAATTAAAAAAAAAGGCTAGCCTTAAGGCCACCTTTATAAACCTTTAAGTTATATTTAAGTTATTTTTAATTAAAAAATAAATATAAGTTTAAATACTTTATATATAGGTTTTTACTTTAGCTTATACTTAGGGCCTACCCTAGCCTTGCCTAACTAGTAGCTAAAACCTTAAATATTAATAACCTAGTTAAGTTATATAGCTTAATATAATAATAAGGTATATTAAGCCTTAGTAACCTAAGGCTAAAGCTTAGGCATTAATTTTAAACTAATAATAAGTTAGCTTTAGTAATATTAAATAAAAAAATATTAGCCCTAATAATTTTTTTTTTTAATTAAAGGGTTGTCTATGACCCGCCGCTAAATTAAAAAAAAATAATAATAAAACACTATTATTATTATTAATATTAATACTAAACATAGCTTTATTATTACTATTTTTAACTTTATTAAAATATTATTTAATATATTAAATTTAGTGTTTTATTCTTATTATTTATAATACTTTAAATAAAATATAATATTTATTTATAACTAAAAGGGGAAAAGCGGCGCTTTAACAGTACCTAGTATAAAAGTATAAATTATAATATAATTTATAAT
Organism: Aspergillus mulundensis; assembly: GCF_003369625.1. Taxonomy (NCBI): domain Eukaryota; kingdom Fungi; phylum Ascomycota; class Eurotiomycetes; order Eurotiales; family Aspergillaceae; genus Aspergillus; species Aspergillus mulundensis. The sequence goes on along the minus strand of NW_020797895.1, from coordinate 1,167,320 downwards.
TTTATAAACCCCTAAACTTATTAAATTTTTTATTAAATAAAAAATCACCCTTTTTTTATTATAACTAAAAAAAAAACTTTTTTAGGTGCTGCCCTAGCTTCCCAGCAAGTAAAAAAAGCACCTTATTATAATTATAATAATTTAAAATACCCCTGCCTTTACCCCTTATACTTTTACTATAATATAATTATAAAACCCCTTTAATATAATATTTTTACTAACTTTAAAAGCTCTTAATATTTTTAATCTTTTTTTATACCTGTCCCCCTTTAAGTTTAAAAACTTTAATTTTAATTAGTTCTTGGGCGGTAATAATAATAATAATAATTAGTATAATTTATATTTAATAAGCACCTTTAAAATATATAATAAAATTATAGGTAATAATTTAATAGGTTTTTTTTATTTTAATAATTATTAACTAGTGGCGCTCCGCTAGTACTTTATTAAATATATTAATTTTTAACCTTATAATAACCACCTTATTATTTAATTATAGCCCCCGTGCTTACTAGCTTATTTTTTTTTATTTTACTCTGCGCTGTGCTAGTTATTATTATTATTAATATTTTTATTATAAGTTTTATACTACTACTTTTTTAGGCTTTTTTTTTACCCTTTAGCCTTTTTTTTATAAATACTTTTTATTTTTAGCTAGTCTGCTAGTAAAATAGCTTTAATATAAATATTAGTTAATAAAAAATAAGTTTACTTACGGTATATAAAGTATATTTAGGTATATAAAAATAATAAGTTAATTAATAACCTTAATAACTATATTTATCCTGCCCCCGGGCGTAATTACTTTTATTATATTTATAATAAGGGCACTTGCTTCCCCCTGCTATTTTATATAAAAAAAAAATTATTTTTTTATAATAAATAAACCCTGGTAAYTATAATAAATATATTTATTATTAAAACATGTTTACTTACTAGGTTAAATTAATAATAAAGGCTTATAAAAAAATAAGCCCTAAAATTTATATAATAAAGGTATTACCTTTAATTATTTAAAAGCTTATTTAATTTTTTTAGCTTGCTACTCAATAGCCCCCGGCCTATTTTAATAATAACTAAAATAATTACTAGTTTACTAATATCTTTTTTTTAAAAAACAAGCTTATTATGCCTTTTTTTTTAAAAAAATATTAAATATAAAAAAAAAATATTTAAAAAGGCCCCTGCTCCTACTTTTAATATTAAATAATAATTTTTTATTATAGCCTTTGCCATGTAGCTAGTTATTATTTCTTTTTTTTTTAAAAAAATAAAATTTTTTTTTAATACTTTAACTTTAATATAAACATAGTTTTTTATTTTAAATTATAACTTAAAATAAGTTTTAATACCAAGCCGGCGGTATTTTAGCTATAGTTTATTAAACCTTAAAACCTTATAAAAAAAATAAAAAAGGTAACTACTTTACTTATAACCTTAAGTATAATTTTAAAACCTTATAAAATAAAAAATCTTGCACCCCTTTTTAAAGCCATAGGTAATTAATAATAATTAAGTAGTAATTTAATAATTTTTTAATAATACTAGTAGTTTATTAAACCTTAAAACCTAGTAAAAAAAAGGTATTTAACTTAGTAAGGTTATTATCTTTTTTTTTAAACTAGTAATAAACTAGTATTATTATAGCTAGTTTTTTATAATTTATTAGGGCTTCCTGTGCATGCTTAAAATTAAAAAGTAATTTTTATAAATTTTTATAGCTAGGCTAGCCCTTTTACTTAATAAAAAATTTATTATATTTATAAATATATTATTTTTTAAAAATAGCTTTAACTTCCTATTCTTTTTTTTTATTAACTAACTTTATAGTTAGTAATTACTTTTTTTCCCCCTTAGGCTTATATTATTATATAAATAATTTTAAAAAAAATATAAAATACTAAATAAATTTTTAATTAATTATATATACTAGTAAGCTAGAGCTAATATACCTACTTTTTAATAATAAATTTAATTTTAAAGGGTTTATTATACTTTAAGTTAAGTTTTTTACTTAAATATATTAATTTAATATTTTTTAAAAATATTAAAATATTATTTTTAACCTTAAATTTTACTAAATAATATTTTTAATTATAATATAGCGCCTGCTTTTTTTATAACTTATTTATATAATTTTATAAGTTCTTATAAAGTTATTTTAAATAATATAAGTATTTTTTAATAAAAAAATAAAATATTAATTTTCCTAGGTTTTTAAGCCTAAAAATTATTAATTTTTATTTATAGCTTATTATAAGTAAAGCATAGCTAGTTAAGTTATTTTTTAAGTTATTATAAGTAAAGCATGCTAGTAATAAGTATAATACTTAATTATTTTACTAATAATTATAATACACGCGTAAATATACCTTAAATATTTAGTTTTAGCGCTTAGTTTAACTATTTAATTAAAAATAATATATTATATTAAGTTATTACTTAATATATAGTATTTAATAAAAGGTTATTTAATATTTTAAAATAAAAAATAAATTTTAATTTATTACTATGCTTTAGGGCAACCCTATATTATATATAATTTTTTTAATAAATAAATTAGCTAACTTTTTTATAGTAATCTTATTAGTAATAAAAAAATATTTTACTTTTTTATTAAATTAATTTATAATTACTAAAATTATGTTATAAACGCGCCCTTTATATTTTAATAAAGGTAGGCTAATAATAAAGTTTATAAAAATATTTTTTTTATAATATATTTAATATTAAAAAAAATATTAAACTTTTTTAAAATAACTATTTTAAAACCTTAAACCTTTAATATAAAAAATATTTTTTAATATACACACGCGTATTTTTATTAAGCTTTTTTTATTAAAACTTATAAGTAAGTAATTTAATAATTTTTTATAATTAAAATAACTTATATAAAAATTATTATAATATTATTTTATAATCTTATATTACAACACGGGCACAAGAGGTATATAAATAATATTTTTATAAAAAATTTTTTTTTATACTATTTAGTAATAAAAAAGGCCTGCCCTAAATTAATAAAAATTATATTTTTAAGTTATTATTATAATTAGCCTGTAAAAGCGTCCTTTTATTAAGCTATAATTAATTATTATTAAAGGGTATTTATAACTAGTTTAATAGTTTTTTTTTTACTTATTACCTTTATAATAAATATTTTAAAACTTAAAAATTTTAAATACTTACAAGCCTAACCACGCGAAGAAATAGCTAGTTTTTTTAATATTATTTTAGTAATAATTTATTAAAAAAATAAACTTAACTTTTTTTATAAAATAAAAAGTATCCTAACTTAGTGCTTTTTATTTTTTATTATATAATTTAATTACTATAATAATATATTTACTAAATTATACTTACCTAGCTTATACTTAATTTTAAAGTTATAAGCTATAAGTAATTTTACCTATTATACTTGCCTTTAATTTAAAACCTTTATTATAAAAAAATAGCATAAATTATTATAATTATATTACATATGTATAAAATATAAAAAGCCCTTAAAATAATAATACTACTTTTTAAAGTACTTAATTATTATAAGTAATTTTTAATTATAAACCTTATAATAAAGCTTTAATTTATATAATTAATAAAAATAAAAGGCTATAAGGCACTACTAGTTTTATTTTTTTTTATTAAATAATTTTTTTTACTTTAGCTATATAATAATTTTAGTAATAATAAACCTTAACGCGTTAGTAATAATAAAATTTTTTTTTTAAAATTAAAGTGTTATAGTACTAACAGCCTAGTAAAGTTTAACTTAATTTTTTTAAATATATTTTTTATATTAGTAGGAAAAAAAAAGGCCTGTTTTTATATTTTTTACTATTTTTATTAAAAGCTAGGTTATTAAATATATTACTTTAGTATAATTAAAAATAAAGTATTAAAAATAGTTTATAAAGCCTAAAAAAACCTATAACTTATAAAATAATATTAGTTTTAGCTAATTAATAATAGTTTAGCTATAATCTAAATTAATAAATATTTTTTTTATTTAATAATAAAGCCTAAAAACTTTACCTTTTTTTTATAAAAACTATATTTTAATAATTTTACATATAAATTATGCCTTTTTAATTAATTAAAAACTTTTTAAATATAATACACATGTTTTTTTTTATTTTTAAAAAAATAAGAATATTATTAAGATAAATAATATAAAATTTATTAAAAATCCTACTTATAACTATATTTATATARGATTAAAATATAGCTAGTATATTTATTAAGCTAAAAGGCATAACTATATACTTATAATAATTATAATAGGTTTAAAATACTATTTTTTTTTTAATTTATATTTAATAATACGTGTCATGTAAATCTAGCTTAATAAAATATTTTATATTTACTAGCTAATTTATTAGCTTGTTAATACATGGTAATAAATAATAATTTTTATTAATTATTATATTTAAACCACGGTAGTTAACATAAAAATATAAAAATTTATTAAATTTTTAAATAAAAAGTACTAGCACTTTAGCACTATTTTAAAATAGCTTAATTTATTTTTTTTTAAATATTTTATTAAAATATTTTTTTAATATTTATAACTTATACTAAAAAAAATTATAAATAAAATTTTATAAAGGCTTCTTGCCTTTTTTTAATAAGATTTTATGCTTTACTTTATTAATTAAAAGTTAAGTAGCTTTTTATTTAAAAAAAACTTTACTTTAATAAATATACTAGGGTGGCAGGACTACCTTTATTTTTTTTTTTTAATTTTTTTTAATTAATAAAGTATTATAAGTACTAGTTCCTTGTGTATAGTTTTTATAAACTTTTATAATATTTTAATTTTAATAAAAAATATATAGTTTTACTAGGTTTATTTTACTATAATAAGGTAAAGGTTTAAATTTACTTTAATTATTTAGGGATATTTTAGGACTGCTTAATAGTTTTTATAAATAAGATTAATAATATAATATACTAAATTAAATATTTTTATAACTTTTTTTAAATTATAAACCTAAGTACAGGCTTATAAATACCTATAGTAAAAAGTAAAAATACTATTAGCATACTAAACTAACTATATTATATAATTAATATTTATTTTAATACCTTGCTTTTATAAATATTAAAYTAAAATAAAATTAATATTAACCCTAGTATTAAGTAATACCTTAAACTATTAATTTACCTTATTTTTTTATATTTTAAAATCCGCAAGAATAGGGAAAGCAGTCTTTTTTTTTAAATTATATAATTTTAATAACTTAGGACCAGGGGATTATTATTTATTTTTTATTAATTTTTTTTTAAACTTTTTTTTATTTAAACAGGCCTTTAACAAGTAGCCTAATTTATTATAATTAAAATAAAAACCCTTTTTTTTATGGTGCTTTTTTTTTAAAAAAAATAAGTTACTACTTTTTTTTTACCTTTTTTTTTTTTTTTTAAAAAAGCCACTTTACTATTATTCTAGTTTTATCCTAAGTTATTCTTATTTTTTTTATTTTTAAAGTTAAAACTAGCTTTAAACTTTTTTTTTCTTAGCTTTTAAGGCCTTATTATACTTATTAATAAACTTTATATAAATTATTACTATATTTATTTTAATTATAGTTTTTAGGGGTTTTTTTTAACTTTTTTAAGTATAAGTAAATATTTTTATTATAAGTTTTAGTAAGTACTTATACCTTAAACTTTAAATTATTAAAATATAGGCCTAATTTTATAAAGTAAAGTTCTTAAAAAGTAGTATTTTAAGTATTTTATTATTTAATTAAAAAATACTAAGTAGCATAATAGCCCTAGTTTACTACTAGGTTAATTTATATATATATAAATTTTTTAAAATTTATTTAGGTTTACTTATTATTTTAAAGTTTAATTTAACCTTTTTAATAATTATAAGCGTTTTTTAAAGTATTTTAAATAATAAATATAATTTTTTTATTATTTATTTAAAACCTTTTAGGGGCGTTATAAAAGTAATTTTTTAAATTTTTAAATTAAATTTTAAGCTTTATTATATTTTTTTTTTAATTTTTTAACCTTTTTAAACTTAATTTTAGGCTTTTAAAAGGCCTTTTTTTTAATAATAAAGCTTATAATCCCTTATAGCCTTTTAATACCTTTTTTTTATATATTTAAAATTTTTAAACCTTTTAAAACTAGCTTTACTAGCACTAGATTTTAAAAATAAAATAGTTTTAAAATAATAACTTAAATTATTTAAGCTTAACTTTAAACTAAAATTAAAAAAATTACTAAGGTTAATTTTTTTTAAAGCTTATTAAAAATATTAATAAAAAAATTAACATGGGAATTAATAAAAAAATTAATATAAAAATTAATAATTTAATATTATTTTAGCTTTAGGTTATAAGGGTAACTTTTTTTTATTTTTTTTTAAAAAATATTTTAATTTTAACACGCGATATTAATTATATTAAAATTAAAGGGTAAATAAGCTAAGTATTATAGTTTTAGGCCACTTTTTTTTTAAAATAGCTTTAATTATAATAAATTTTAAATTAATAGGTTTTAATAATAATATAAAATAATAAGATAAAAAATATATTTTACCTTATACTTTATTAAGCTAATAAACTAAATTATTTAAATTAGGTTTTTTTTAACTATTTTTAATAATAATAAGATTTTTAAGTATAAATAAAAAAAAAACATTTTTTTAGCTATTTAAGTTTAAGTTTTAAAAACCTTAATTAAAATACCTGCAGACTGCCTTTACTTACTTTTTAAAAATTTAATTTAAAATATTATTATTAAAAAAGTTTAAAAAGTAGTAGGTAAAAGCAACTTTAACTATAAAATTAATAAGTTTTAAAAATCTTTATTAATAATAAAAATATTAATAAAAAAATTTAATTAATAAAAATAAAGTATTTTAAACCCTGTTAAATAATACTAAAAAAGTTATTTAAAAATTTAAAAAAAAGGCTAGCCTTAAGGCTACTTTTATAAACCTTTAAGTTATATTTAAGCTATTTTTAATTAAAAAATAAATATAAATTTAAATATTTTACGCATGGGTTTTTACTTTAACTTATATTTAAGGCTTACCTTAGCCTTGCCTAATTAATAGCTAAAACCTTAAATATTAATAACCTAGTTAAATTATATAGCCTAATATAATAATAAAATATACCAAGCCTTGGCGGCCTAAGGCCAAAGCTTAGGTGCTAACTCTAGACTAATAGTAGGTTAGCTCCGGTAATATTAAACAAAAAAATGTTGGCCCTGACATAAATAATATTAAAGTTTTAAATATATATTAAAAGCTAATTATTTATAAAATAATTAATTACCTAGTTATATTAATCCCTACCCTAAACTATATAATAAGCAGGGATTTTAATATTATATATAATACCTTTAAGCCTAAAGTAAATAACCTACACCATGGTAGTAAAATTATTAAATAAACTAATAATAATAATATTAACTATATTAATAAGCTAGGCGTGGCCACGCATAAAGCTAGTTATATTTTTAATTTAATTTTTTTAAATATTTTATTTACCTGCACGCTAGTAATATTTAAATTATATAATAACTTTAATTATTAAACTTTAGTTATTATAGCGCCAGGGTATAAAAAAAATACTAGTATAATATTACTATAATATATTAAATTATAAGTTTAAATACCTAGTTAAGCTTATAAAAAATAAAATAATATTTTTTTTAGCCCGGGAAACTTAGGGATATAAAAATATTAAATTAATATATTAAATTTTTTAATAATATTATTATAAAAGCTATATAAGTAATTAATAAATATTTTAACCTAGGGAGCTATAACACCCCCTAGTAATTAATTAAATATATAAAAAATTATTAAGCCTAGGTAGTAAATTTTACCCTAAAATAAAAAAAGTAGTTTTTAGTTATAGTTTATAAAACCAAGCACGTGTACTAAACTAAAATAATTAATAATATTAAAAATAATTAAAAATTATATTAAATAATAGCATAGTATAAGCTAAAGCCCAGGCTTAAGGCCCCCTTATTATTAATAAATAATAAAGTAATTAAAAACATGCGGGAAAAAGCTAATATCCTATAAAAGGTAATACTAAAGTATTTTAGTATAAATAATAACTTAAACTTTAATTTCCTAGTACTAAAGCACTAGTAAAAAAATAAGTACCTTTATTAATTAAAAAAAATCTTACTAAAAAAGATTAAAAAAATATTATTAATATAAGCAGTACCTTTCCTAAAGTAAACTAGGTAATAATTTATATTTTAAAAACTTATTAAAAGTATATTAGGCGGGCTATACACGGGCTATATAATTAATATTTATAATTAAAATATTTTCCCTTATTATAAAAGCTTGTAAAGGTAATAATACTTTTAAAAAATAGTAAAAAAAATAAGTTTTTACCCTAATTTTAGTGTTTTATAATGCTACTTTTAGTACTAAAAAAAAACTTAAATAAGTTATAATATATTAAGTTATTTTTACTATGCTAGTATAAGAGGTATTAAGCCCTTAATAATATAATATTTTACTTAAGCACTTAGCTATAAACTTAATAGCCTTTTTTACCTATAATATAAAAATAATACTTTTATAAAACTAAAAGGTTACTATAGTTATTATAAATATTTTAGGTGCCTTTAATATTATCTTGCTATAATACCTATTTTAATAAATAATAAAGTAAGGCTAGCCTCGTGCGCTCCTGGCCTTAATTATAAGCCTTTTTAATAAATAAAGTATAAAAATATACTTAAAATTTATTATAATAATAATATACCTAGTATACTATAATATATTATAAAACTTGTTTTTTTTTAGTATTATTCCTGCTATATATTACTAAGCTACTACTAGTAAACCTAATTTTATATTTTAATTATATAAATAACTTTTACCTTAGCCGCGCGAGTAACTCCCTTTATATAAATTATAAATTTTTAATAAAAAATATTTATAGCATGCTATTTTAAAAAAAATAAAATAAGGTAGCTTTTATACCTAAAAAACTAAAAATATTATATATTACCTAAAAATAGTATAGTAAATTACCCTTATTAATAATTAATAACTAGTTAATAATTACTTTAGTTATTATAGTACTAGGCTAGAAATAGCCTATGCTATACTAGCTAGGTATTTTTTTTAATAAATAGCTTTTATAATACTAATATATTATTAAGTAAGTAACTAAAGCCTATATAATAACTTAATATATTTATAATTTAATATATATAACGCATGGTTTACCCGTAAATTCTTTTTATAAAATAGTTATTACTTATATTATTTTTAGTTTTTTATATAATATAAAGGCATGATATAAAAATAAAATTAAGCCTAAAAAATATATATAAAACCTAAAAGTTAGCGCCTAACTAGGCTAATATATTAAAGTAATTAAAAAAACCTTAGTACTAGCCGCTTATAATATACTTTTAATTTTTTAAATAATACTTATAATAACCTTTTTTAAAAACACTAGGCTTTTTTTTATAATAATAATATTAAAAAAGTGTAATTATACTTTACCTTAAGACTAAGGCTAGTTAATAGCTAAAACCCACTAATAAAATATATAATATTACTAAAAATCTTATAAGGCTAGGGCGCTGGCTTATGGTAAAAACTTAAAATAAAGGTATAAATAATAGGGGCTTTTTTTTAAAAAATACCTAGGCTAGTTTTAGTATACCCTTATTACTTTTAAAAATATTTAAAAAATTTTACTAGGGGCAAGGCTAAGAAACTAGCTATAAAAAAATTTAAATAATAGTAGTAAAAGCTACCCTTAGTAAAGGTGGTAATTTTTAGTAATAACTTAAAATAAATATATTAAAAAGTATATTATATAAGCTATAGCTATATAATTTACTATAAATAATACCTTTAAGCATAGGGATTATTAATAATTAGTACCTAATTTTATATATATAATATTAAAGTTATTAATATACTTTAAAAATTAAAAATTATAATTAAAAAGCTTTTAGGAGCACCCTACTACTAACTTTATATTAATAATATTTTAATAATTTAATACGCGCGTGAATAACCCTTATTATTTTTAAACTAAGCCTTTTAAGTATTATACTAGCTTATAAACTAGTATATAATTTATTTATAATAATTTTTTAGTTACATAAATATTAAAAAAAATAAGCTAGCTAATAAGCTAGTTAATAAAGTAGTTTTTATAAAAGTATAACCCTTAAATATTAATTTTTTAAAGGCATAACTTATAGTAAGTAAAGTATATAACTTATATAAGTAAATATACTATACTACCTAAGCTAAATAATAAAAAAGTACCTTTATAAAACTATTTACCTAGTATAAGTAATAGCTTATTATAAAATTAAAGCTATACTAGGTTAAATTATAGCTTAAGCTTATATTAAAATACCTAGTTTTATATTACTAGCTAGTACTAAAATTATTATATAATAACTTTAAGTAATATTATAAGCGCTTTTAATATAAAAATATAAAGGTTACTTACTTTTATAAAAAAAAATAAAAGCCCTAAATACCTAATTTTTTATTAATACTTTTAGTATTACTTTTAGTAATAGCTATAATACCTTATAATATTATTAATAACTAAGGCTAAGACCTTAAAGTACCTTTATAAACTAAAGCCCAAGAACTTTATATTTTTATTAAAAATTATAAACTTTTATAAGTTTATTTACCCTTGCTAGGGCTTCCCGCGCCCTAGCTTTATAAAAATTACTAGGCTTAGTATTAAATAGTTTTATTTTTTTTTATTTTATTATATTTTTTTTTAAATATTTTTTTTTAATATAACTAGCTTTAGCCTATATATTTTTTTTTATAAATAGGGCTAGCCCCTGTATTTTATAGCATTTAAATTACTATACATATAATAAATAATACCTACTAGTAATTATATATTAAAATAATAAGTAAAAAATAGGTAATAAGCCCATAAGCATTAGCAAAAGTTGTTCTTTAAAATAAAAAGCCTTTTTATATATAAACTATTTAAATAGGCTACTTACCTGGCGGCGGCACGCCCCCATACCCTAAGGGAGGTCTGGAACGTTAGGCGTACGCCTAGCAATCCCCGGGGCGTTAAATATCACTACTACTACTACTACTACTACTTAGGGAGATAAGCTTATATATCAAGAGTTTAACCTTAGAGAGTTGCTTAAGGAGTTAAAGAGGTAGAAGCCCCTCCTTCTATAGTATACCCGTTGTCTCCGGTACGGTCTCGATGCTGACCATTCATGTCTTTTTGGTTTCTCACAGATATTGCTAAAAGTGGATGACTGGAAGCTCGTCTACAGTATCCCGGGAGAAAACTGCTCTTATGATAATGTCCCGAAGAGGTCCACGCTTCCTGACTTATAAGGGAATACCACAAATAACCGGGGACGCGACTGCACTGGCATCAGTCGTCATCGCATTTCCATCAGCATCCGATCTGGTTCTCGACGCGGCGCATGGTCGAACAGTTTGTTTGGCTTATCGGTCTCATCAGTTTCTGCATCGAAGAAAAACGGGAAAACCACCCCGGGTGCTTGCTGGGTTCGAGTCGTGTCACTCAGAGTGTTGCTGTTTCCAATCTCTTGAGCTATTCGTGCGGCTCTGGGTCAGGCTTCTTATCTCATAGCTGTCGGTTTCATGAACGCCATAAGAAAGCGTTGTAATCGAATAATACTGGAGTCGGATACAGGGAGCCCGGCAGCTTTGCTGGTCAATTGGTGAAAGGGCTTTTCTCTTCTTCGAAGGCACTGCAAGAGAAGGATTGCTGATGCTTCCATCGTCAAGGGATGGCCCGTTGTCTGAACGCATAATCCTCGCGTTGCTACCAAACGAACCCGCATACTCTATCCATTTTTAAAAGATAAGCCGAACCAGCAGCCTGACCTCCGCGGGCTTGGAAATGGAATTGCGAGGCTGGCTGCTTCCGCAAATCATGGCCCTGGTTGAACAGGACCCATCGTACTACGATACAGAGCGCTGCGGTAAAAGCATGTGTGGTCCGCAGAGGAAAGACAGTGTCGGTATTATGATGCGGCATATGTACTCGGGCTTCTACGCTCCCTGCGCAGAGCATCCCCGTTTGATATACCAGTGCGGAACCTCCGAGTCCCTGGAGACGACGACAACTTGATGGACCCAAGCGCTTTAGCGTTCCGTATTCTTTTCCCATAGATTGGGAGCCCCATTTTCAGTCATGCGGATTCTCGGAACCGCGCTGCAACGGAGACAGAGAATGAGCTGGGAGGGTGGTGGAGGATATGATAGATGAGGGTCTGAGGGAAAATGAAGCCCTTACAATGACGATGACGATGACAACGAGCTTCCAGCCTCGAGCGTACCGGTTGAGACCAAGACCAAATAAAGGTCCCACTGTTGTTCCCATTGTTCAAGATAAAAGAAAACGCCCTTGCGTACTCGGCCAGAGTTCTCTGGGAATCTTGCTGGCCTCGTGAACTTCCCAGGCTCCCGAGGCCATCTGGTTTACCTGCGAGTCTGAATATAATTATATTCTGCAATCCCTTCGGCAGGATTTCTGACATTAAGACATTGGATAGCACAACCTAGTAGAAGAAGATATATCCATGTCGTTTCCGCCCAGAGCATGTAACAATGGAGCGTCAGGTCCGTCCAGGCAAAGTGAGACGTACCCCTTCCCAATGTTCGCGGACGCCATGGCCGAAAGAGTACTCGCCATACTCAGATAACCTTACTCTCTCATTCAACACATGCGGGAAAGACCGAGCAAAGCACGATAAGACGTGTCAGCTCAAGGTCCATCTTATGTATAGTTGGACGGTACAAGCGGCACAAGTTTGGCCTTGCATAATGATTTTGGGCATATTGGGTCTCCCTCAAAGGTCCGTACCTGGTATACCTCGGAGATCTTGCGAGTGGGATACTGTGATCCTCAGGGGATTTATTTATTTAACAAACGGGCTATTCCTAGGCGAGTTCCTGTACTCGTCCCGAGGGACCGCTTGTCGGTCGGGCGAGCTGGTCGCGACATTTGGCAGGACCTGCTATGCGTTGACGGCGAGGATCAGGGGTAGAAAGTTCCCTAGGTGCGACCGTGGTAAAGCAGGTATAAGTCCTGGCGCCATGGTACTTGTGAACAGTACTGATGCAAGGAACTGAATTGTCCTTTTCTATGCGACTTGTATTTCATGGACATGGTTTCCGTAGACGGAAAATCCACCATGGACAAATACCCATATTTCTGATAGCTCCTGGCGCTCTTGAGGCTGAAGCACAGATACCTTACTACGGTACCCTGCTACTGAAATGGGATCTCTGAGTACCTTGTTTGTGGTGCTGGACATCGACCGGGTAGTTCTGGGCTCGATTCTAATCTAGGGCTTGTTTTGCAGTATCTCTTTTATTGAGATTGTTTTTCAATGCCTGCGGAAGGGGTTGTAGACCTTGATGAAATGAATGCTTATGGTTCGCTCCTTGATCATACAGTCACAACATGTGCTTTTCGATTTCTCATCTGTGGTAGAGTCTCAAAACCAACACTCTCTAACTGCACCAAGTTTCCTAATATTCCAGCGTCGCCGGCCCAGTGCGACGCTTCTAAACTACGGTCCGTTGCAAGAACCTCCCTTACACTTTCGTCCAGTCTATGCAGGATTCATTACATATAGGCATTATTCTTAGTCCCTAGCAGCACTCTCAGCTACCAGAGTCCGATGGCTATAGCTACCGCATCTACCGTACAGCCATCAACGGCTTGAGCTTTGACTTGGATACCAGCTGCACAGTCAGGCTAGACATGGCCGGATCCATCAGATGACGAGCCGCAGCACGAGAGCTCTTTGCAAGCTAACTCTGCATCAACTGCTTGCTGGAGTTGCTAACAGCAAGTAAGACCAAGGTTGACTAGTCTTGTTAATTAAAAGAGACCAGCAAATAAGACTACTACCTAGAGCCTATTGTGTACCAAGTAGGTACCTCAGGAAAAGCCACCCTTCTGTATGCGCTAAACTGGCAATCCCGGACAATGTGAGGGCGTACCGTAATGTTGAGTCCTGGCAGCTTGCGCAGAAATTGCTGCGGCTGCTCAGCTATTTTCTGGCAGTGTTATTGTTGCAGCGGCTGCATCTTCTATCCTGGCAGACACCTGCGTATTGATATCCCCTTGTACTCCGACAGCCTCTTCGGGCTTAACAGCAGCCCGGCCTCTTTTAGCATGGCCCTGTAATGCTTTTAAGACATGATAAGATTATTAGCAGGGTGAGGATAGCAAAGGGCTGGTCTCCGATGGTCCAGTCGCACTTCGCTGTTGCCATATCGGTAAATAAGGGGTATATTTTCCCTTTGTAACCGAGGGCAGCTTGTTGCAAAAGTAAAAGCTGATTCCCGCCTGCGGCTTAACGGGAAGAGGAAAGAGTACTTGCCCGGATATTGAATGGTACTTCAGCTAGAGATGCTATCACTCGTCACCTCGTCTTCATACACCGACATTGACTTGGTGGTAGCTGCATCTCGTACAGGCACAATCAGCCACATCACTCACTGACCACTTGTAGTGTGCTTGTCCATCCTGGGGCTTATGTACATTTTACTACCGCCAAGATGATGCCGAATCCCTTCACTTCCACACCGCGCTTAATCCAATCTTGTACCCTGCCAAAGTACCACAAGCTTCTCAAACTGAATGATGAGCGGAGCTCTGTGCCCTAGTGCGGCGTCAGGTAACCATAACAATAGCTAAAGTGCCAGACGGTCTAGACACCAAGAGCCCTCAGCTTCGCCATGTAGTTTCTTCCGTGTCTCGGACCATTATCACCGCGAGACAGATTAGTCTATGGAGGTTGGATGCGTTTGAATGGAGCCCAGGCCTTCGAGGGAGGTAAGAAGCCCGTGTGGCCGTTCTTGGTTGACGAAGTTATTCGTCTGCTTAATGAATTTGAATTGTTTTTGACAATATTACGTACGAACTTGGACGGCGACACGAATAGCCCTTTCAATAATTTGCACCAACGCCCATGCTGGGCGGTATTAACTTTGTTTTGGGGGGAAATTCGGATGGCAGGGCTGGGAGAATAAGATGAGAGATCCCTGCTTAACCGAAGAAAAACAACGCCTGGGTTGGGACCATAACAGAACTTAACTGTTGTTTACACTACAGACAAGGACAAAGCTATCTCCTGAGTCGTTAGTGGACCAACAACCGCATCTGCAATCTGCAAATATGCCCGGTTGTTTCTTAATCGCGCTTCCTCACGGCTTTTGCTTCCTCTGGCATCTGACATTTGCGGTGGAATTTTGATTCTTCAAAGCCTTGATTCTGATGTGTTCGCGTAGACTGTTCTGCCAATATGATTGCACTGGCTGTCTTGTACTCCATAAGGCTCGTTCCAAGTCCAACCGCGTTAGGGCACGGTGGGTCCGGCACCCTCGGATCCAGGACTGCAAAAATTTTCAACGCAACCAGCACAGACAGCACAGGAGCAAAAAGAGAAGCCGAACGGGGGGGTCGAACCCCCAACCTTGAGATTAAGAGTCTCACGCTCTGCCGATTGAGCTAGCCCGGCTGCTTGTTGAAGTCTGCTTCGTAAATAATGTATATCTGGGCATAGCACGCATTTTGCGCTAGTGCGGCCCTATCTGGCCATCTTTCTCCCAGTGTAAATAACTTTGCAGTGGAGGGACTGACATCTCCTAGTAGGATATAATATCCTTTCGGCCCATGTTGAATCCTGCAGCGACGTCCGTGGTATCAACCATGGTCCTGTGGTGGTCGACGTGTCGAGGGTCTTTTTCTAGCTCCCCGCAGCAATACATATATATTCCCCGGAATGTCTTGTACTCTTTCCCTGCTGCACGTAACATTTCCGTCTACAACTCACGAGCGGACTTTGTTACCGAGCACGCCTCCAGCTCAGGTGGCCGCAAAGGTCATGGTAACTCAAGGGGCGATGTAAGACTGTCACTTATGAACCCGCAGGGCCAGAGACTGCACGTGTACCAACGGGTCCATCCCAACATTTCGGGAACCCACGGTCTCTCACCCAAGCTGGGCATTTCTTCACCATAAACGCATTTTAATCCTGCGGATAGATGATGAGGGTGTAGTAAATAGCGTCCGAGCTTGCCCGTGTTAAGTGGTATGAATATTTATGGCCACGGCGCTACCATATTTAGGACTTTCTCAGACCGATCAAGCAGAATCACCGAAACCGCGTAAGGCAACTGAGCAGTGAGATTGCAGAGCCGGGCTCCCGGTTCCTGATGTACTTTTGGCTAGGGAGTATGGTATTCGATGGGATACGCCATCAGAGACGCACGAGTACTACACTCAAAATAGGCACTTGACGGGCCCCGAAAACATCCTAAGTGAGGAGTATTATCCGAACTTGTGTCTTGGCTGCGTTGCATATGAATTGCGTTATGGTGGTGGGCTCATGTGGTACGCTCTATATGCACCTGCAGATCAGAGCTCCCGCAAAGTATGGATGGCTCCTAAACAACCAACGGAGTGCTGTGCTCTAGGTCCCGGCTGATTCTCATCTGCG
Organism: Aspergillus mulundensis; assembly: GCF_003369625.1. Taxonomy (NCBI): domain Eukaryota; kingdom Fungi; phylum Ascomycota; class Eurotiomycetes; order Eurotiales; family Aspergillaceae; genus Aspergillus; species Aspergillus mulundensis. The sequence continues at coordinate 1,150,808 of NW_020797895.1, read as the reverse complement.
AAGCCACATACTCCGTACTTTCGTCCCGGATTTTGGCAGTTCGAGCATGGGTCTTCGTAGACAACGTGGTCTTCCGCACAGCTGCACTTTTGCCCGTCACCGGTTGGCTTGGTGCCAGCCGAGCTACACTGACACGATGAGGCATTATGTATCAAGTGTTCCATTAGAATTCAGCTGGGCTACCATCAGGGTATTGGTCATGCGAATCCCTCCATGTAGTATGTATTTTCTGTTATGAACCGCAAAGCGCCCTCTGCAACCTCTTTCAGAACGGCATCCAATTGCACATCCGAGATAAGATCGACAACTCTGTTTGTCTTCCGGCTCAAGCAATTGTTGCAGACGTCGTTGAGGTGACGAGAGCTTGAAACGCCACCACCATCACAGCGTGATTAGTGTCTGAGCCAGGATGATCATTCCTGACCTTTCTCCTGATGCAGTTTGGATTCGAACAGCAATGTTCCTAGATCAGATCAGGAATGTCTTCACGTGTTCACAGGCACCTTTCTACATCCCCAGTGCCTACGCAAATCCTCATAGGTATCGTAGAGAACTGGCTGAGCTTGATCTCACAGAAGGTGCATACCCGAGCAGCTTAGTCTATGAATGTATCTTCTTATTCTTCCGAAGGGCGCCATGAAAGAAAAGACGAATCCCGTTTCACAATCCTTGTATGGGCCAGCAAGGTCGGGTCGTACCATGGCAAAGGGCTCACAAACACCATGATTGTTGGTGTGCTTTTATGCATCACGAGGCCGAGTTTAAAGAGAGGAAGCAGTTATGAGCGTATCTTTTTCTGAGTACGATACACCAGTAGTCAATCGGATTTCCAACACTCAGATTATAATAACTAGTTGTTATTATAGAACTAGTTATTCATAGATCCAAGTATAACTAGTTAATTTTATTAGAAGATTTGAAGCCAGATTCCTGAATTTATCAGAGCTAACTAGTTGAAGAATAACTAGTTACAAACAAAAGAAATAGCTGCCAAGTGCAACTAGTTAAGAACAAAAGAACTGTAACTAGTTAGAGGAAATATCAGTGTGGAGGTATGTAACTAGTTACTATCCTTACTATCCAGATTATTGTCCAATTTCTCTTGTTCTTCAGGGCTAATAGGAGCGATAAAGTAGCGCCAGAGGACGCAAGCATCAGAATCGCCACAGTCTGTAACTAGTTAGTAACTAGATAACAACTAGTTGGGAGGACTTACGCTTAGTTTTCGCAGCACGGCATCCTGTGCACTTGCCCCTGAATGGTGCATTACCTTCCTTTTTCCATTCAGCTCGGCCGACACGAGTAAACCTTGGAAATGATGAGGACCCTGTATACAGATACCACAGCTCTTTACAAGGATTGTAGTATTTAGATTAACTTGCGGTGCACTTCTGTTCTCTGGCTGATTTTATAAGTGTTTTTAGGTGGTTTGGATAAACTCTCACTTCACCAAGCCAGCAAAGAAGGCAAGAAGATCTTGCAATGGTCCAATTATGATAGCAACTAGAATCCCACCAGACTTATTGCCTAGCATGGTGAGTTCTCAAACATTATCACAAACAGGATTCCGGTACTCCAAACCATCGCCGCGACTACTAGAAATACAAAGGGCGTAACAGTCCCTGGTCCTCGTAACAGCATGGCCATGATTGATTGCTTCAATTCGTCGAAGAAGACCGCTCTAAATTCCTTAGTACATGCTATGACAAGCTGTAAAGATACATCGCCCTCTGCCTTTAACTCAACACCTCTCCTGCGGCGAACTGCCTTTTAAGGAGTGTTTAAGAATACATCTTCTCCTCAGGGTCGTATTCGTCTTCTTCTTCTTCCAATTCACAGTATGAAGTGCAGTAAGTACCATGGCATCTGCTATCGAACTTGCCAACGGACAACCGAATCAACAGTAGACTATCCCGATGCTTTTGATAGTTACGGCGATCAGCGTTCTGGCTGATGACCCCGCTCGCTGACAGCTCCTCAACACCGCTGACAGGTATAACTAAGCTGATAAATTTGCGCCTGACTCGCCTTGAGAGCCCATATCATCCGAGAATCATTCACGCAAGCAATATCCTTGTGCTCAACCTTCTTTCCGAATGGTAACGCCAACGGTATGGAGCCGCAATTGGGCTTGGGCCCTGGGCACTTTGGGCAACATAACGCATGTCTTGCGAGTGCTCCACGCGCGAAATATCCAAATCTCCCCCCTGAGGGGTCCTAAGAGCGTAGAAATAGCTTGATTCCTCTCTCAATTCCTCTCTCGATAACAAGTACCGGTTTTGCCCAGTAGAATAGGGTACCTCAAAGACCTTGTCCGCGGTAAAGATATGTCTGGTACATGTCCACTCTACGGCTTCCCGTTTATCACGGTACAACTCCCAAGTGGAGTTAATTAACCAGATGACCGAGCGGCGGTATGAAGGAAATGCCTTCATGAAAGAATGGCAAGTCATCAAGCTGAGTCTGACCCTTTCCGCATTGGTGAGACGTCGCTGTCGCATAACCAAATAATGTGGCGCAATTGGCATATAGAAGATAATGCCCTTTGACATGGAAAATTGGATCCTGCAACAGTCCCTTTCCTTCCTTGTATCGAATTTATCGTTACGAAAATGGCACATCTGCCTACATTGAGACGATACATCTGGAGTTCTTCTTCGCATCATGATGGCACGTTCAACACCGGCAACGCCAAGAGCAGTTGGAGCTTCGCTACGCCCGTCCTCTGCCGCTCGCTGTCTTTGGGAGCCAGAACCCACATCCATGTATTGATGAGATGCACTTCTTAGGCGGTGGTAGCTCTCCATATAAGTCTTTGCGTTGCGTCTTGGCTCTTGTGGCTCGCAACAAGGATAGGCGCTAGATGTTTCATATGGCCTGGATTGGTGACACCCCACGTCCCAAATTTGTGCATGGTCACACTGAAAAGGTATCTGGGTCGTTAGATTAGTCCTGGCGCAGCTCCGCACGTTCACAGCACTGTCACAGTCGGAAGGTGCCCTGATGCCCCCCGCCTGATGCTGAGCATGCGTCTTGTCAGGATGTTCGCTGCAATAGCAAGTATCGGAACCACGTAGCCGCAGCCCAATGGTCCTCATTGTTTTATCATGTATAGACAACGCCCGATATTTCTACATCTGAACCGCTTTGGGCGGCATGTTCGATGAGATTGATGGTATTAGGACTGGAATTCCAAGTCTAGTAGAGGTGGTAAGACATGGAAGCTTGTGGATTGTCTGCGATACAGACGCCGAAGAACGAAGATGAGGGGCACACAGTTTGCTGATCCATGGGTGTGGGCGTTCTAATCCGGAGTCTGTGTAGCTAATGGAAACCCCCTGTCTCTGGAGCTACAGTAGGTATTAGAGGCATGATACCCATAGGCAACGGCACTAGGTTCAGTTGAGTAATGTACCCACCAGAACTGCATTGTGACATTTTGATAAATGAGGGCTGATAAAGGGACCTATCCATAGAGGGCTACCGGACGGCTCTAGTTTCCCGTCTTGGTAGCTGATCCAGACGTCCACTGTCAACCCTTCGCTCTCATCATGCCCGTTACGAGTTGGGATGACCGAGTTCACCCAGTGCGTTCCATGCAAGCAGAGATCCCGGATTCCCGGGGTTATGGGTGACATTGGCAAGCCGCAGAGTTTGCGTGCCTCCGGTCACTTCATCGAGAATCTGAGAAAGTTATGTTAATTTTGCAGGTATGTTAGTTGTGTTCCCATAAAAGAAATATTGTTCATAATTGCACATCCACACCGTAGAGCCAACAGTGTCATATACATCCATGGGAATGCCCATGTTTGATTGTACGTAGTGGTGACTGGGAGCTCATCTAAATTGCGCTCGCACACCCAAAACGCTATACTCGAAGACCGATAATATGTCCACACTGGTCTCAAAGTGTATAGAGAACTGGCAAACTCTCAAGTCATGGACATAGCATCCATCCATACCGAGCTCAATCCATATAGCACGCACAGCAATGCCCAGATCAACGTGTCCAGTGCAGGTCATGGACTCCAGACATCTATCAGTTGGTGAATCACATAACCCTCCTGGTTCCATATACCCCTCGCGACATCCTCAAGATCGCCATTATTTAGAAGGATATCATTCTCCACCGGCGCGTCAGGAAAATGTCTATATTCTTCATGTATGCGGCATCGTTCGTCACTTTCGGTTAACCGGACTTGGTATCTTTTGTATGTCTCCGTCACGTATGTTAGTGACACCTCGGGCACAGGAATCAGGGTTTGTTGCCATAATAAGAAGTCCTGTAGAAACTTCACTGGTTTACCGGGGCATTCCTTTCATTGCATTTAGGAAATGTTTACTGCATGTACCCTAGGGTATGCACCTCGGACCTGAGTCTATAGACCAAGTACCCGAAGAACTTCAAGAAGAAAGCCCATTCGACATCCCCGCAATACTCCCCTATGGTCCCATCCAAAGCACGATGCTCATCTTCCGGTGTCCTCGCCAGCGATATTCGGTCCATGCCTCTCAGCCAAATCGCATCATTCAAGACTTCTGTAGCCCAGTGCAATGCTCGTCACTCGCTCATCATACTTTGTATGACCCTAGCATGTTCCACAATTTTGTTGTCCAGGTTGTGTTGATCAGTAGTAGCCAAGCCATACATTATCTACTCTACCTAATCACAGTGGTATATTTTCAGAGGTGGATGCTGGCAGATATATTCGTGTGACTTGATATATGGTAGACAAGAGAGATTCCAACCGTTCGTTTGTAAACCCGGCTAACCAATGCTGGTACACGGTTAGGGGACTCCCGCCAGTTCGAAGATCCTTGTGGCCAAGGACTTGTTATTGAAATTGCTGGCTTGGGTTGCTACCTTGTTACCCACACCCGATCGGCGGGTCCATCGTTTCCACTTCCGCACCCCGTTTCTGTGCCGGAGGCCAGGGTTTCATTGGCGCGACCGCATGGTCCATATAGACGACCATTTGACGGACGGATTCAACCATGCATGTGCCACTTTTCATACACCCACAGCTGGCAGGGTACTTCTAGTCAAGTGGGTCAATAAGACATCACGGCCTTTGTAACCGTCCGACCCAGGAAAACGATAGGTCTGAACAGTGTTCGAGGGGGGGAGACCTTGGGAAAAGTCTTTGTTCTCCAGTCCCACGATGTTCTGTAACATTTCCAGCGCAGTAGCGGATTTGCCATGAATACATCCATGATACATATCCAGGCTAGGCTATTCATCTAATCCCAAACTATCATAGTACCGCTGCAAGCCCGCAGCCACCACGAAGCACAGATGGGGGGTGGGCAAGGCACTCCCGCATACCAAGCCCCAAGAAAGCATCAACTTCTCCTTGTAGTTAGCGTAGTATACTTGGTCAGTATCATAAAGTCAGGGTATTTTTGAAGTGTAAGCCTCCAGTTTATTTCGAGACGTGATGTTAGGCACGCAATCATGCATAGAATCATGAATCTGAAGAATGGTATGTCTTTACGCCCAGATTTACTGCCCTACATGCCTTTGCAGTGCTCTACATCATCGTACTTGGCAATAATGTATCACGCATATCCTCAGCTTTGAAAAAAGGCGTAACCAGACTACGGTGGTCCTTTGGGGGCTTTTTCACTTTTTGCATCTCGTCATCCATATGAATGCGCCAACGGGTGGAAAAGCCAGCCAATTAACAGCGCTATCTTTCTGGCCATCCAGTATTTGGAAAAGGTCCATGTAAACAGAGACTTCCTTGTTGCAATGAGGAATATCCAGAGTGCCGATGCAGGTGGGTGCCGTAACTCCGGCTAATATGGTAGCACTCTGAGCACCACTTCTTGGGAGGACCTTATGGTAGTCAATCCAACAGAGCCGGAAGAAAGAACATTGCTATGAACGAGTGGCCGCCACCATAGGTTATTGGGTCGAAGACAAGGCTGGAGGAGTTCAAACTTGCGTTTTCTGGTCTTCTGGGCATTCAGTAAACGTAGACTTGACCACTGCCTCCAAAGTGGTATAATAAGGCGCGAAGGTATCTAGTGAGACTCTCTTGAAACCCAAAAGCACCTCCATCCAAAAGAGGGGAAGACTTTCTAGGGGTTTGTAACAGATAATAACTGGCCCTCCCGGCACCAGTTCTTCCAGTCTTGCTTGTAAAAACAGCAGTAATTAAGCTTGAAACCTTCTTCCAAGAAAGGCTTAACGCGAGACGGAGTTCAAATGCCTTGCCAATATCGCCAAATACAGTCTCTGGCACCAGCGCTGAACGCATTGGTGCCAGACCTGATATAGATGTTACCCAGGTAATATGTTACTTTTATGTTTGTACATAAGAGGTGTACCTTAAAGCCCTGTACGTCGGATTCTCCAATGCCCGCCTCTGATTCCTCGGTTTCCTCAATACTGATGAGATTCTGGAGCTTGGCTCTCATTTTCTTTGGGAACCAAAGAATATATTTAATAAAAGCAGAGAAGAAGACTAGATAACAGTATCTAATCCATTTGCCCAATTGATTGAGAGGGAATCAAAGCCAGAGGGGTAGACCTTCTTAGTTTGAAAGGCAATAGCGCTTGGCTCCCATTTGGATACGAGGAAATCCATAACCAGACCCTCAATGCAGGCGTTTAGCTTGATCGCATAACTTTGTGTACGCGGGAATCTTGTGCGAAGAATGACAGACCACATCGCCGCAACACAGTCCTCAATTGCAGGATCAACAACTTCCCCATGCCCTCCCTAGAGGAAAATTATACACCAGCCCAAGTAACAATTTCTTCTGGCTACCGTACGCGGTCTTGTACCCGTTCAAGCTTCTCGCAGGGAACTAATATGATGCGTGGCGCTGGAGGAGCAGCAGTGCAACAAATGCTGCCTTATATGCACGCCGAGTAATTTTGATAGAAGAAATCTCACTTTTTTTTTTTTTTGCTTTTGGGCAGAAAGCACCCCAGCAAATCGATTTCTTGTTGTGTCGGGTAAATAGATGGAATCGGCGACTGAATAATAAGTGTCGCAAGACCTGTGTACCTCTCTAGCTCACGACGTGACTGTTCCACTACACAACCCCTCGGGCGTCCAGCCGGCAAAAAGTAGTTTACAAAACGCGACGAACACGGATCATATATATTCGGCATCTTAAGCATCAGTCTCCACAGCCAAATATTCATTGTGTCTGCTCTGTAAAAGAACTGAGGGTCAAGCACACACGAAGCCCAGGTGTCATGTTGTTGCTTCGCAGTCAGCCACGTCCGTGAGGGGTTGGGCAGAAACCACAGGCATTCGATACGTATATGGGGCGTGAGGAAATTGGAGGCATGAAAGTATCTTAAAAGCAAGGGAACTGTAGATAATAAGAAGTGGAGTACAGAAGTGCCATGTTCTGCAGAAACAGTTCCCAGACATTGCAGGAACCTACTTGATATTACCTATCGTTTGGAAGGGCAGTGGCAGTCCCATTCGACCGATTCGCAAAAGAAGTATTCGAGCATCTTATAATTAGCCCTAACTTTTACTTGGAAACCACTGGAAGCCAGAATACGTTCCATCCATTTTTAGCATAGTCTCTTACTGCCAATGAATGCTCCTGTGGGAACGGGTGCTCTGGGTTGAGGAGCGAATCCACAGTGTCGGCGTCTAGCATCGCATGTTCTGCCTCCGTCATGATTTAATTATCGCGGCGAAGGCTGCGGATATAGTTAACTATGTTAACTATGTTGTTGGTAACAAGCGGTATTCCCATTTTGCTCTACGAGAAAATAAAATAGGAGATAATAAAGACAGGAGATACAAAAGAGAGAAACGGGAAATTACTATTGTTAGCAAGACCCGTGACCAGCCTACTCATTCTAGGAGTTTACACAAAGCGTCTCGAGGATTGCCCTGTCTAGTATATTTACCACTACCGAGTGGCAGAGCATCAGAGGGGAGCTTTATGCATGAATACTTAGCATTATTATTTGAACAACCCCTTACTTCTAGTATACGGGAACAGGTCGGGTAATAGTGGCTTTATGGTTATTTTCTTAAGGTTATGCTTCTTGTCACATTCAACTCTGTCCTCTAAGATTGAAGCGTAAAAGTAACACACCGCAGATGTACCACTGTACTCTCCTCGTGGTCCGATTCAACTTCAGATGGTTCGGAGAAGGGCATAAAGTAGAGGAATACAATAGTGGAAGTACAGGTATTTGTGACTATTGTCTGAATCCTGATTGTTATTCTATTCCTCGGCTCCGCCAGCCACCACAATGAGCCGCTCTAATGTCCACCGCATACTCAACAGTTATTTCCATTGATGGGAGGGGTCACTTTTCAAGGTCAGGATTGCTTGGAGGTAATCGATCGCCGGACTTAATGGTCTCGTTGGTCTCGATATTCTGGAAGTTGGCCTTGATGGTGTTAGGATGACTTTGGCCGGCCTAGGGGCCATAAAAAGAAGATTCTGGCAAAAGTTTTATAGTTGATTTAAAAAGTCTATACTTTTCAGTGCTTGGGCAGGGTAAATATATATTAAAAAGAAATAAGTATTGTCCCAATCTAAATTAACCTTAAAATAATTGTTATTTACTATTAACACCGCGGCGGAGTAGTTTTGATATGCTCGGAGAACTAGGTACAAAACACAAAATAAGTTAGACATGAGCTTAATAGTATAATAAGATAGTAAAGGAGAACATACCTTAAGACAATTACCGTATTGCCGTTTCCTCTTAACGCTACAGCGGAGTAGTTTTGGTGTGCTTGGAGAACTAGGTACAAAACACAAAATAAGTTAGACATAAGCTCGAGGGCATAGCAAGATGGTAAAGGAGAACATACCTTAGGAGACAGTGTCCATAATCTCGTGACCTCCAGCAATGTGTGCCAATGTGTTCATGCGCGATGCTCGCTTGAAGAGGTTTTTTGCAAGGTTGGAGATACTTAGCCAGAGCCGGCCTAGGGGCCATCTATATAGGCCTCCAAGCTAGCCGTAGCCTAACTAGAATGTGGATACAGGTTCCCAGTACTTGGTGTATACGCCTCCGCTGGCCCCTTGAAGGGGGTTAGCCTGGCCCGCCTTTGATTCGCCTCCGCCAGGTGGCCAAGGCCCCGATCGTCGGCGACCTCAGGGTCTGTATGAGCTCTTGGATGCTCGCAGTAAGCATAGGCATGGCGTGTACATCGCCGGGCACTGCCTTCTCCTAGGCCTTGATGACAAGCTCCGCCTGGTGCGAGAACGCTTCCTGATGCTCCAGGGCCTTGGGGAAATTGGCCGTATCCATTCCCTGCAGAAAGCCCATGTCGCGCTTCATGCTTTTAGGAAGTGGCAGGCATATACCCTTCTCATTGGCACAATGCGAGCAGTTTCGTCCCGGAGCGGGCGGACGGGGCAGTAGCGCGATTTAGTTGTGGCATATTGATGGAGTAGTAGGTGGTCGCACGCAGGACAACTGCCCTGCCATACCTAAGTGAACGCAGTTTACGTAGCATGGACATATCAATATCATGTATCTGCATCTTTGCCATGTTTATGTCGGAGTTGGTACTGGGTTTCCAAGGTCACCTTTCTGTGTAGACATTGCTGATTGTATCTCATGCGGATAGATCACAGCCCTAGCCACGAATGTTGTACCTAGTGAGACTCCGCGGTGCCGTCTCGTATCTGTGGAATCTTGCTGGCCAGTAATGAACCTATTTTCTTTCAATCTCTCGAGGATAATGAAATCCTCAGGCTATACCTTTACCTAGGACGGATAACGATTCCCTATTTGTTGGACTGTCTCTAGGTACGTGATCTTGACATTTACTTATCAATAGTTGCCGGCTGGACTTAGCCTACAGGTTATTAAAGCAGTTTTGGAGATCAGTAAGGTGATGCATCCGTCAGACCCCGGCCAATACTTTCCAGAGTAAGAAAACGTGAGTAGGTGCATTGGTTGACTATGCCTTATAATTGAAACGCATCAGGCCTAACCCTGAAACAGGCCAGTAATCAATTGGACTTCACCATATTAGGCTAAGAACAAGCGACCTCTCATACAACCTTAAGGCCAAGTCGCCAAGATAAGCATGTTGAGACAAATGTGACAACAAATGTAGCCTTGCCGGTTAGTTGTATATCTATGCCGATCCATCTTAGTAAATAGACACCATTGTACAGCCTAGACTGCACGACGTCCCTGGAGCGTCCGATGCAGGCGTGCTGAACTGCTAGGCTAGATACTCCCACCGGTATGAAGTCTTTGTAGCCTCGGCCTCACGATAAGCCAGGGCTGTCTAAAGCGGAGCGCTCCCAATTGGACGGAAATAAACTTAACATCAAAAGGCTACCTAAACTACCTCCAGCTTGATCCCCGATTTGCTCAATCTGGCTTTGAAACTGGCCATAGGTAAGGGCGGGTGGCATGGCGTCTCGCACATCCTCCTTCCTTTCCCTGATGTATAGCCCCTAACCTAGGCCTTTGTGTCATCGCGAGAGTGCAAAGTAGTTTTCAGAAAGGCCCTGCAAGAATGACAAAAGACTTGAGGTGGTGAGTTATAGTCCCGCCTAATATTGGGTGGGTTAATAGTAGAAGGAATACTAGTAGGCAGGGGAAAGACAACTTGAGGGTGTGGTCAATTCATTGTGGTCTTGCCTAATGTTGCCTGGGCTGACAGACGAGGTGTACCTATCGCCAGGATATAAGACCAGAGGCAAGGGGTTCTTCTTGATCTTGTATAATGTATGCCGGGAAAAAGCACTCAAAGTCAAGAAGAAAGAACGGGAGGAGAAGGAGGTAAATACAACCCCTTAAGGTCAGTAGCGGAGTTACTCAAGGCACTGGCAACTCAAAGTATTCCTACTTTGTTGTGAGCCCTGGTCAAATGGGGTTCAGCAGCTTGGAGGGCCTTGATTACCCTTCCCAAGCTTTCAGCCTCTGACCCCCGGGGCCTCTTTCATGCAAGTTGAAAATGGTGGCAAAATTGCCGCAATGGCAGGATCGAATTGATCAAAGACGCTCTCACCATAAAGCTCGTTATAACCCTTATTAAAGTCGACCAGAGACTTTCCATTCGCCTCGCGAAGCTCGTTGACTATCAGAAGAATGGCCCGGCGCAAGTTATCGATTAATCGAACTTTAGTGGGGACCTTATTAAAAGCTTTACCAACATATTCGGCATGCTTTTAAAACTTCTTCTCTATAGCAAAACACTTCTTCAAGCTCAGACCCGCCGGCAGACATTGCAAAACGATCACATCGGCATACTTACACAGAGGGATGGGCACACATTTGTCACCGTTCGTCCGACAGCGAGAGGAATCATAAGTTCGCACCTGAATAGGGGACTGGTGCGGTATCATAGGCCTATTTATTGGCTATGGCATCCCTGCCGTGCAAATACAGCCTTTCAAAGTTTCTCAACCTGATTAAACAGGTCTTGGAAGCACTATATAGGGCGAGGAACTTTCTAATACCAGAGCTAATGGGTTAACTACATGCGTCGTTCTGGTTTATTATTTTGCCCATGGCGACGTGCACGCTTTCTGGCCTGGTCTTCATCAAACCTCTTCTATTAGGTTTGAAAATCATAACCGTGTTTGCACTATTACATGTGTACCCAATGCCCATTAAAAAGCAAGTGTCTTGTTAGAGGATTTGCTGCAAATACACACTTGGTGCCAATAGGATAACAAATAGCCCTATATAATTTTTGGTCTTTGTTTGGGTCACAACCTTTATCCAGGTCTCAACCATTTAGGCAGTTGTCCTTCTTCTAATAGTCTTATATACCAAGTATAGTATCTCATGCAGCGCCATCTACCGCCAAGGGTCGGCCCTTCAAACTCTCAACCTTTGGTTTTGTATAGCACATCCGCCTGCACATGCGCGCTTGGTGCTAATAGAATAACCAATGGTCCTACCGGTACGGCCACTACAGCATAACTGGCGTTCAGATCCATGGAAGAGCGAGTGGTCTCCGTCTGGGTGTTTCCCATACCACCCCGAACACTCGACACCAGGAGTATTTCGACAATCCAGAAGACCGCAGCGAACTAGCAGAAGATAACATCCCATTAATTTCTAGGTAAAGAAATATTTAAACTAGCAAAGGCCTATGAGGTAAAGTGCATATAGAAAAGACGGGTGCATGCAACGTAAGCATACAAGGTCCTGGAAGTTGCTCTCGGAGAAGACCTTCTCCAACACCCCGAGGAGGATCTTGTAGTCTTTCTTATCTAGCTTTTTAATCCTTGGTCTCGGACGACGAGCCGCACCGCCCGCCTTCGCTTTCACAACGCTGCTGGCGAGAGTTGGAAGTATCCAATGAGGTTCGTGGTGGATGCTCCAACCCGAGAGCAGACTTGAACAGGCCTGATTCAAACTGGACCATTCTATAGACCACCTCCAGTCACGTCTGGGACTGCTTAGTACTCTTCACAATGACAAAAATATTTCCTGTCCTGTTGTTTCTCTTCCCAGTTGTAGGCATGATCGTTGTCATCGTCTGGGGATGAGTCGCCCGGGTTATCATCCGGCTCGTCTCAAAGTCTCTCTTGCCGTCTTCTCCGTGTGCGCTGTTCCTGTGCTTTACGTTCCTCTTATTATAAATAATCTAGTCTAGCCAGTTTCTCACGGTAAGCTTTCTTATTTTTAAGTTATTACTCACGCTATTATTTAGTTTCTTGTTTTTTATAACAGGGCAGGATGCCTTTTAAAATACGTGTAATTATATTACTAATTATTCCCTGTAAAGTAAGAATCTAGGCGTTTATAAACGCTATAGCACTATCCGCAAGTGGTTATTTTTATTAATTATTTTTAAACTGCTTGGCCGGGTTTAGCCCTGGTCTCCTGTTTTTATTTATTCTTGCCTTTTTTCTTTATAACATACTTCTTTAGGTATTTTAAAGGTAGATTTATTTTTATACGTTTTATGTAAGTAAATAATTTAGTAACTGGTGGGTTTACAATGGGCTTAACTAGCGGGTTTATAAACTTAAATTAAACCGGGTAGCGGAATCACACTGGTGGAACAGAGTTGGACCGAACCCTTGTCTGTGGGCTGACTGGCTGGGGGTAACGGAGAACGTTGTCTGGTGACATGCAGCATGAGAAGAATGAGGTACATAATGGGAGATTGACATAGATGGGCCTTCTCCATCTCCCCAAACCACTGCTACTCCCATGAGAGTTCATTCTGAGTTGCCCTGCCAGCCAAAGAAATCCCGTGCGTGCTCGAACAGAATGGTTGCGAATATGCTCATCCTGACATAAAGAACCTTCCCGAAGCGCGTGTTTTGAGGGGCGAAAGGACTGTCTTGTAATCTGATGGCATCGGCGATAGAACAATTTGATTTGGATGCACGAACTCCCCGAGCAGACGCAGCTGTCCGGTATTTGGGAAAGTGAAAGATAGCGGATTTTTTAATGATATGAGGAATACACAGGCCTGTTAATGAATTAATATTGGCCAGGGCATACAATTTTAAACCTTTGTTTTAAGGATTGTTGATGATTAGTGACACCACGCGGATAGGTGGTAGGTCTGTAGGAAACTCCACTGCATTAGACCGATCTAGATCGCTAGAGACATGCATTGCCGTCCTCCTGCTTTGCCTTGCGGCGTTATTTAGAATAAATATTGCGAGCCAGGAAGTGGCATTTGAAAGCGGCCTTCGCGCTGCTGCAGGCGGATGGATGCTGCCAAACTTGTGGTCCCCGTCTAGGGTGTTGTTGCGGATGGCGGTGATGTAGGAGCGGAAGTCAAGCGAGGCGTCCAGGAGCTGGCAGGCTCTGTTGTATTTATGGGTCAGGTTCTCCCTAATGTAGTCATTGTCGTTCGGTGGATGTGGCGATGTGATACCAACAACCACATTTTGTGTTTGTCTAGTAGGGTATCTGCGGGTTCAACCACTTCCTTCCAATGCAACTAAGCAGAAGCCGTCATGGGTATTTGACGCTAAGAAACATTCGATCGAGGTGTGCAGGATTTGCAAATGTACCAGCAAGAGCAGATTGATATTTTTGTATTGAGTTATTAATCGGTTCCAGCTCTCCGCTGGAGTCAGCCTTCCGAATGCTCCTCCCCTTATAATAAAAGCCTGTTATCAACAATATGCTTATAACTGGCCATAACGGCTTCATGCCCGAGATTCTGCCCGGTACTCACTGCAGCGGGAGGAGACACGGCACACCGTGTCCACGCCCATCACACTTCGCGAGAACTAATACTGCTTATCAGGCTTCGTGACATCACGTTCTGCTTGTTTGTTTTCCATCCTGGCGTAGTATTGATAATTGATGACCAAAATATACATGTTAAAGAGAGACATACAGCCAAAAAGGCAGCGGTGCTGAGCAAGCGCGCTCCCAGGACAGTACCTAGACGAAGTTGTGGGATATTCGCCCACTAAGCTGCCTGGCGAACCACTTATATTGTTATTCCCTCAATATCTCCTCATTTCCTGGAGCTTCCTGAGTGTTGTTATGTTACCCAGGGAGCTTATTGTGGGCAGGGGCCGAGCATGCAGCAAGAGCACAGACAGACATACCCCGGAGCGCCTGGCGTCAGGAAATACTTGAATGCTCCCTGTTTTTTTTTATCAAACACCAGATAAAACCATGTGGAATCTTTCTCTCCGTGGCGTTGCCAAACACAAGGTATACAATAGTACGGTCCGTGCCTAGGAGGTACAGACTCGGTGGAATTTGACATCATAAATAAAGGCACGAAAGGCGTGCATGACTCCATGGGCCTGGAAAGGAGCCTGAAGGTCCGCCACTACGGTAACACCTTTGCATTCGCAGTGGGGCTTCGGCTTATACATGGATTGATAGAGCGTGATTTGGTCTCATCGGTAGTTCCTGGTCAAGCGTGCGGGTGATTATGTTAGAAAGAGAGCCATGTTGACGCTCCAGTCCGAAAGAGCTTTTGGAATCTCTGCGCATCAATTCATCCGGTTCAGCTTGCCCCTGGGGCGATGTCTGCAAGGCATGGCAGTCAATTAAGGGTCCAAGGTTGCTTCATGCTAAAATGTCCCGACAAGCTATTAACGGTTCAGGATATTCTCATAACTTTCTGGCTTATATGGTACCTTTCCCGAGGCCGGACTTAATGCCCTTGCTTCTTTCCACCTCTGTCATAACAACCAATATGTATCCTGCGCCCATCAATATTGCACGCTCATAAAGAGATTTGATCGAAGGATAACGGAAAGCAGTCTTTACTTCATCTTCATGTTGATGTCGTCTTCTACCAGCGAGTCCTCGAGCTCTGCTGTCGTCTTAACAGGGCCTGCTTTGTTGAAGAAGGGGTGGCATAGACAGTCATTGAATGTGTTTGCTGTTCCACTCCGGGCTTCAGAAAGAAGTTCCAGACGTCGTCTTCCTTTGGAATCAATGGATAAGAGGCAATATTCTCTCAATGGGAGCCTTGCCCAGCAATATCATTGTGGTGATTATGAGATTAGCAGTGTTTTTGTTGGCCTGGAATATGTTTTCTTGTTCTTCTTGTTTAGGGCCCCCGGTGTCTATGTAGTCTAGTATATGCCGAGTGTCCCGACTCAAGTCCACCGCACTCCTTTCTCATGTGCAAATAGGCACTGCCATGCTTTGCGGAAGGCATCGGCTCTTTCAATATTATTACTTCGGTCCGGGCAGGTATACGGCGCGAGTGCCAGATGTTCCATTGCCCGCAGTTAACGGGCCTTAGCCGATCCCAGAGCTGTACTGGAATATTGAATGTTCAACCCTGCTCGGTCGTCCAGTCAAGGCAAAATAACCATAAGGCTGTTTAAAGAACAAAGACATCAATATTGGCCTTTCGCTGCTCGTTCTGAGTATCACGAACCATGTTTTGATAACAGGGCTGGCTTTCATAATAAAGAGGTTCTGCAGAGGATTTGGGCCTCCCTATACCAAAAAGAATAGTCGAACCGCCCACGCAGCATTTTCTTCTTCATTTGGTGGGTGATACGCCTCTCGGCCACTAGGTCGACATGGCCTGGTAGATTAATACACTGTGATATATAGAGAAGCTCCATTTAATAATAGATTAAAATAGATATTTTAAGTCGATAACAAATGACCACGGGCATCTTCGCTCCCAGGAAATCCAAGTTACCAAGCACGGTCTGGAGTAAAGCACCTTTAATGACTTTATTATATCTCAAAGCAACTCTGTTGTTATCGGGGTAATGTTCATTTTAATACTCAGCGGAATAAAATCACTTGATATTAGTTCATGGCCCGGTCCCTTAAGATCCTGGAACATCTGCAGTTGCTTATCTGTAGACGCATGCTGTATTATGCAAACAAGCAGGTGCCCAAGCTGCTCCAGATGGCCTAGAATTAGAGTCTTCAGCTAGTGCCTCGGTGCTTCGAAGCGTGCCCTACCAGGTGCCGCACACTGAGCTTCCACTGTGGACGCACTGACATGGAGCGGATGTAGAATGCGGGTCTGTGTGGCATCCTAACTGTTATATGTAAGCCCTTGGATTGCCCATGGCGGCGGTTGGATCATATCCACGTAGTGCTTTAGCCTTGATTGTTAATTTCGCGCAGGAATTAGGCAGATGTGTCTCTACAAAAGGAGTGAGCACCCGATGTTAAGTAGAAGACAGACGCGAAGTTGTCCAGCTTATTATATCCATGGATACAGATACAAAGCTTTTCCGGAGATATCTGTTGCGTCCCATGTGTTCCAAGGTCCGTATTCCTGTGAGATAAGGATGCCATTGCTATGAACTGGCTTGCCCTTGAATTTATACTATGCTTTCCTTCTGCTTCAGTGTCTCCGGTAAGAGAGAATTCATGCAAGCGACACTAGAAGAAGACCTGCCTGTAACGGCCTCCGCCTAAGCGCTGGATGTACTGCTTGGCCGTTGGAATTCGCTGCTTCAAGATAACTGGACCCCTTCGGCGCTGTTCTTGGCCGCGAATTGTATAATAGATATCCTATTTATGTTACTGGGCTGTAGACAGCAGGCAATGGTTCTGGATGGAGGAGGGATGTCATCTAAAGTTCACCATGACTTTTATTGTGCAGTTTCCAGTTAAATGCTACAGACTTGTATGCTTAGACTGAACCTGTTGTTTGGAGATGGTTTAAATCGAGAAAGACCATTTCCGACACATGTACTTGTCGAGCATTTTTCAATGCGGTCCAAGCGGTGGGGATCAATTCCCTGGTCAGACCCCGGGGCCCCCTTGATAGGGCCCGCGTCTTGCGGCGGCATATAGGTAATCCAGTCAACCTGCCAGGTATTTAGGGTTGGCGAGTTTCTTCACAGGTATAGCTTCTGTGTTAGTAAGCGCCCGGATAATCAGAATTCGCAGCCTGAATCAGCTACCTGGCATGGGATCTGATTGGAATTCCTGCGTCCAGGATACCAGTTGTACCATCTATCGCAAGATATTTGTATTTTGTTCTCGACAGCGCAGACGAAAACCCTCGAACTAATGCATCGACCAGGGCACCATGCAGTACCCGTGACCCTTCTGTTACTGACACATCATCTCCATGCCCATGATAGGGTGGTTAGCTAGAGCCCAAGACCAAAGCCCCGAAAAATCGTCGCCGTGACGGAAAGAATTAATCCCAAGTCATCGTTCCTGCAGAATAAAGGCCTGATTTGCGACCCGGGGAGCTGAAGAGGCAACCAGACCGGAGAACTGGGTAAATGGGGACGAGGATGTTATCAAGGCGTGATCGGATTTCTGCTTCATTCCGCTTCCGATTACGGAAGAGAAGATCGTACATGTACCATAGTCGGCCAGCCTCTTCTCAGGGGCGTTGAGTTGGATACTAGTTGTGAACGGACAGGAGTTACAGACAGGACAGGATAGGAACTTACTGCCATACTGCATGCGTGCTCGGGGAGCTGGCGCTCCTCCTCCAGACGGACCTCCCTGATATTGACGGGTCTCCCTGCGTCGTCTTGTAGGCCGAAGATCGCATGGACTTCGCCGGGGTTAAGCCTTCAACAAGGCTGCGAACGTACGCCGCCGAACAACATAATGTGGGTTTAGTCATCGGGTTAATTTGGTTGATTTTCTGTACTTAAGTGCTCGGACTCCGTGCTGCCCATTACGGAGAAGGGGCTTCAGCTCCGGGCTGTTCCCTTGGTACTCAACGATCCCCTTTATTATGGCTGTGAGTTCGGATTGTACTCCCATGATCGCATGGCAATTGGCCTTACGGCAGTGCTACTAAGCAACCGAGGTGTCATCTAGAATCGCTGGTGTTTCCGCTGGGTATGTAGGGCCAAGGTAGTACATGGATCTTGCCTATATATCGGGCACTGGAGAAGCATGACCATAACACAGTGGACTTGGGCCCACGGGCCGTGCATGTACAGGTTAAAGTGTTCACGAGCAAAACACACCCGAGACATCGTAAACCTTAACATACGTATTCCAGACAGTACCCAGTCTCACACGTGGATAATGTTAGGGCACAGTGGACGCTGATGGGACTTGAACATTATCCTTATTGTTAAATGGATCCGTTCCGCGACACATCCGTACCTATCAACCCTCGGGTCTCCAATATAGTCACGAGTAACTTCCGAGATTCTGGTGTTGGTGTGTCTAGCAAGAGCTGCCGCGGCGCCCAGACTGACACCGACCGGTGCCTCAAAGGGCATTATCCTGATCTTTGACTATAAGATAATGGTGCGCTACAACTGGAGCTGGTCCTTGTAGACCTCTAGAATTCCTTGGTAAATATAAAATGCCAGTAGTTTCTTGCTGCTTAGGAAAGAGAGCAGAGATCCGTTGTTCCTTAGCCAAGGCCGAGGCCAAGGTTTGAGTAATGTTTTATTGATTTAACTCAGAGCGCGTAGTATGGATAGTTCGACCCCAGTGGCCACAGGTACTAGAACCCTTCCCGTGTAGCGCCGACCAAAGAGCAGTCTGCTCCCACAGAGGGCGAGGAATCAGATGTACCTGCCGCAGAAGCTGTCCAGGTGACACAAAGGTCGGATGGCACCGGCGTTGCCTTGCAGCTTGGGGCCTAGGCGGGATATCAAATTATTTATATACCCATGGTAAGTGTGAGCGGACGTCCTTTAAGAATTCTTGATAGTGTAGGCAAAGTGCAACGATCTTCGTAGGCCCAGCATTTATTCCGCCGCACAAAACATAGTAATTGCGATTATAACATCATGGTCGCAACCGTTTGTCCAGATTTAGAACACTGGTCCCACTTGCATTCTGGTCGCTTTCGTAGGTATTGCCGCCTTGATTCAAATCATATGGGAAGTTCCAGCCTCGAGCGCTGCCTAACGTATATTTCGTCACAAGGTAGACCTACGTCCACTGTCTGATAGACAAACCCCTTGGGGAGCCAACCAGTAAACATAAGGGTCCCATGGAGCTTCGACTAACAACATTTCCCTGAGCTATCGTCTTAATAGCGGACAACAGTTGGCAGACCCTGAGGGTCCTCCATCGATTCATCCCACTTCTTAGGATCCGCGGGTTTCTCTATTGCCCCTAGTTCCGTCAAACCACGGCGGCTCACCATCACGCGTCCCAATACGTAGCAATCTCACGCAAGTCCGCCAGCAACGCGGGCGGGTTATCCAGACCAGGGAAATGGCCGCCCGACTCGTGGTCTACCAAGCCATATCGCCCGTTAGCAATAATGCCACTTCTCACATATCTCGAAGGATCAAGGAAAGAAAGATCAGGTAGGACTCACTGTGATAAAGCACCAGGTTCCCAACCTTGGCAACAAGTGCCTCCGGCCAAAAGCCAACATTATACTTGAACGCGCTGAAGAGCAAGGGCGCATCCGTATGCGCTTTGGTGTACTCCGTAGCGAAGCCATTGGGGTTTTGGGCATATGTTAGTACGGAAGAGGCGAAGGAGCCGGTTAGGTAGTATAGTGAAATGCTTCGCAGGATCTCGTTGTGTGTGAGTTCTGATGGTGCTTGCCCGGCGTTGGGGTCGGACCCTACAGGTACGTAGACTCTGTTAGTTTCACTTGATGGGTGAAAGAGAGGGTAAGGGTACGCTTACAGTTGAGAAACTTCTCGCCGATCCAAGCAAGCTGCCCGACGGGGTTATCGTGGAGTGCGAGGCCGATTGTGTTTGGCTGCCATGCGTTAGGTCGCCTTGACACCAAGCACGGTGGCAAGACATGCATACCTTCGTAGTTTGTTCCACGAAATAGCCCTCCCCGGTGTTTGTCCACTCCTCAGCGAGTTCCTGTTCAAACCTCTCAAGCTCTGTGTCAAGGGTTATATTAGCCGCAGCGAGCTGATCCGAATTCCAGGGGTAGAACGGGAGGAAAGCCAGGTGCGCCGCGCGGACAGTGGAGTTGAATTGGTCGTAGAGGGCGTATGCGATGCCGCCGCCCCAATCCGTGCCGAACGTCGCGTAGGTATCGTAGCCCAGGACATCAGTTAGTAGTGTGTTGAATACGCGCGCTGTGTCGGCGAGGGTCCAGTCCACGGGAGGGACGGAGGAGAAGGCGTAGCCTGGGAGAGAGGGCACGATCACGTCGAAAGACACGCTCTTCCCGGCTGCTGTGGAGGCTCTCTGTGTGAGGTTCTGGATTATAGGCGCGAACTCGAGGAATGAGCCGGGCCAGCCGTGGAGGAGGAGAAGGGGGATCGCGTCAGTGGCGTTGCTTTTTTGGTATATGAAGTGGATGTCCAACCCTTCGATTTCGGCTGTGTAGTGATTGAATCTGGAGTGTGTTTAGTACTGAAATCCATACGCAGTGATGCTGTGACAAACTTGTTCAGGTCGCGTTGCTCCCGCCCCCAGTTGAACGTTGTTAACCATTGGTTTCTCAATGATTTCAGGATTTTCAGGCCAATTCCCTTTGCGGTCCCCTCGTCGACGTACAGAGGGCGATCCGGCAACTTCGTCCGGTGAATTTGATCCAGCATTCGGGGGACCTTGGACGAGAGGTCGATGTGGAATGGCTTCAACTCATTGTTGCTTGCAGTAGGGCTTGCCTGACTAGCCTGAAGCAATCCTTGCAAAGCAAGGAGCATGGAAGAGAGCCTCATGTTTTTGGCCTCTTTTATCTTGTTTCCCGTTGTATTGTTGGGACCCTGAGGACCTTGAAAGGAACCCTGCGGCTCTATTTATACGGCGAACAACCCCAGAAGCGGGGTCGGTGGTGATTAGCAATCAATGACCAAGTAGCTTGCTCATCGAAAAAGCAAACTCGTCGTTGCTCTGCATCATCATTGTCCAATACAAGGATGTTCCTGGAGTCAGGCTGCATACAGCTGAATAAGGGGAAATAAGCACTAGAGAGCTTAGCGCAGGCTCGATGCTCCAGCTACTCCAACGCCACGCTCGATAGGGAATCCAAGCAAACGCCTTAAACTCTGCAAACACGTTTTTCAAGCTTTTTGGTGGTTGGTAAGCAAACCCTAAGGGTGGTCAAGGACAGCTGACTTCAATAAAAGACCCGAGACGATCGGCAAACACCCCCTCTCCGATCTCGTTGGCGTTCGCTTTCTCCATCGATGTCCTCGAGACCTCACGATACGGCCACTGATCCAACTCTGAAGACCCGTTGCCCTGCCAATCTCGTGGACGAGTCTTGACCGGACCATGTCTTCCCAGCCTCTCAGGGTAGGATGATTTGGGATGCGGATGGGCACGTCTATCTTGAAACTTGAAGGCAGATAGTATAGCCACTGTATGAACCCCTCCTGCTGTTCCCAACTTAGGTTACTGGAACATGGCTTCGTGACAGAGGGGTATCTGGCTAGGGTCGATGTTCATCGTGAAAGCGTCAAGGAACAGGCAAACAGAAGGTACTCCGTATAATACCAGAGACTTCCTATGGTAGGCGAACCGTGTTCGCATGCTGTATCTTTTGCATTTGTTAGTTTGAGTTCGCCGCTAAAAGGTAATGCAAGCTTACCGGAGTTGTCTGTTGATTCAACCTGAGGACGTGGAATTTCATCGAGCTCGGCCAGATGAGACATTAGGTCTATAAGATTCCACAAGATATTACATGCTACTTTACCAAGGATCTGCTCACGCAGATCTGCCATGATTTCTTCCTTTGATTGTGGAGTACGACGCTGTTGGGGTATCTTCAGGAGGCGAGTCGAGGCTTCTGTCAAGAGGTTGGGCCTTGAATTGCCGAATGGCGACTCGATATCTACACTACCAGCTTTGAATACTGGGTTGTCGGCTGAAGATGCGCCCCAAACAAGTTGCTGGGGAAATAGGCTGTGTGTAGACCTCAGCAGTCATTACAATCTTGTACGCACGGCACGCGGCAGCAAGTCCGTGGTTCTGACTGTTGCTGTTGCCTGTAGTCCTTCTTCCACTTGACAAAGAACCGCAAATCTGTTGGAAGGAACAGAATAGTCGGATATTTACTACCTTCCCGGCACAAGGGACAATCTGCTTCGCGCCCTCGGCCAGTCAGGGCTTTACCCGCACCGGCCAGGGCCCAAATCTGAAAGTTAAGCTCTACTTCTCCCGGGTTTGTGCACTTGCTTGGTAGGTTTTGAGGTTGCCCTTGGTGCGATAGTATCGATTTCCATCGAGCCGACCGGGAAGGTGTTTGCCTGGGTGGACCTTTTCAATGTGTACCATGCGATAGTCGCTGAGGCTGACAGTAGACCAATTCACATTGTTGTAACAGATCTTCCAAGCCTGCCCTAACTCCATGCCCAAGGTAGGTAGCTGCGAGTGGAGCCCTGTAAGAAATGTCCATAAAGACACGCAAAGTATTTTCAATCCCGTGTTAATCGCGGGTGGCTTGAGGAATATGTCTGCTCGTGGGTGTGGGCTGGTTCAATATATCATTCTTGAGCCAGTTCATAACTATAGTGCAATACAGCATCCGCACTTGCTGTCCTCATACTGTTCGTGGTGGCACAGAGCCTATCGAGGCAGAAAGACGGAACCATCAGATTTCCGTTTACTTGCGTTCCTTGCCTTTAACCTTGCCCTCGCTCTTCCCCTCGCCCTCGGGTGCTTGACCACTCTTACGCTTCTTTTTTGCGCTGGGGACACTGAACTTCCTAGGCTCTTCTAGCACTTGTTCGGGAGCTGCTCCTTTATGCGGAAATAGGTCTCCAGGTCCTGTTTGGAGATATTGCATATTGCTCATGGCAAGGGCGTGGGGCTTCTCTTCAGGCTCCTAAAGTATCTTAAGCAGCTTCGTAATGTCAGGTCATCCAAGTTTAGCCGCCATGCGAGCCATGCGAGCCATGTAGGCCTCTTGGAACTTTGCCAGTTTCTGTGCCTTGGACATGGTCGATGGGCATACGGTGGGAGGTCATTGGACAATCAAGAGTTTACTTATTCAACGACGGAGAATGGTGCCACAGGCGGAAAACAGTGCTATATGTACGATATCCAAAGTTCCTGCCTGGAAACATTTATCATGTTCCTTGTTACATGCTCTGGCCCACACCTCATCCACCAGCGGGTGGTTTGCAAAGTGCGGATGCCGGTGCCTAACATATATTTAGGTTTCATGGAAGGAATTGCTTGTCGTCTACTCATTATGCAGGTAGTTGATATATAAGTTGATCTTATACGCCTTGATGGCGTAAATCTTCCGCGTGAGAAGCCCCGTGAAAATACCATTTGTACGGCTCTTCTTTCCTCTTGCTCCAGGTCTTTTATCTACCATATCTTCCAGATGCTCGAGTTCAGCTTCGTTGTCGGCAACTTACGCTTTGAGGAGCGCCTTTCCACGATTCTAGGTACGCCAACACATGAATCGGTAGGCGATTATAAAGTAATGTGCATTCTAATTTACTAATCGTCAAGTCAAGTTCCGTTCTTGCTAGAAAGTGGCGGGGGACTAACTGGTCGTGGCCTCTTGGGCGACGGCCTATAAAGTGGTGCAGCTATTCGCCTGCGCAGACCGGCAGGGATCATCGAGACAGCCGCCGCTGTGCCCGTGCGTAGCACAATCCTGGAATACATAGCACTCGAGTAGTGTCAAAACTGCTGCACCAGATTGGTTGCAAGTATGCTGCATTTAGGTCGTAGCTGTGACCAAGAATTGACATCAACTGTCTGAATCCAGGCTATCGATTCCGGATCTGGATTTGTCGTGCTGCATCAGGCATTGACGATACAACCTCGATACCTGAACCATTTTCATGCCCCGCCCCAATGTCGAAAGAACCTTGAGATGTCTAGCATGCCTCCCTTGGCCTCGGCTCTCTCTACGGGCGGTGCAAGTGTCTGGTATATTCTGATGCCACCCACATAGTCCGTGGTGGCCGCGATAAATGGGTTAGGGTTGCCTCTGTTTGTGTCGGGTTGAGGGTCCTAATGCCGCCCCGTCCAGCCACCTGTCCATATTGTCATCTGTAGGCAATGTTCACTTCGAACGATTGCTAGGTGGCTCAGGTGAGCATGTTTGGCCTCATGCACAGAAGCACCTTCACTATTGAGGTCGTATGTAACTTTTTGAAGATACCTAATGGCCAGGCTTTGGCTTCCACATAGCTATCTTTACCAGACCCTGCCATCTGACCACTATATCTACAAGCCCCTCTGCGCTTGATCCTTTCGCCCTTTTCCTAAATCTCCAAGGCAATCCTGTGAGGCAAAGACCCCTCCACGAACTGAGGCTCCGGCTCTCCCCAAGAATAAAGGCTCAGCCAGCATCACGAAGTTTTGGAAAAAGGCTACGAGCCGCGAGATTCAGTTGGTCTACGAGCACGTCTGGTTCATTGCCAAGAGGCGCTATTTGTATGCAGCACTCCCGATTTTTTGTTAATGATCAAGTACTGCACGGCGTGGAAAGCTCATCTGAGTAATGCCAGCACATGTGGGGAAAGCTTCTTGTGCACGGAAAGACCTCTATCCTCCAATTACTGCGAACATTTTAGCAACAGGAGCGTTCTGTCCAAGGCGGCGGGTAGCCTGGTCCACCTCACAGGCCTTGAACGGACTGCAGATGCTCTGCGGCTGCGCTGCCTTGATGCCACGACATAACACCTTCGCGCGGAGTTCCCAGCAGTCACGCCTGGGAGCGGGCTTTGTAAACGGTATGTCCAGGTCTGCCGTAGTTGGCAAAGATGTGTTACAGTATATCTAATTTTAATGCACTTCTTTGACATGATCGTCGAGATTCTTATATAATTCATAGAGTTTTGACCTGCCATCAGCGTGACTGCAGCGACTGGTCTCCCAGTTCTGTTTGTTTTCCATGTGTCTGGTCAGGATATCCATTATACCCAGGTATATGGTACCAGTAGCACCAGTGCAACCTTCACCCAGACAAGGCTCGGACAAGGCCATCGTCTTTTAGTTTGTCCAGTTTGTAGCGAGCGTCTTTCACGTTTGAACCATTTTTCTTGTCTTAGTGGCTCGGGGGATCTTTGTAACCATAATTAATAGTACGTTTGGTTGACCTGTTAGTAGTAGTAGTAGTGATATTTAACGCCCTGGGGATTGCTAGGCGTATGCCTAATGTTCCAGACCTCCCTTAGGGTATGGGGGCGTGCCGCCGCTAGGCAAGTAGCTTATTTAAATAAGTTTATATATAAAAAGGCTTTTTATTTTAAAAAATAATTTTTATTAACACCTATAGGCTAGGCGCCTGTTTTTTACTTAGTATTTTAATATATAATTATTAGTAGGTATTATTTATTACACGCTTAAAAGTCTAATTATAATATTTTATAAAATTTAGCTTTTATATAAAAAAATACCCTGGGTAAACTAGTTATATTAAAAAAAGGTATTTAAAAAAATATAATATAAAAAAAAGTATTATTTAATATTAGGCTAAATAATTTTAATATAAAAATTACTAGGGCGCGGGAAGCCCTAGCATAAGTAAATAAATTTATAAAAATTTATAATTTTAAGTAAAAATATAAAGCCCTTAGGCTTTAGTTTATAAAAATATTTTAAGGCCTTAGCCTTAATTATTAATAATATTATAAGGTACTAAAGCTATTATAAAAATTATTACCTAAAGTAATAATAAAAAACTAGGTATTTAAGGCTTTTATTTTTTTTTATAAAAATAAGTAAGCTTAATATTTTTATATTAAAATTATTTATAATATTATTTAAAATTTTTATATAAAAACCTAAGTACTAGTTACTAGTATAAAATAAAGTATTTTAATATTAATTCTAGCCATGTTTTAACTTAATAGGGCTTTAACTTTATAATAAGTTATTACTTATATTAAATAAATAATTTTATAAAAATACTTTTTTATTATTTAACTTAAATAATATAGTATATTTACTTATATAAGCTATATACTTTACTTATTATAAGTTATATTTTTAAAAAGTTAATATTTAAAAATTATGCCTTTGTAAAGGCTACTTTATTAACTAGCTTATTAATTAACTTATTTTTTTTAATATTTATATATTTAGGGGATTATTATAGGCAAATTATGTATTAATTTATAAGCTAATATAATATTTAAAAAACTTAATTTAAAAATAATAAGGGCTGCCCGCGCGTGTATTAAATTATTAAAATATTATTAATATAAAGCTAATAGCAAGGCGCTTTTAAAAGCTTTTTAATTATAGTTTTTAATTTTTAAAATATACTTATAGCTTTAGTATTATATATATAAAATTAAATATTAATTATTAATAATTTTTATACTTAAAAATATTATTTATAGTAAACTATATAGCTATAACTTACGCGGTGTACTTTTTAATATATTTATTTAAAATTATTACTAAAAATTACTATTTTTATTATTAATAATACTTGCTATTATTATTTAAACTTTTTTATAGCTAGCTTCTTGGCCTTGCTACTAGTAAAACTTTTTAGGTATTTTTAAAAATAATAAAAGTATGCTAAAACCAGCCTAAAAGTTTTAAAAAAAAGTACTTTTATTATTTATAGTTTTATTTTAAGTTTTTAATATAAGCTAGCGCCCTAATTATATAAAATTTTTAATAATATTACTTATATTACTAGTAGGTTTTAGTTATTAATTAGCCTTAGCCTTAAAGTAAATTATAATTATGCTTTTTTTAATATTATTATTATAAAGAAAAGCCTAGTATCCCTAAAAAAGGTTATTATAAGTATTATTTAAAAAATTAAAAGTATATTATAAGTAGCTAGTGCTAGGGTTTTTTTAACTATTTTAATATACTAGCCTAGCTAGGTATTAATTTTTAAATTTTATATATATTTTTTAAATTTAATTTTATTATTATATCACGCCTTCGTGCTATATAATAAGCTAAAAATAATATAAGTAATAATTACCTTATAAAAAAAGTTTGCAGGCAAACTATATATTATATATATTAAATTATAAATATACTAGGTTATTACACGGGCTTTAGCTACCTACTTAATAATATACTAATATTAAAAAAGCTATTTATTAAAAAAAATATTTAGCTAATATAACACAGGCTATTTTTAGCCTAGTGCTATAGTAATAAAAATAATTATTAGCTAGTTATTAATTATTAGTAAAAATAATTTATTATATTATTTTTAAATAATATATAATATTTTTAATTTTTTAGGCGTAAAGGCTACCTTATTTTATTTTTCCTAGGCTAGTATACTATAAATATTTTTTATTAAAAGCTTATAATTAATATAAAGAAAGTTACTTATATAGCTAAAATAAAAATTATTTATATAATTAAAGTGCAGGATTAAATCTGCTAATAAAAGTTTAGTAATATATAATAAAAATAGTATTAAAAAAAGGGGCAAGCCTTGTAGTATACTATAGTATATTAAATATATTATTATTATAATAAATTTTAGGCGCACTTTTATACTTTATTTATTAATAAAACTTATAATTAAAATTAAAAGTATATAAAACTAGCCTTGCTTTACTATTTATTAAAGTAAGTATTATAATAAAATAATATTAAAAGTATTTAAAATATTTATAATAATTATAGTAACCTTCTGGTTTTATAAAAGTATTATTTTTATATAATAAGTAAAAAAGGCTATTAAGTTCATAATTAAGTGCTTAAATAAAATATTATATTATTATAAGCTTAATACCTTTTATACTAGCATGGTAAATATAATATAACATGCTATAATTTATTTAAGTTTTTTTTTTTAATATTAAAAGTAGTGTTATAGGGCGCTAGGATTAAAATAAAAATTTATTTTTTTTATTACTTTTTAAAAATATTACTACCTTTACAAGCTTTTATAATAAAAAAAGTATTTTAATTATAGGTAATAATTATATAGCTTATATATAGCCTGCCTAATATATTTTTAGCAGGCCTTTAAAATATAAATAGTTACCTAGTTTATTTTAAAAAAGGTACTACTCACGCTAATAATATTTTTTTTAACTTTTTTTAGTAAAATTTTTTTTAGTTAATAAAGGTACTTATTTTCTTACTAGTACTCTAGCGCTAGGGAATTAAAGTTTAAATTATTATTTGTATTAAAGTACTTTAATATAAGCTTTTATAAAATATTAATTTTTTTTACGTGTTTTTAATTATTTTATTATTTATTAATAATAAGGGAGCCTTAAGCCTAGGCTTTAGCTTATATTATATTATTATTTAATATAGCTTTTAATTATTTTTAATATTATTAATTATTTTAATTTAATATACATGTTTAGTCTTGTAAACTATAACTAAAAATTATTTTTTTATTTTAGGGTGGGGTTTACCACCTAGGTATAATAGTTTTTTATATATTTATTTAATTATTAGGGAGTATTATAACTTTTTAAATTAAGGTATTTACCTATAGCCCGCACTGCCTTTATAATAATATTATTAAAAAAATTTAGTATATTAATTTAGCGCTTGTGCGCCCTTAAGCTCCCTAAGTTAGGGTAAAAATATTATTTTATTTTTAATAAGTTTAGTTAAGTACTTTAGTTTATAATTTAATATATTATAATAATATTATTTTAGTATTTTTTCCCGTGCCCTGGCATTATAATAACTAGAGTTTAATAATTAAAGTTATTATATAATTTAAGTATTACTTGTATATAAGTAAAAAAAATATTTAAAAAAATTAGGTTTAAAACATGGCTAGCTTTATATATAGCCATGCCTAGTTTATTAATATAACTAATATTATTATTATTAGCTTATTTAATAATTTTATTATTATAGTATAGGTTATTTACCCCGGGCTTAAAAATATTATAAATAATATTAAAATTCCTGCTAATTATATAGTTTAAAATAGGGATTAATATAACTAGGTAATTAATTATTTTATAAGTAATTAGTTTTTAATATATATTTAAAACTTTAATATTATTTATTATAAGCTAAAGCATGTTCTAGCTTTATACTAGGTAATATTATTTAATATATAATACTTTTTTTATAAATATAAGTAAGTACTTTAGGGTGCTTTTTAAGTTAATTTTTATAGTTATTTTAGGTATTTACTAGCGCGTAGTATTTATATATTAAGTAATTTTAAATTTTTATGCCTATGGTTATTTAGGGCTTTTAAATATAAGTAATATTATAATTTTATTTATAAGCTAGTTATAAAATTATAGTATAACTAGGTATAAATTTACTTATATTTATTTAATAAATAATAAAATCCTACTATTACTAGGTATTATTATAGCAGTAGTTACCATAATACCTTTTTTAGTATTTTATTATTAAAGCTTAAAGGGGGTCTTAGTATTAACCTTTATTATTTAAGGTAAAAAAGGCATGCCCGCGCTAGCTAGGGCAGGCTAAATTAATTTAATAAAAAGTTATTTAAAGTTTTAATTATTAATAAAAGTATTAAACCATAAAGTATAATAATTAGTAATTATTATAAAGCCTTATTTATTTATTTTTAGTTTTTTTATAATATGCTTTTAGGGATTTTCCTAAGGTAAAAATTATTTAGTTTTAATTTAAAGTTAGGTATTAATATTAGCTTAGGCATGCATGTTTTAATACTAGTAAGTATTATAATAATATATATTATTAAGTTTTTTTTTAAATAAATAAAGTAAGATTTTATTTTTATATTTAGGGGCTGCTAGGTAATTATTATATTTTATTAATTATAAACCTAGGTAGTTCATGTAGCGCGCAAGGTTTTTATAATTAAAATTAATAAAACTTAAATAATTTATAGCTATTATACTATACTATATATAATATATTATATAATTATATTATATTAGGTAGTAATATTTTTAATAGCCTAGGTTATATTAAAAAACTAGCTAGTATTTTTTAATAAGCTAGTAATACTTATTTTAATTAAATAAAGTAAAGGTTTTAGGCTATTTTAAAAAAATATTACTTAGGTAGTATACCTTATATTAAAATTAAGCCTATATTTTAAAAAAATAAGCTTAATTAGCTTTAGTTTAATTTAGGCCATAACTTTATTTTAAATTAACTTAGTAATATTTATTTTATTATTATTATATACTAGGATAATACTAGGTACTTTTTATATTATATAATTATACTACTTTTAAAAAATATATATATTAATAATACCTAGGGTATAATAAATTATACTAATTATTTTATTAATTATTAAAAGGTTTTTAATAAAAAATTATTAAAAATAATAGCCTAGCTTTTATAAGTAATATTAATTTTAAAAATAGCCATGGTTATAGTTAAGCCTAGTATATATTTAATAAAGGCTTATTAAATAATATATACCTTTAGGCGTGTTATTAGCTTATTATTAAAAAGGGTAATTAATATTTTATAATTATTTTATGCTATTAAGGCTATAATAAAATTATTATATATTAATTAAGTAGCTAAAATACCTCAAAAGGGCACCTTACCTAAAATAATATTAATTAAGGTAAAAAAATTTACTTTAAAAGGGGTGGGTTAAGCCCTTAAATTTTTAAAAATTAAATTTATTTTTTTAAGTAATAATTTTATTAAAAGTTATTATAATAGCAGGCTAATTATATATATATAAAAAAATATAATTAATATTATTAATATTAATATAACCTTTTAAAAAAATAAAATATATAAACTTATTATAAATATTATAAGTAAAGGCTTTTTAATTTTAAGTTTTTTATTTAATTATAAAGTTATTAATAATAATTATAAAGCTTATAAAAACTTTATATTTAATATATACTTAGTATTTTTACTTATTAAACTAATTATAAAGGGCTTTTATAACCAGGCTAGGCTAAAAAAATTAGCATGCTATTATTTTTAGTAATAAAAAAAATAAGCTTGCTAGGGCCCTTTTTTTTTATTTTTTTATAATATAAAGGTTAAAAAAAATAGGGGGTTTTATAATTATATAAAATTAATTAAATTAATATTTATAAGTTAATTAAAAATACATGCCTTAATTTTAGTTATTACGCCGCGGGGAATAATAAAAAAGGGAAAAAAAAGTTAAAAATAAAATTAAAATAATAAAAATATATATTTATAAGACTTTTAAAGTATTTAAAGCCCTTATTTAAAGGTACCCCTAGATTACTGAGAGTTGTAAAGGTGTTGGTTAACCTGTTAAGTAGATATAAGGCACTCTTCTTGTCTTCTGGGTGCTTGGGAACATTGTATCAGAGGACTCCACCTCGTCTGCGAGATTAGGGCAGTCTATAACTGTCCGCGTGTGCTTTTTTATTAAGGCGCATGGAAAAAAAGCTATTTATATATAGCACAGGTTCGTCTGGACACTTCCATGTATTCGGTGTATGGCACAGAGCCTGTAGGGTTGAGATGGGATACGCAGTATCAGCCACTTCCAAGGTGATCATGGAGAGTATCTCCACAGGTATGCAGAAGTCAGGTATGCAGAAGTCTGGCATTCTGTCAGTGGAATTTTCGATCTTCCCAAACGCGATGTGCTTTATATAGGTACGGTACACCTCCTTAAAGCAATGTTAGAAGTTGGGCTTTACGTACCTCGCCACACAGCTGGAACTATCCCCCCCAGCTGTCTTACACTCAGGGCCAGGTTTAAAGACAACATATCACGGTTTTTAGGGCGGGAAAATAGCGGCTCCGCATGGAAATTATATCGTCATGCACATATAGGCAAGGCATTGGGCAGCACCCTGTTTATTGCCAGTGCTTTTCCACCTTTATAATAGTCAATTCGGTGGCCATCTTGTCTCACTCTCCTCATACTAGTCCCTGCAGTATGCACGAAGGTTAACAAAGATAATCTGTCCACTCACCTTTCTTGACAAGCGTGGGTACATCTGGCAGCATAGGCAAAACAAGGTGACCTTGCTTGTTTTTTGGATCCATGACGCTACCTGGGATATATGAAGCGCACGACACCACAACTATTTATCATGTACTTGGCCCAAAGACAAGTCTCTGGTAAGTAGACGGCCTTTCTTTTCAGCTTGACCACCACCAGCTGCCTGAGGACACAGGCAGAAGACATGGCATCAAACTCAAAAATAGTGTTCTTCACGGTGCTCTCTGAACTCTGGCTAAACGCGGGCAAGAAAGGGCCGCTGCAGCCCATAGCAGAACATCTATCTCACACCACCTTCATGGATATTGTTTCCCCGGGGCTGTAGGCTTGGTGAGAACACTCGAATACTCAACAGGAAGTGCGCTATAATGTGTCCAGATTCAGCGGATCCTTTCTTGTGAACAGCGAGAGCGATTGCTATCAGAAGTTCAGCCGATGTGGTGGACATGGCCTCCGTTATCTCCAGGTCTTCCAGGCGGACTGCTTTTGCGAGCTTGGTACCATCCAGGTCCAAATATTCAAGCTCTTCACGCGTCCAGTGGACAAAAGACAAAGCTGATATGGGAATATTTGAACCGTCGCTACTCCGCATGCCCTGAGTTTGATGGATGTTCGTGAGCATGGCTGACTCTTCGTTTTGGACTATACCATAGACTGAGTTGGCTGAGTCTGGTATATAGCAGGTAGAACCCCTTCGGGACTACCGTCCCCCTTCAAAGCTCCAATTTTGTTTTGACATTTTCACTTCACGCTATTGGTTAACAAGACAATAAAGTCAACATAACCGTCCATGCATTAGCTCGTAAGCCTCGTTGATCATGATGGTTATTTCTGCCTCATAGGTCGAAGAGGTATTGAAAGGAGGACTTGACAGTCTCGCATCAGGACGCCCGAATAAAACTTAAGACAAAAATGGATTGTTCACAAGAATAGTGGAAGAGATGTTGGCTGTGGACCAAGCAGGACCCACGTACGGCGAGCACATTTTGCCAGGATCCTAAGCTTGAGTACGTCTGGCTGGTCCCAGGGTATCACCCTGCATGTAACATACCTATAAATATAATATCAGATGCTAATGTCATCACGAGGAGAGTTGATAAAGAGAGCAATCCAAGTATATAGATTTGCGGTAGCACGTCACACCAATAATCACTAATTGAGGTTACTCTTTTTAAT
This sequence comes from Aspergillus mulundensis, assembly GCF_003369625.1. Classification (NCBI taxonomy): domain Eukaryota; kingdom Fungi; phylum Ascomycota; class Eurotiomycetes; order Eurotiales; family Aspergillaceae; genus Aspergillus; species Aspergillus mulundensis. The sequence goes on along the minus strand of NW_020797895.1, from coordinate 1,117,524 downwards.
CTGTGACATGATTCCACCATCGCGCGTGTTGATGCAGAGTTTAACGTAAGCTTTTACCGCTGGAAGAGGCGGAATTGTCTCTTAGAAACTGATTGATCAAACTCCTAAGGCGAACTGCCAAATAAGCGAAGCAACCAGGCCATTCGACGCTTCTTGTTGGGTGGACTTCTTGGAGGAGATGAACCGGGAGAAGCGTTAATCACAATTGGATTAACCATATTATGATATTGATATATTCAGGGAAAGAATAGCGTGCACTCCCCATCCAGCGGAATCAACTTGGTCTCTCGGATCGCCAGCTCCCACACGCATGGCATAAGACAGCGCTGGATAAGTTTTGTTTAGACCACTTAATATAGGTAGATGAATTGGGTCATTCTATTCGCAATACTCCTGTTACTGTCCTTTTCTTGTGCTCTGTCCTCAGCACCCTCTGTGTGAAGAACGCTAATATAAACGCAGTGGTCAGGCTGCCTCTTGCTGGTCACAATATGGCTGCGCTTCCCATCCGCGAGCTGGACACAGCCAAGGCTCGGGTTACAGCTTCGCCATCTGTCTTGTATGGATTTCGTCAAGCAGCCCCCAACATAGTGCAGGCATCAGCTTCAGTTGGGATGAAGCAGCAGGGCCGGAAGTTGCGCCGAGGGCGCCGGGGCCGGGATGAAATATGGCTGTGGTATACTGTATTTTCCCGGCATGGGGCTCTGTGACAGTCCAAGATATGGCAGCCGTGGATATCCCCTTACCATGATGTTCAATTGCGTTGGCAAGGACCTCATCACAGACTTTCTTCAACTGCGAGCCCAACTATCCAGTCCAGGTATTCTTCGTTGTTCTCCAGATATTCAGAGTCCTCTTTGAATTGGCGAACTACTGCTCTGAAGGGTGTGATTTTGTTAAGCGCCCATGTATCAGGGAAAGGAGGGTCTTCTTTATTTGTGTCTCTTTTGAACGGTACCAATCCCACATTGGTGCGGGCTTTTGGGACGTATTCTGGGGAGGGTATGGGACAATGTGCGAGGAGGGCGTGGTGCACAAGGACATAACCATCTGTTCTGGCTGTGTACGGTCTTGGATATCGCGCCATGGTTGTGTATATCCTAGGGCAAAGGGTACAGTCACGGGCTCCACGCTGCACACCACATTCTGCTCGCTGTAGGTTCCCTGCAAAATATTCTCTTTCCAGTTAAACCCGGTGCCCGTAGGTGTTTGTCCTACCTACATCCCCGAGAGCTTTGCCTGAAAGCGACGGGTATTCCAGGCTCAGCCCTTGTAGTGGTGATAATGATGATGTGGTGATGCATGTGTGTTGCCTCTCGGACGTATCCCATGTACAGGGGCACACTGAAGAGGGACCGCGTTACCCAGCGAGGATAGGTAGATATGTTCCTGTATAACCGGGTCGGTTTAGTTGGTAATTACCTTCATGGGATCTAGTATTGTCTCTCTTTTGACATGAATAAAGCTGATGATTTCGTTGAGATTCCAGGCGCGGTCACCCATCGTGACGTTAAGTGGGCGCGTCTCCAGGTTTGAAATAGTCACTCCATTTGGACGACTCACGGTAGCTTTTAACCAATCCTTTGTAAAACACCTCAGGAGTGGCATCGTAGATGATTCAAGGTGATTGGCATTGGATATTAAGAGTGGCCTCATCACAGTTCAGCCGAAAATTAGCATCCTGTGCATTTATGGTGATGCCCTGAGGACTGTAAAACACATTCTTGCAATCTTTGCGAACAAATGATTGTTAAAGGAGGGCATTTGTTTTGAAACATTTGTGGACCCTATGCTTCAAGCTTGGAATATGGTCCTTGTTTGTACTGATTCTTGTTAAAATAAAGGTGCACAGCCGGCCAACCTCCACGATATCCGTATGTTGCCATTCCGCATCAATCTCGTGAGGACGTCAAGTGGGATCCCTAGAGAGTATTCGTCATAATAGGAGGTGGGTATTTTCGGCCAGTGGCTTCCATATCCCATATCAAGAAGCTCCTTGATAGGAGGTCAGCGATATAGCGTAAAGATAGCTTGTAGAAGTAGACAATACGGTGGGTTAGTCAACCATTGTCAGATCACAAGGGTAGCGGGACTTTGTCGTTGTTTCTTGGATAGGTATGAGCCTGTCGATGTGCGTCATGCCTGAACAGGTAACTCAGGTGGCCTGGCCGGAGTAGAGAGATGATTATGGAGCTACTCAGCCTTGAGGCAAGGGAATCGGCAAGTGACAGGAAGAGGGGCTGTCACATCAAGCGTTTCAGCCAACAAAAAACGAGGAACTTAGTCTTATCAGGGTTAGCAGACTAAAGAAAACCACAGGTCGTCTGTCGATACCTTGTTCCTCAGTATATTTGTTAGTGCATCCTTGGCGACAAGTTCGAAGGTTACGGTTGCCTTGATTAACCTGGGCCTGGTTGTGTTCATCTCAACGGTTCAGCTGCATGTCGCTAGGAAGGACTGTGGGAGAGAATAAGGGTTAAGTGGGTTGATCATTTGAGCACTTTAGTGCAGACTTCCAAGTCCTGTTGATGCCCACACAGACCGGAGCCAGCCCTGAGGCGGACGCGAAGAAGACCGCATGGGCGTCCATCAACATTCTTTCCTTGGAGCTACGAGCAAGAAAGCCCCAGTCCGGGATTCAGTATTGAGAAAAGCACTCGGCAAAAGCAACCTCAACTATCATGACTTTATATCCCAGCCGTGTGACCAGCCTCATCTTTTATAATGGTGTTGTTCGCGTCCATTCTTAGAGGCATTGCCCTTATTGTAACTGACGGAGGAAGGGCTCATCGTGCAACAAGTGGTGCTGTCCCATACAGACCAACTGTGTTTATCTGTCGTGAGTTATAATCGAAGACAAAACAATGTCGCTTGCCGAGTGCTCATGGTCTTCCTTGGGGGTTCAAAGCCCCGCGACCAGGTACGCCAGAGTAATAACCAGACGGTCCAAAGGTAATGAGGGTAAGGCTGTACTGGAAATGTTAACCAAGGGGTGCACACCTTTGCAAGTATAGACATGGCCGCGCATATGATGGTGTTGTTGGTGATGGTGGTGGTAGCTGGGATTATATTAGCAACTTAGTTAATGCTATGCAATCTAAATATTCACTGAATGAAGCGGAAACACCAAGAGGTAAACCTATTTTCCAGCCAGATGCTTACGACTTCGATGTTTATCATACTTCATTTGGTAGGGTGGTTGCTGGTAGATACGGTCGTGAATGGAACAGAACAAAAGCATGAACGCCTGGTTCAAGCAGCCAGAAACTTAGCATGATCCAATCCTAACACTATTCGCGCAAGTTTGTGGAAAACTCTCAGATTTAAAAGCACGCTTTTTACTGCATCACGCACGAAGCTAGACGATATCAGGAACATTTATTAGTAGCCAAAAGGGGACTTACTCTGTCAGACCCTCTGTCTATTTACTTAGGCTAAGGTCTGCCTGCACCGAATACTGTGCCTGGTTATACTGGAAAATATAATATTCATACACTGCTTGGAACATATTATAACCCTTACTTTAACATAGCGCACCTTTTCTGAGTTTAATAAATTGTTTCTTGACTTTGTTCGAGCCGAACATATCATGTTAGGCTAGGCTACCATAGCAACAGTCCTCCCAACCTTGAGTTTACCAACCGTGTGGTTATAAAGACGCGCGCGGGAACACATGCCGTTGTACGAGAAACTGACGATTGGCCTAAGGCAATTCTGGTCGTACTGTCCAGGCAAATATCCAGAAAACACCACAGAAGACGGCCGCCATAATGTGGAACAACCCTCAAATCAGGAGAAGAGTGACTGGCTCAGGGACTGGCAATAACAAGCCTGATCGTTTGTAATATACCCCGGTGTTGATTGCCAAGACAACATGCGTGTCTTTCTTACATTCCTGTCACTGTTAAAGCTGTATGTGTAATTTTTGTCCCGCCGGCCGCCCGAAATATAATTTTGTATATAACCACGCGCCGAGTTTCAGCGTCCAGCAAGTTTCCATAGTCTAGTGGTTAGGACGTCGGTCTCATATTAAATGACCCTTCTACAAGGGACATCCGAAAACACGAGTTCGATTCTCGTTGGAAGCATTCATGGATATCTTTTTGCCGGGATTGCCTAGTGGAGCATCTAATTCCTACATCTACCACATTGGTGGTGCTGTCGAGGTCTGCTTTAGGGCAATAGCAAAATCTTAAGGAACCCCCCGGTCCGGCGGCTTAGTATCAATATTCCACCCTTTTTCCAGTCCTGTGTGAGGTGTTGGTAACGGGGTAGTATAGTATGTGATTTAATAACAGGAGTTTTCAGTGTCTATGTTTTAACTTTGTCGAATACTGTTCAAGTACCTCATTGCTAAGAGGCTAGGAATTGAAATGCGAATGTCGGCATCAGGATACCCTGATGCTCGTTACCGTCTCTTGATTTTTCTCACGGTCACGGTGCTGCTAAGCTCCAGGCTTGCAACATGCTCATCTGCAACCTCAAGCCTTCGGCGAAGTTTGCGTGGGATCCCCTGAACACCGACCATGGTCGTTGAGGACTAGAGGTGAAGGCTTGTCTAACTTCCGTGTACAAGAAGCCCGTGTTGAAACAGGACGATTGGGCTTTAGAAGAGCCTTTAGGAAAAGCCTCGAGGCCTCGGGTTGTTAGTGGCTGGCAACGCATGACCGGGACATCTGGTCCGAATTCGTGGCCTATCAAAACCACCACTGACAGGTATATATAGCCCGGTCTAGGAGGTGTGAGATGCGGCAGGGTGCCGGAAGTATGGATGATGTTCGAGTACAAGGACGGGCTGAATAGCCAATTGGCTTTTGAGGCCTAGCGGTAAAAATGCTAACAGATTGTGCTCGACGGCTCTGATGGGTGGGTGATGGAGTCCCCTGTGGATAATGTAGCATTCCGTCGGGCAGAATGTCCTACTGCCTTAAAGACGAAAGCCTCGCCGGGTCCAGTCCTTGACGATGGTATGTGTTTTAAATGCGAACCTCTTTGCTGCGTTCGTCTGCATAACAACACGTTGGAATGCAGCAAGAGATGCAGGGCTCTGATGAGCCACTTGGATGAAAGGTTCAAGGCGGTCCTGGGGTATCTCCACTACCTCAGCTATGTCCTGCCCTGGCGTGATCACGGTAACCATCCTCCTCCGGGTCGCTTAGAGGATTCAAACCAGTAGAAATCGCAGCCGCGATAGTTTCATAGCTTTCGTCTATTTCGCCTAAGTCCATGACCGTATTGTGGGCGTAAGTGTCATCCACATTCCTTTCCGCCTGGAGGAGGCTTTTATACCAGCACTTGGCGTAGCCCTACTGCGCAGCGTACTTATATAGGTAGTAATCCCGGTATTGGGCAGGCGTTTCTGGGGTGTAATCATCCAAACGGCAGATAAGGGAAAGATATAGCAGGGTACAGAGGCAGACGCAGACATGAATGGGAACCGACAAGACTTCTTCAAATCATCTGTTTAATGGACGGTGAGCCATACGACTAGGAAGAAAGTCCAACAACGTTCAATGTTTCCTCCAACAAAATAGCTTCTGCTCAGGTCATAGGCTGAAGCATACTGTTTGGCATCGTATTTCATACGCCGTCAACCATGAATTGTCAAATGCACAGATGCCTTAGTCGCAGTCGTTCTCTCTTACCTCAATGAACGCAATACCGGTAGCATGCGGGTATTTCTGATTAACTGAATGAATTCTAAATTCTGGACAGCTTTGCGGAGTCGGTCCGTGGGTTTTCAGAAGTCTGCCCGAGACGTGTAAGTCCCTAGGTGTGACTAGGCCATGCACGTCCTGCCATGTCTTGAATCCTCGTCCGTTCGCTTGGCCTGAGGCAGTTGTGTACATTTTTTCGTGTCTCACTACCACCATCCCGTAGCGTGCGTGGCTTCAAGTAATGTACCTAAGGACCACAGTGTATTCGGTCTGGATACCCCCAAGGCTGTGTTATCTTTGGAGCGGATGTGGAAGGGCCAGATGGTCCATGCCATCCCCTAGACACTTGAGGCTGTACAAGATTGATAATGGTAGAGACTTTAGCATTATCCAAGTATGTGGGTTACATTTCTAGATCGATATTCCCATTTGTGCACATTTCAGACAGAGAAGGGCTCAGCCCTGCTACAATACACGGTCAAAAGTTTGTCAACACTCCAAAATATATAAACAACCCGCATTTTTAAAATTTGAATTACTCGACAACCACAACAAATTAGGACTTTTAATTAGGCTTATTTAAATACTAATTAGTACTTTATATACTATTTACGCGCTTAGTATACTGCCTTTACTTTACATGGTATAAAATTAATTAATTTATTAATTATAGCCTGGGGGATAGCCCACCAAGTAGCATAAATAGCTTTATAAAATTATTTCTAGTTAATTTAAGCTCTTCCTCCCTTAAAGAGATATGGATAAAGTTAGTGTAAATATATCTTTAAAAGGTTTTAATAGTGTTTTATCGGGTTTAAATCCAAAAAGTGTAAAGGCTAATTTAGCACTTAAATTTTATAAGTTTTAAACTATTTTCTTGCAGCTAAACTTATATAAATTCTTATATTATTTTATTAAAATATAGTACCGGGCTTATAAATTAAAATAAGTATTTTTTTAAATACTTTAATATAAAATCACGTGGTGTATTTACCTTAAAATACTAATTTATCCTAGTCTATAATTACTAATTTTAATTAGCTACCACGCCAGATAGCGCCCTATATTATTTAAGATATATTTTTTTTATAATTTATAAGGTTTACTAGATCTTGTTAGTATACCTTTTTTTAAAAGTAAAAAATAAATTAAATAATATTATTAGGCTTTTATTAAACGCTATATTTATTAAAATAAATAATCTTCTTTAATTACTTGTTTCCACGCTATAACAAGGTAAATTAATATTATTTTTTAGCTAAATTTAGGCGCAAGAAGATCCTTTTTTTACTTTTTTACTTTTTTAAATTTTATTTTTTAAGAATGCGGCGTACGGTTAATTAAAAGGTTAAAAAATTAGTTATTGCGCTTAATATTATATAGGTTATTTAGGGGTGCCTGCGCGCAAGCAAATAAATATAGCATTTAGCTTAGCTATTAAGCTTTTTAAGCTGCCTGCTTTAAGGCCTTAATTTTATGGTTTTATAGTAAAAAAACTAATTTTTCGTGGTGTAGATTATAAAATAATACATGTGAAACTAGGCGGTAAGTTTAAAGATTAATATCTTATTTTTTAGGCTAAATAAAATACTAACACGTGTTTTTTTTAAAAGCTTACCTCTAGCCCTTTAATTTCCACTTATTTCCGTCCCAAAAGACCTTATATTAGTGGAGTTATGGTGGGTTAAAAAAGTTGTGGAGATCACGGGCGCGTCGCGTCGCGCTAAGTGTCGACAAACTTTTGACCCCCGATGTACTAAGATCTGTTTAATCTTACCATAGCTGTACCTCATTCATCCTACAGCTCTCGAAAGATGAAATCTTCTCTGCGGCTACTGTAATAATATCGTCCAGTACCTTAACATGGTCTATTAGACCCCTCTTAGGGATGCCCTCGGATACTGCATATAGCAGGTCCTCGAACTGGTATACCGACCTCAAATATAAGGCAAATCGCTTTGGCTTAACATTCCATTAGCCAAGCTTGGAAACCAGCTCTCTTGGCACAGCATGTCACTCCGCGTAGAACGTGAGAATCTTGGTCGAGTCCAGATGAATTAATCTCTTATTCTTGATGGGATACGTGAATCATGTTAGCATCTTTCTTAGCCGGGACACTCCGCGAGGTGCTGATTCAATTATTCGTTTGAATCGAACGTTGCGTAGCGCATATATTATGACAATCACATCCATCATCGATACCACGGCTGTGTTGAAGAGAGGCCCGTCCGCTTGTTTGAACTCATAGTTCTTGTCCTCTTTAATATATCGCACGTAATTGGCGATTTGGCCATCCCCAGCTCAGAACCCGCGGAGTAACAACCAAAGATGTAGCACAGATTGCATCTTCTATACCTGCAAAGTCCCCTACTGTTGGCATTATTAACAAAGGCCGTGTACATTACTTTCGAAAAGTCTGCATTTATGGTTAGGGAACATCATTATTACCAATACAACAGAGACACCAATCGCCTTTGCCCTTCCCATCGCCGGAATCAATAGGCTTTCGGGTCGGCAGGGGGAGAGGGGCTGGGGACGGTAACAGTTGGAGGTAGCCGCTTTTGTTATGGGAAAGTAGGGTACGGAGGTAATGTATGCGATTGCGTGAGCCGAGTCGTAACATCTTTTTTTGAGGCGCCCAGGGTTCATGATGCGACGAGAGATACAGGACACCCAACAGGGGTGCGGCCCTCGCACCCATGCAGAGAGCTATGGCCACCAAGAGCCCCCGCAGAATCAGGTACACCAGGGTGAAGCAAGAAGCTCTGCTCTCCAATAACTAGTACATCCTGATATATCAGGACTTTTCGTTCTGTTTTGAACTCTTCAGGGGCTTGCTTGTTGCCCTAAGCACAAGTCAAGTAATACGGCGTGGAATTTCTAAGGTTAATTACCTCTTGAAGCCACAAAGGGATATCCGTTAGTATCTGAAACTCACATACTGCCGGGTCAGGCTCAAAGTACTCTGTTAACAATTGTTGAAGGCCTTCTTCTCCATAGACAAGCTCTAAGACTGGTTTCTTCTTAACATATCCCATAAGCCTGGGGCTAGGTGGTTCGGTACCTACCGTAGGCAAAGGTCTATGTAGGAGCCATGAACAGAGGGGGGAAAGTTGAGGAGAGAAGACGGAGAGGACACCAAGCATAGGAGACGAAGGGGATTTGCTGACAATCTTAATGTCATCCAGCTGGTGGGTCCAGTCCACAGTTCAATACCGTGGGCAATGGATACGCATGCCCACTGTGCGCTAGGTTGGCGCATAATAACCATTGAAATATGTTCCTTGAATAGTTCTGGGTAGAGTTCTTGGATACGCTTGAATAGCTTCCATTCCCATCCGCGCATCTCTGTACGATAGCCTGATTGGTCGAACTGAAAGTCCTCTACCCGTACCTTTCCGATCAGCTTCTGCTCGTATGCCTCTACCTCCGGTAGCAATTTCTGCAGGCGGCCTAATTCTGTTTGACAGCCATCAAGCCATCTAATTCCAGGGTAATCCGAGTTTATATTACCGCTGAGCGTGGATCTTTGGAATTGATTGCTGGATATTCAAAATGCGAAGGAAACGCCATGAACTATGTAGCCCAATGAATAGTTTTGGTTTCCATTATGGCAGCCAGGACGCACACATGCGTCTGGATTTTGACTATGTCAACCCGTAGGCTTTCTCCGCAATATGGGAGTAGAAGAAAGCCGTGCAAGTCTAAAGTGTAAGCATAGTACTTGGTCTTCCAACGCTGCTTAAAAATGCACCCGGTGCATATAAACATTCCAAAAAACCCAGCCACTTCAGCGAGAGGAAAAGTCAAGCACCTCCTGATTGAATCCGTGGTTCCATGCCGGCAGGTGGGAAGGAACAAGCCCTATATCTAAGGGGTTTCTGTTCTGGACAGACAAGTGAAAGGGAAGTTCGTAGCGGTTCATCAATGAAGATTTGTGTCTCACAATGCCACCAGCCACAGAGCACAGGTTTATTTGTAGAACCTGCACTATAAAAACGCACCTGCTACTTGGCAGAATGCCCATATGCGATCTGGAACGAGAACTGTTTCCTGAGAGGCTTCATAGGCTGTTAAGAAATAAATTATTGGAGAAGACTTTCGGCATTGTACTCCTGCTTTCAATCACAGTCAGCAATATCATATACGTCCATTGGGATGCCCATATTTGATTATACGTGGTGCAACGTTGCACCGGTTATTATTATCATTAATAAATCAAAGTTCCTTGGCTATGTTAGCTGTAGAAATAAAGTAGTCCATAATGATACATTTGCACTCACGACCGGCCACGGGTAGCTTGTGCTGTACGCAGGCAGGAAGCACACATTTTTGCGTCGAGGAGATGAAGAATACCTAATTTACTAACAAGACGCTATTTCTACTATCATTCCCTGCTTATCTGTGTTCAGACGATGGTGGTCATGAACGTTACACGCACGACGTTACAGAGGCCAATGACCCGGAGCAGCTCTGGCTGAAACTGAGAGGCGTCAAACGCAACGCACTCTGCCGGGGTCCTGTGGCTTTTGACACAGGTTTGACACCTTCCACCCGCGGGTTTCTCGCATTCGAGACAGCGAGTCGCGACCCAAGCCCGAGTCCGGCCATTGATCCCGCGCGCGGGGAAAGTACTAGAAAGGTAGGTGGGTGTAACCCGAAGATGAGATCAAGACCATACTCCCTTTAGGGATATCTTCGAGCGAGCTGTGGACTTGATTCCTCGTGACCTCGCCACAGTGCTTTGTGCTGTTGTTCTTGAAGGCAGGGTATGATGGGACTGGGATACATAACTAGATTCCCAGGCTCCAGCCCTAGACATGGGTTTGAGGAAAGCACTTTTAACTTCGTAATATATGCATACGTAGCAATAAAATCCATAAAGTTAAGGCAGGGGTTAAATATTTGGCAACTGTTCCTTATGTTGTGATTAATATTAAGTTAATAAATACGGAGGGTAATGAACTAACAGTTTTTGCTACATGGGTAGTCACTAAGGTCTTCCTCCTATAGAGTGGGTTAGATACGTTCCAGCGGCTGCATTCGAACTGCTACTTGATATGAAAAGCAGATTTTGCTCAAGTTAGAGACTTTCTAACCCTTATGAGTCCTGGCCCATGGCTGATACAAACGCACCTGAAGACACTGGCTTGCCAGACAGATATCACCCCAGAGCACAGGGTGCGTGGTGCCCCTATATCGGACTGGTATGGCGTGACAGGGTCGGCCTAGATAGACTGTAGAATGTCTTTGCATGCTCGACTCAAGGCGTCAGAGGTTGTCCTGGATCTGGCCGGCGCCGTGCGTCTGCAAGTTCCAAAGTCGATAGTGAAAAGCATAGGAGATTCGCCGACGCTCACCCCATGGTGGCATCATCGGATGAAGTGTTGTTTCCTTTTGAGTTGGTGCTGTATTATATACGACCCCGCAGGTAACCCTAAATGACAGCCATCCCATTGGCCGGAATGTTACCCACATCCGATATCTCAATTTTAGACTTCCACCCCACCCCACCACTCAAATATCAAAATTAGACCAGCAAAAAAAAAAAACAAAAAGTAATGCTCACAAGCGGACTTGAACCGCTGACCTCGTGATTTCAAGCCCATTGAAGGCGATTACTAGTCACGCGCTCTACCAACTGAGCTATGCGAGCTGCTGATGTAAAGGCCAAATTTATTCTGCAATATACCCCTGTTTTAACAAGGCTTGTTTCAAGCTTTCCGCCAACCACCGCGGTATCCAGTAGTCAATTTCGTGCGGCTGTATATGGGGAATATTATGTATGTATTATTGTCTCAATAAAGACCATAGGTTTAGGTAAGTATGGTCGGCTCTGGGTCCTAGCTAAAATGCTGCCACCACGCTCTAACAGGGAAGCATTAAAAATACAAGCGGTCCCAAGATATATATTTTTGTTTCGGGAGGCGGTTCTCCCAACCATCGCTTATGACTACCCGCGTCCACTTTTATTCGGGGACGCTCACAGTGCCGGTAGATATTGATCGTAGCCCTGAGAGCCGGGACTCGGGAGATCTTGACATGTGGCTCCATAATCAATGCATTAATGAAACTGAGCAGAAGCGGCACTGGCTAAGTATGATCTACCCATGGGCTTCAGTAGCTCACGGATAATCGCATGTTGGTTATTCAGGTTGCAGCGCCTGGCATGACCGGATTGTGTTAGTAGATCGCGAAGTCTGTCAAGATTGCCTGCTTAAAACGTGCTATTCAACACAACCCTAGGCTGCGAATGATCCAGTTTTTTGACCCTCTCTCGGTCTTCAGGAACTTGCATATCTGAGATCGTGCAAGTTACCCTATTATTAGAGGAATATAGCCAAACATTCAGTAAGCAAGGAACTAGAAATAAGCATGGATCTTCCGGCTTTTACCATGAGCCCAGGTTTACAGCGAGCTAGGTAGGCTAGCTCTGTTCTTTTCGCGACGTCGCCGCTATCCTCACTACCGTCAGGACGACACCCAGGCATAAAATGTCTTCCATGAAAGTGACCGCAATATAGCTCCCATGATCCTCTTCCCAGCATTATTAAAGTATGGTACCAACACCCAACACCATATCCCACGTGCATTAGACACCCTGGGTTGTGAGTAAATTAGGTTCGCGTCGCCAGAAGCAATGCCCATATCGCGGATCCAGAGGTTCTTCAAACGGAGGACTGTGGTAGCACGGCTCCCAAGGGGGTAATTGTGCTCAGGTACGTCCTCTACTAAAAAGAAAAGTAATGGTAGATAATGGGAAACCTATTATCCTGCATGGTTTGCAGGATGGGGGCCTTTACAGCTTCAACTTGCCGCACGGTGGACGGCTCCGCGGGCATTGTTTAGAGGATACGGCCACGGTGGACGCATGTTGGCCGTTTTCCAATACAGGATCAGAGTCATCAGGGTGCTTGTCAACAATATTAATAAGGGACTTGATACGCTGGACGAAAAATGTAAGCTCGATAATAAAGAGCTTGGTATAGGCAAGGGGACCGCTGGTCAGTTTCTGAGTGAAGAGAGTGAGGGGAGCGTGAAACTATTGACAACGGATCGCCGCCGCGACGTCGAGAGCGCAAAGAATTGGCTTGGGCGACCGTCAGCTTCGGCGACAAGTCTGGCCTGGGTCCATCTTTGCATGTTGCTCAATAAAGAGCCAGAGGCTTGGCTCTATCGAGCTCTGCCAGAAGGACGCAGATCCGCTGTGGCGGTGAATAATAAAAGACATTCAGGGTTATTCGGGACCAGGTTGCAAGCCACCAGTGGCCTAGAGGGAGGAAAACATGTCGTATATGTAAAATCCCTTAGACAAAGTTGAGTTTCAGAAGAGTTCCAGATAAGCGGCGCAATAGAGGTCCATTAGGCGCGTATATCGAAATGCATCTGTGAATCGGGATTTGGGCACACCAAGCATGCACTGCCTGTATTCTAGCTTGGGCAGTCTTTATGTCGGTCTCCCTGTTTCGAGCATAGTAGAAGTTCCCCGGCCTGTTCGCTCCATATCTTCTCTGCAAAGTCTCTTATGGGAGCTTTTGCGCGGGTATAACTCGGAAGTCTCTGTCTCATAGCTAATGAGGGCAATGGTCCACAATCCTCTCGGAGGGTAATTTTAGCCGTGTGACATTTCACATGCTGATCAGTTTGCTTGGTGGTACTGGGGCCTACTACCATCCTATAAACGTGCAACGCAATGGAGATACAAGCCGACTGGGACGTAGCCTCGACATTCTGACTGGCTATCGAGTAGAGGCAGCAAAAGGGGGTCTTCAAGCAAGCGAGCCATGAACTGACGCAAAGTAGCTTTGCTTGTGCGAAGCTGAGGTGAAGGTCGTCTAACAATTCTAACTCTTCTCCACTGATTCGAAAGCAGAAAGCAGCTGACCCAATGCTGCATAGCCCTGGTGCACGGACTCGATGTGCCATTTGAATTGGCCTTCCTCGTCGATACCGGGGTAAAACAAGTGATAGTAGGCAACGATCTGCTGGAGAACATATATTTGTCGGCGTTCTCCGATAATGCAGGTATTACCAGTGCCGTTGGTATGGAAAGTTCAGTGCCTTACACACCGATGTTCCCAGCTTAGGGGGTCCAGGCAGTGGTGTCGATGGTCCAAGTCCTGGTTCTCCGCTACCATGATGACTGTGCACATTCGCATCAACATTGCTCAATGTGCTACTCTTGGCAGTAGCTTGGGAAGGAGCACTGGGTAATTCACACACAGCGCCAAGTCCTCTGCTGCTTTTCTTACATGCTGGATCCACGCCGATCCCTCGACACGTGGCAAGCTAGCACCGACATCAGCTCGTGGGACAGAACGCAGCGATACTTGGCGATGCTGGGCCTGGCCAGCGCAACCGCTACATAGATCTGGCAAAGCTAGTACTAGTCTGGACGCACAAGGAAGATTGTAGGACAGATACTCTCACCTCCATGTTTGAGATCGACCGAGATTTCCAGTTTGAGATTTCCAGTTTCTTCCGGGTTGGCTCGCGTGTTCATATTCCTTCTCGAATTCCCAATCCATCTCATGAAACTGATGGACAAGAACAATCAGCCCGAAAACGTTTCTCAAGGGTACCTAGCTCCCATGAACAACTTCGAGGTCTCTGGGGATTTCTGGGTAACATTTAGATTTTTGTCTTGAGTGAGTATGCTTGATTTAAGAGGAAAAGGTCAAGGTACCCTACTGTTTCCATCCCATGCAGTTTACATGTCTGACGTGCGTTCTCCCAAGTCTTACTACGGTATCCAGGAGATTGACTCCTAAAGCTCCGCGTTCCCTAGCATAGCAGACTGGAACGCCGGTCCTGGTAAAATGACGGCTAATCGCGAATATTTCGGTGAGCGAATGTTGAATATAGTCGGAGCGGACGAATAACGTCCATCCGGACCACATCCATCCAGCTGCTGGTGCTGTCCTTGGTAAAAGTGAGAGCAATGCTCAAACTCTCGAACTCGTGGTGAAAATAAAGATTGCTGAGCTTGTATAGAATAAGGCTGACTATCAGTTACCGCGAGTAGGTCATGATTGGTTGATTAGTGCTTTCAGCTGCTCCGTTCGCCTGCGAGTGCCATGCCGTTGTGTAGAGATCCTTGATCTTCAGATGTGCGAAGATCCTTGCCTATATAGCTTTGAGTCGCTGTCTAAGATAGTATTAACCGGCACGTCCCGGTCACTCAGTCGTAGCCGTTCCAATAGCGCGTCTGCCCAACGTTCTGCATTCCAATCATTGCGGCGCGGTACTCTGACACCTCCGTGTTTAATGTCGACGTTGTTACCACAATTGGGGGATAGAGTAATCAGATTTCCGAGACTCCTTTCAGCTATCTCCCAGAAACCCGCGTCACGCCACGCCGGGCGGCAACTGTTCATAGACATCGGGCCTGTGAGAGTACATGTATCATTCAGCCGCTGCCTGGGTGGGATGACAGCCAGGGCAGGAACGAAAATCCCACCGGCCGGGCGATTTCAAACAATAGACGGATATTGTTTGACGTGGTGCGAGATCAGGCTCATTTACCGGGCCTCGGCCTCGTCAACAATTTCGTCATCTGTGTCGCGTTCCTTGTCCTCGCCTCCAGCTTCTTCGTCTTCTTCCAGCAGGTAAGAAACACCTGTATTCTCTAACGTCCTCTGCCATGGCACCTGATGGACTTTTGTCAGTACTGTAAACATGCTAGGGAGATAACAAGACAGGGAAGATCCAAGGTTTAAGGACCCATATACCTTCGGGAAGTCCAATGCTCGCATCCGAGGCGATTGCGCCTTAGTTCACGCCATTGAGAATGTATGGGTTTTCATGGGTAATATCAATTCCCCCAGGAGCCCTTTTGCTGTCACATATCTGCATCGCAGGAACACCCAGGGCGCCGTCTATCATTCCATAAGTATGGGTATTATCTGGAACAGCGGCGATACTGCCCTGGAACTGTACGTCATCCAGTGTAGGGGCTATATAGCACCGTTGCCTGTTTTGTTGAGTAGGACACTCTTTCTAAGGTTGAACGTTCCTGAAGTGCCTAACCAGCTTGCGATTTTTCTCCGGGCAACGGTCAATGTGTTCAACACAACGTGTATGGGACTAACTTATGCTGGTTTTAACAGAAAACACCACATCCGGGGTGAAGTATTGTAAGCGAGCCTACTCTTCTGTGCTAGGCACCAGTAACAGTGATCGGGCTAAGAGATGTAAATGAGAAAGGTGGATGTTGGCGAGGGTAAAGAGTTGCGCAGAGACGTATAGCATGCATCGGTGGTTTACAATTACCGCTTGCTTAAAGCCGACTGTATGCACCATATGATCCTGGGATAGGACAATTGAGAGGTATACTTAGGTGTCAAGGACCTAGGAGTCCAGAAAGCCTCATGACGGGCAAGAAGGCAAGCACGCCACCCTAACAGCGAGTCAGTAGTGGTTTATTTTGCTGAACAAACTCCTGTAAACGCTCGCCCTGTCTTCTCTCCCGGACGACCTTGTCCTTCTCCGAAGCTCTAGTTCGAGTTTGACCCGTTGGGAACATACGGGCACTCTGATACGGCTTATTTAGGGTTTCCTCTCTTGCAAGAGACTTAGCTATATTACAATTAATGTATCTGTTGGCCCTACGGGCACTCTTTTCGCTTTCAGATCTCCGTTCGAATCGAAATCGTGTGGATATCGTCTATGTCTAGACGAGCCATCCATAGCGTGTATGATACAGAATGCCCCAATGTCTGACACTCGTGTGCCTTCTAGGGGAAAGCCATAAATCTCGGGATCCTTAATCAATCTGTCAAGCGCAATTGCCAGCTTTCTGCCGACCTTTGGATCGTTTAGGTTGGTTTTGCCGTTGACGGCCCGCGTCCATGGGCGGTCGTCGCCGTCTTCTTCTGCGTGTTGATGCGTCCAGTATGTTGGAAAGCGATCACGGTAGTCGTATTACGCTCTGGACACTTCTTTGTTCGCATTTCAATGCACACGACCGGGTTATAGATAAACTGCATCTTGCCCGCAAGCTACGCTATGCGCCCAACATGTCAAACGGAGACTTTCCAGCTGGGGTGATCAACAATTGGAAGAGCCCACCGAATAAGCTGCGTTCTCAGTGCATTCGCAGCGCCATCGCGTTAGCAAACGGCCTTTGACATTTCTCCCAATAGCTTCCATTAGAAGAGGACTTGGCCTCGTGCATCTCCTTGGTTTCAGTGGTGTCAAGTGGTCAGGGAGACAGACTTTTGTCGGCGGTGTCGTCTTCACGTCTAGTGAGGTTTGGCGCATCTGTCATTTTTTCCTATACTCCGTAGTTTACCATAACCTCTCCTTAGCTCTGTATGACCCGACGGAGTCCCTGTACCTCCTCCCTTTAAGGGGTGCATGATCCACGTGGAATTTACCAACACAGGAGCCGGTCACAAGGTCGTTTTACTCTAGCTATCCATGCTAAGCTTGCCCCAGCTGAGTTGGCGATCGGTATGGGAATGCCAGATTACGCTGAGGCCACAAAAGATATCTATGGACGAGGAAGACCGGGTTTCCACATTGCTCCAGTGAAGCTAAGCCACCGAACTGATTCGGATCCATTTCAGTCTCGGATTGCCGACGCGGAGGCAACCGGCAACCTGGTGTTCTTCCGAATATATTCATTCTACCCCCCGGCGTTAATCTAGCATCTAAACGACTGCACGGAGCCTAAATCTATCTCTTTCACCTAAAGTAGCTTTATGCTCGGCCAGGCCGTGCGAAAACATCTCTTTGAGGACGGCATTCTGACGGTATCATGTCGGCTTGTTGGCTACCGCCCCAAGGGCTTATAAAGACCGAATCTCCTTTGGCCAGGAAACCGCGAGCCTGCATCCATCTTTTCCTGGCCGCGAGCTGGGCTATGCGAAATCTTTCAAGATCGCGGTAAGCGATCTCCAGACAGTCTGTGTCTTTCCAAACCTGACGAGGGATAGGCCAATTGAGAACCGTGCCGTCAAGCAACTCGGGAGTCGGGATCGCGATAGCACGAGGCTCCTCATCGCTCGTCAACCAACCCCCCTCGGCCCCTGCCGAAGCTGTATACCTGAATTAGGATGTTTGTGACTGCCAGGAAAGGCGGAACAAGGGTAAGTCCCTCCTTTAATCATTGTTCCACGGCACTTCGAGTACTATGGTACTGGTGCGTTTTCGCTTTATCTGAATTCTTGAGTCTACATGAAGCCACCACGCATGCACAGTATACTGACTGCTAATACTTCTCGAAACTCCGCAAGAATACTCGTAAACCTATGGCCAAAACAAATGGTAGGAACAG
Organism: Aspergillus mulundensis; assembly: GCF_003369625.1. NCBI lineage: Eukaryota > Fungi > Ascomycota > Eurotiomycetes > Eurotiales > Aspergillaceae > Aspergillus > Aspergillus mulundensis. Next base: position 1,099,587 of record NW_020797895.1, on the reverse strand, counting down.
TTTAATAAAAAGAGATGGATATTTTAAGAACTAAAAATAAGAAAATAACTAACTATTAATTAGTGGCGGTAAGCCACGTGATATTAATATAATATTAATCTTTTTTTATAATTTTAAAGGGCCTAAATTTTTGGTATAATACTAAAAATTTTTAATAAAAATATATAGCCATAAGTAAAATAAAATAAATATATAATTAAAAAGTAAAATTTATTTTTAAAACTTCCTAAAACACTACTATAAATATTATAATATACTTTTTAAATTTATAAAGGCAGGAAAGGAAAAGTAATTATACCCTATTTAATTATATTTACTTTATTTTTAATTAAAAAAAAGGTAATTATTATAATATTTATTATTATTATGGTATAAACCGCAAGTAGCTAATAAGTATTATAAAGTTATATTTAAATATTATTTTAATTATTATATATTTTTTATAAACTAGTATAAAACTTAATTAAAACTTATATATTTATAATAGCGGTAACTAAAGGTTATTATTAAAAATAATTACTTTTTTTTATAAGCTATTACTATATTATTATAAGCTACTTTTAAGTTTAAATAGCTATGGTTATTTACTTTTATAAATTAATTCTTAATTTTGTTTTTTAATGTTTACTATTTTTGCGGCTTTTTTTTACTAGCTTTATTACTAGTAATAATTATTTTTTTAAAAGTAAGGTGTTTAATATTCTAGATTAAATATTATGCTTATAATTATAATATATTATAATTATATTTTATTTTTTTAAATACCTAATTTTTATATAGCTTTAACCCTTATAATTACCTTTTATAATTTAGTATTTTTAATTTTTAATTATTATTTAACTAAAACTTATATTACCGTGTTTTTTTAATAATTATATATTAAAAAATAATAAAAAAGGCTGCTTAATAGTTAATTACCTGCGCGTATAACTTATACTTTTTTTAAGGTATTTAAATAATATTTTAATTTAGGTAACTATTTTTTTTAAAATTTTAAATTAAATTAAGGCCTTAAGTAATAAATACCATAATAATCCTAGTTAATTAATTTAAATTTTATAAGTTTTTTATTACCTTTATAATATACTTTTTATTTAAAGTTTAATTATTTTTTTAATAGCTTAATAAGCTGCTCTTAAGTATATTTATTAATAATAAAAATAATAAGGTATTAATAATAATTTTTAATTACTAGCTAGTATTTCCTAATAACACTTTACAGGGTTTTAAAGCTAAAAATATATTTATAATTAATATTTTAAAATAAATATTATTTAATAAATTTATTTACAGGTACTTTTACTTTATTAAAAATACCTTTTAAACCACTTTTAAATATTTAACAGTAGTTTAATAAGGTCTTAAATAATATAACTACTTAACTTTATAATTTTAGCTTTAGCTAGTACTAGTATTAAAAAAAATAGGAAATTTAATACCTTATATTATATAATATATTATTATTATTAATTATTTATTCTAGCTTTAGGTATCTATTTTTATTTAATATTATTTTTAAAAATATTATTTAATTAACCACTTAGGGCACAAAATCTAGTTTATTTTTTTTAAGTAATTAAAAAAATACTATATTTATAAGTTGCTTATTAGTAATAATTAAAGTTTAATTTTTATTTTACTTATTAATAGGTTTAACTTTTTTATCCCCCACTAGCATGTTATTTTACTTTTTAGGTAGCTAAAAAAAAGCTAGTCTTTATAATATCTAAGAGGAATACACGGGATAAAAGCTTTAAAAAAGTAAGGGAAATAAATATTTATAAAAAAAAATAAAAGGTAAAGAAAATAGGTATATAAAGTTAGGAAAATTAAAAAAAAAACCAAGTAATACTTTTTTTTTATTAATAGCTTTTTTAGTAAGATTCCCGGATTAGGCCCAGGTGTTAAAAAAAATAATAACTTTTTTAATATTATAAAAAGGGAGAAAAAGTTATAAGATAAAAGGTTAAGAGTTAAGGAGTTAAGGTAGAGAGAGAAAGTAAAAGTAAAAGTAAGGTAAAGGGAAAGGTAGCCGCCAAGATATTAAGTAAAGTAAAAAAGTAAAGTAAGTAATACCTTGCTTTAGATATTTAAAAAAAGAAATAACTTTAAAACTTTTTTTATTACTTTTTTTTTACTTAAATTCCCCATGTTTATTAAAAAGGCCTTGTAAGTTAACTTTTTTATTTTTTATATTATTTTTTTTATTTATATTAGGTTTTTTAATTAATAATAAAATTTAATATTATTACTTTTTTTTAATAATTTATTATAAGTACTTTTTAGCATAAAATTATTTTTTTTTTTAATTTTTAAGCCTTTTCCTTTTTTACTAAGTTTTTATAATAAATAACTTAATATAGTTAATATAAAATTTCCCCATGTTTAGCTTAAAAATAAGTTTATTTAATATTATACTTTTTTATTTTAATTAATATAAGCTACCTAATATAGCCCTGTTTAGTAAGGTTTTAGCTTTTATTTATATTATTATTTTTATTATATATCCTAGCGCAGGACAAGATCTTCTTTTTTAATAAAGTATTTTTTTTAATATATTTTTTTTATTCCTACTACTATTTACTTTTAAATATTATTTAATACTTTTAGTATAATAATAACTTTATAGGGTTTTACACCTTACACTGCTATTAATAAGGCAGGGTTTTTTTATAAACTTTTTAACTAGCTTTTTTATAGTGGTTGGTTTGCCCTTATAAATAATTAATTTAAAAAAAAATTTAAATGCAGTAAAGCTATATGATTAAAAAATTTATATATTTATTAATAAAATTATATTAGCTATTTTTAAATTTTAATTAAGGATTATTACTAGGTTTATTAATATTTTTTATTAAAAAGTAGTAAGTATTAATTTTACCACTTTTTTTACTAAGCTAACTAACTATAATATAAAAATAGGTATAAATATAGTATATATCTTATATTAATTTACTTTTACCCAAAACTTTTATTTATAAACATAACTTTTATTATTTATATATATTACTTGTAAAAACTTAATAAGTAATATAATTTTTTATATAAATATTTATAATATAACCATGGTATTAATTAATATTATATTAATAAAAATAAACCGCGAGAAGTAGTTACAGGTAATAATAATATATATATTATTATTTTAATTTATAAAACTTATAAAACTAATATAATTTATTACTAGTACTTTAAAGGGCTTTAAAACCTATATAATATATAAAATATTAAAGGGAGTTCTTAGTTTTATAACCTAATAAAATAAATAATAGGTATAATACTTTTTAATTTATTTTTATTACTTTAGTTATTAATATTTATTAATAGCTCGAGCTAGTGTAATCCGCGTAATAAAATATTTATAACTTTTATAAAATTTTTATAGGGTATTTAAAACCTTATAAAATAATAAGCATTTTACCTATAAGTTATTTTTTTTTAGTATACTAGTATTATTTTATTAATAATTATAATTAAAAAAAACCGTGTTGGCTTGCCTTTTTTACTTTTTTAATAATATTTTTATACTAATAAAAATATTAATATTATTATAACTAGTAGTTATTTATTCGCGGCACCTCCGTATTTTTAGTTAATTTTATAAAAGTAAATACTAGTAATAAATATTAATTATTTTTTTATTTATTATTTCCTAGTATAAAATACGGGATAGCCTATTAATAATTACCTAAAATCTTTTTAAAATATAAATAAATTTTAAATTATACTTTTATAAATAATATTACTATTTTATAACTTGTCCCGTGTGATTAGATTAGTTTTTTATAACTTAATAAATAATAAAATAATTAGTATATATAATAACTAAATGCGGGAACTAATAACTAACTATTTTACTTTTTTAAATTTTTTTTAATACCGCTAGGACCTCCTGTTTATTTATGGTATACTAGGTTTTTAGGCTAAATATTTTAAAAAAAATGGGCCTTTTTATTATTCTAGTAGCTTAAAATATTATAATATTAAAAGAATAGTCTTAAATTTAAAAAAGGACTTTTTTAATACTATACTTTAATATATTAATGCTAAGGTAATACTACTTGCGCTTATTTTTTTTAATATAATACTAGCTACATGTGCCTGTAATTTTTTTAGGTACTTTACTAAGTTAGCCCCTAAATAAAATTAACTACTTTTTTTTTTTAGTTTTTAACACCTTTTTTAATATAGTTATTATGTTAGCTTTGCCAGGAATAATAAATTTTATAAAGGGTAATATATATAATAGCTATATAAAACTAGGTTTATTTATAAAAATAAGTTATAATAAAAAAGCTTTAATTTTATTTATAAAAAAATAATACTTGTTTTTTATGCAAACATAGCCTAAAATTTTTACTTTTATAATAAAAAACATGGTCTTACAAGAAGACAGCATTAATTTTAACTAAGTTATTTTTTAAAAAAAAAATATAAATAAAAAAATAAAATTAAGGCTTTTATAATAGGTGCTCCACTTATATTATTATTTATAAATACTTAAATATAATATTAAAATATATTAATAATAATAGTTTCCCATGGGAAGATAGGACTATTTTAATAATAAGATTTTTTAATTAATAATATATTTTTAGTGTTTTTATAAGTTCTTGCCCTATTTTTTAGTATATAAATTAACTAAGTATAGTAAAAAATGCTGTATTTATTATATTTTTATTTATTAATAGGATTGCCTAGTACTTATTTACTATATTTATAAAAAAAAACCTTTAAATTTTACTATGCTAACTTATTTATAACTAGTTTTAATTTTTTTATTAGGTAGTTTAATTTAATTATAGCGGTATTTAATATAATATACTAATAAATTATATAAAGGTTTTTATTAAGCTTTTATAAACACTTAGTTTTAGTACTTTATAATAAAATATAGTGCTTTATTATACCAGCCTTAAGTATTAGTAAAATATTATTAAATTATTATTATTATTTTTTAAATATATATAGGGCTAGTTTTGCAGCATAAGGTTAAGTATTTAAATAAAATAATATTAAATATATTATAAACATGGTTTACGGGACATTACGTATATTTAAAATAAAATTTTTTTTATACATATAATAAGTATGCTATATTTATATTTTACTTTTTAGTAAATAAAAAGTTTTTAAGCAGCGTCCTATTCTTTTTTATTTATTTAATTATAATAGGGTTTAAATTAATATTCCTATAATAAAAAATTAGATAATTCTTAGTTAAATAGCCTAATATTTTTTATTAGTATAACTTTTAAGCTTTTAATAGCTATTATAAAAAGGTTTAAGAATGCTAGGGCTAATAATTCTTTTTTAAGGTTAAAATCCTTATTTAGTAGCCCCTGGTGGCTATTAAATAGTTTTAATTTTTTACCCGTGTTATAAAGTTTAAAGTAAGCTTTTTATTTTTATTATTCTTATTATTACTATTACTATTATTTATTTTTATAGCTATGGATAAAAGCTATGCTAATACCTTAGTTTTAATATTTATTAAAATATTATATAATTTATTATTTATTATAATAATATAATTATTTAAATTTTTTGCTATTGCCTTGGGCCGGATATAATTATTAAAGTTTAAATTTTTAAAACTAAATTAATTAAAAAGGTTATTTTTATTAATAATTACTTATTTTAATAAAATTTTAAAAAATGTCTTTAAAATATTAACCTACTTTCTAGTATTATTTTTAAGTGTGTAAGTAATAATATAATATTATTTTTTTAAATTAATGCTTAATATTTAGTAATATTTAAGTAAAATAATAAAGCTAAATTTATTATTAATAACTAGGGTAGCTATTACTTAGCAAGCCCTAGTAATATTAAGTATTAACTATATATTATAATTAAATAGTATAAGTAATTTTTTTATTAATTAGCTTAATAATAAGGGATTAATTTTAGTAAGTTATATATTTAACCTTTTTACTATTTTTAAAAAAATAATATTTACTAAATAACTGCTATTAATAAGCATTTTTTAGGCTTTTATATAACTTAGTTAATTATTTTTTATTATTACCTTTATAATATTAAAAGTGTAAAACAACGCCGCGGCGTCTGAATTTTTTAGTTAAAAATAATAATTATACTTTATTTTTAGTTTTTATACTATATATATCTTAATAGTTGCGGAGAGCGCTTCTTACTAGTATTTTTAATTTTATATTTTTATTAATAAAGTTCTTGCCCTTTTTATAAATAGCTTAATTATTATTTTAAATACTACTTTTTTAGCTTAAGGCTTGTTTATTTTTATATTTACTATTTTTTTTGCGTTGCTTTAGCTATAGCTTTAAAAATTAGCTAACTACTAAGCACGCCTGCGGTATAATATTAAGTAGCTAAGTAAAAGTAATATTAATTATTTATATATTTAAAATTTTATAAAAATCTACTTTTACTTATTTTTTTAGTGCCTTTATATACTATTTTTTTAAAAGCACTTAATTTTTTTATAGGCATGTTAGTATTTAAGATATTTAATTAATTTATTAAAAGCCTTTTTATAATTTTATTTTTTACCTAGTATATATAACCTTTATAGCTTTATAGTTATAGCCTTTACTTTATTAAAATAATAAATAATTTTAGTAAGTATATTTAGTTTTTTACTATCTTAATTTTAAATTTTTAACTTTTTTATATTAATAAACCTTATAATATTTATATTAATTAACCTAGAGCTTAGTATTATTACTAAAAGTAATTTAATAAAAATATTACTTATTTTTACTATAACTAATATAGCGGGTTTTTTAAGGGCAGGCAAGGCTAATTTTATATTTTTTTTTAATATATTATAATAATATAATATAATATACCTATATTTATTATAATAAAAATATTACCTTTTTAAGGCTAGCTATTATAATTTTATTACTAGGGCATTTTTAGTACTAGTTTTTTTACCTTTTTAGCCTTTTTTAATAGCTACTAGGCAGTGGTTAATACTATTAATAAACTTTATATATATTTTTATTAACTTTTATATTTATTAGTTCTACGCATTAATACTATTAATAAGTAATTTTTTTTAATAATTTTTTAGTAATTTACTTTACTAGATCCTTTTACTCTTTTAATTTAGTAACTATTTTTAAAATATTATTAAGTATTATAAGCATGTTTATTTCCTTTTTTAATTTTACATGCCTTAATAAAACTTTTTAAAATATTATATTTAATAATTTTTTAATTACTTTTTTTAAAAAAATTACTTAGTACTTTTTTTATAGGTAACTATACTTTTAGCTTATATATTATTTTAAAATACTTTTTAAACTTTTAATTTTTTTATTATAGCTTTATAATTCCCTTTAATATTATAATATTATAGTTAAAATTTTTTTTTATAAACTTTTCCCTAAGCTTATTATAAAGTATTTTTATATTTACTTAGTTTACCTTAATAAAAATTTTTATAAAATAGTTTATTAAATTTTATAAGCCTGCAAGAGTTATTATAATAATATAAATTTTTTTTATATTATTAAATTTTTTATTATTTATAAAATAGTGTATTAGTTAAGGTATAGCTTTATATTTTTTTTAATTTTACCTAAAAATATTAATTTATGGCTAGGTATTTTATTAATTAATTTATTTTTAAAAGGTTCTCCTGGCTTATATAAGGTTAGTAATAATATGAAATTTATTAATAAGGGTTTTAATAACCCTAGTATAATATTAAAGTTTTTTTATTATTATAATACTTTTTTTTAATTTTACCTTTTAATTTTTATAATATTATGGGACGGCGGTAAATAGTAAAAAAAAAGCTTTTTTATAAATAATAATAAAGAATAATAAAGGTAATAAAGGTAATAATAATATATAGCTTTAAAAATAATAAAAAAATAAAAAATAATAATTTACTAGCTTTTTATTAATAAATAAAGTTCTTCCCAGGACTTCTTTTTTATTACCTCTTATAAAAAAAATACTGTTTTTTTACTTTAAAGGGGCCTGGTAAAGTAATTACTAAAATATATACTAATTATTAATACTTTTTAAAACTCCGCAAGAATACTTGTAAACCTATAGCTAAAATAAATAGTAAAAACTATTTAATAAAGAAAGATAGATATTTTAAGAACTAAAAACAAGAAAACAACTAACTACCAATCAGTGGCGGTAAGCCACGGGATGTCAATATGACATCAATCCTTCCTTCAACAGCCATATTTGCTATGTTTTAATATGGTGGTCCAGGGTCGTATGTCTGTCAGAGCAAACGGAGCCCTGATGGCTTCGTCGATGGGTCTCAGCACCATATGACAGCGGAATCTGTACCACATCATACCTACATACTTCCGGGATCCTCTGCCCACCTCGCCGGAAACTTGATATGGAACTGATAGCACCCCGATCCAACCGTATGCTCATTACCATCTCTGCGAATCCTAAGGTATCCCCCGAGGGTACTTCTGTCCTTGGCATCTGTTTGAACTACCTTTGCAGATGGTTCCCTTCAAGTGTGTGCCTTGAGAAGCAAGATCCCAACACGGCGATCACGGGGGTATCTCCCGGATACTCCCATTTCTGCGATGAATGGTTTCCAGATCCTATCTCTTGTAATACATCCTCCATTCTCACAGTCCGAGCTGCACAAGCAAGAGCTGCGGCCGAATGCGTCGTGAACAAGAGTGCTTAAACCCCTGCTCGAGGTTCGCCCGAAAATAATCATTATGTATCTTCGTGGTTTTTTGTGCTATAGGGACACCACTGACAAGAACCCAGCGCAATGAGCCTTAGCTAGAAACAAACCGACACCTGCAAAATCCACTCGGCTCGCTTTTGCTTGCCTATGTGGACCGGCAGCATGAAACATGTCGAGACCTCTCATCCTATTAAATCAATGGAGATGAATAGGCTTGCCTCAATAACCAAGAACAAGCTGTTACTTCCGGCTAATGCTTTTTAAAGAGGAGGGAAGGTAAAAGGGACTTATTCTTCAGCAATTGAGAGTGAGTGGCTGTTGGTTTTTTCTATAACGACGGCGACCTGGCGGGCAGAAACAAGGAGGACCACTATAGGGTCGGGGCCAATATTATTATTATGGAGCGAAGTAAGGTACCTAAGTATCTGGGCCGGACTATTTGTACAATCTCCTATATGCGCTTTGTTTGAGATTGCGCGAGTGATACATAATACGCATGCCACGTCTCAATATTGGAAGCCCGAGGCACTGCTGTCAGATATAAGAAATCACCACCACATCATCAATCTCACCAGCCTCTTCTGGCGCCAAACCAAGAGACAGTTGCTTGAGGAGATCTAGGCAGTACCATGCATTATCAGGGTCAGTTCTACCTACCCACCCAGTATGCCCTGTGCAATCTTCCCGACGTCTGTTTATACCCACACATCAAGTGCACTAGCTCTGCGCCGAACAAGACGCCCACCGCGCCTTCTACGCGAACGCCTGGAACAAAACCGCCTCTTCCTCTGATGGGCGCGGCGAAGTCGACGGCATTCTCTGTCCGCCGTCCTTCGGCGCCGCAATGCCGCACGACTTGTCGCGGTACTAGGGGTCGGGTACATGGCTTAGTGGAACCCGCTTGATTACCTGGGTGGTGTGCCCGTTCCCTGTTACGAGCGTCGACCCTGTAAAGGATGGCAAGATGGAAGGGCTTAAGCCTGTGAACATCGCATCTCACGTATTCTTCAACGCAATAAAAAACATCTCTAAAGTCGCGGGGCTAGAGAAGTGGAGCTAGCGTTGTATGCATGCTTTTATACTCAGTGGGCCGTCTTAGAGGTTTGGTCCGCGTTGTTGGCAATGTTGGGTAGTGCTAGTTGGGTACAGTCGCAGGTAAGACCATGATGTCTGAGAGTAACCAAATGTAGCGAGACGGATCTCATATCTTCTGTCACGTTCCCCAAAGCAATCGGCATGATCTTTCCTACCTTGGCGTGCTCAAGATTCAAACTGCGGTTTGGGGATACGACCATAGGTTTCGCCGTCTTCGGGGTTCCCGTAATGAGGTCCTCCTTCATCTGATCGTACTGGGATCTATGGATAGTGTCAAAGGTCGCAGTTGGCAGAATCCAACTATCGGTATTGCTGCCACATTCAAGGCTCCAGCATCGGAAGCACCCGATCGTGAAGATGCCTGACATGGGGAAGTTGGGGTAAGTAGACGAGCACATATTTGGATCTAGAGAAAGTTCACTGATGTCGCTGGATTTGGGGTCTTTGCTCTGAAACCCAGGGAAGCAGAGATCTTCAGAGAAAGCTGGCATTTCACTGCACAGAGCCAGGAGGGGCACGCATATGGGCGTCGCTCCTATTTGTATACAGCAGTGGCTGGCTGGGGTATTTAATACCCACCTGGAGCTCAAACGGGATGGATATTTCCTGAGGAGCTGGGGTGACCTGGAGTATATATTCATGGATCCAGGAACCTTTGGTATGGGCGCCATGGCCCAGATCTCAGTGAGATCGCCGAACCAAAAGTGAGGGAATCGATGGAGACAGATTTGAAGTTGAAGCAGTACCATACCTAATCAGGGCGTAAGCAATTGCTCCATCAAGTGAATCAGGCCTTTGTAACCCATTCATAATCAGAGTTTATTACCATCATATAATAAGGAACTTTATATATAAGCCAAGCATTGAATAATGCCTAGTAATACTCTGCCAATGTCTTTAGCCTCCAATAGGTCTGGTAAAGTAAGGTGTATTCTATAATCACCCTGCTTATAGAGAATGAAATAATCCATATCCCCTGACATTTTCTTCAGCACGCCTCTGTAAGATTTCAGGTAAGGCAAGCTTCCAATGTAAACTTCGGTAGAGTTGTTATCATATCACGGGGGATGAATAGCCTATCAGTTTTAATTATCCCAAGAGTAGCATTGTGATGGTTAAACGGCACTCTGCTTTATTACTTGGATCGCGGCCCATCATATCTACATCCGCGCGCAATCTAGCTTTGATTCTCGTGTTAGACGCAAGACTCAGGACAAGAATCAGTAGCCAAGTATCTTGAGTACGACCACTCAAGCTGACGCCATGACCCAGCCACGAGCGTCGTTCAAATGGTCCCAAGGCTCCCTATAATTGCAGAAGCAATCCCGTAGCTACAAGAACTTAAATGCGGCGATTTCCTCCATGCACTTTTCGCAGCAATATTTGATGTCTTTGATAATTAAGGGGCGCCAAGGACAGTCACTATACCGGTACAGGTCTTCACAAGAGTAAACGTACTATCAAGGCGACCGCTGCCACGGTGTGGGTGAGGTACCCAAGACTCAAGTACGAGCTCGGGGTGGGTTCAGTTGATGGTAATGGCAAAGGCGAGCCGGAGATCGGCACAATAATCCCTCCACCAGTATTAGGGATCATTCCAAACATACACGTAATCAGTAAAGGCTAAATAATTGCAGCCGCTCAAAAGTTAGGCCCCATGGCGTCTTCAAGCGCGAAATTGCCACATAGGCAAGACCGGCGGAGAACTCTAAACCCTACAACCCTAAGCTGAGTCTGATAGCACGAAATATTTGCTCAATCCACCATCTCTACTTGGTTCTCAATAGCCCGTTTACGTGTTTCCACGATACTGGGCTTGAGTTCGGCCCTTCAATTGAAACACGCAAGGGCGCGGCTCCTTGTCTACGTCAACAGTTACCATGACATATTAATCCTACTTACGCGGGATTATAGCACCGCAAGGCTGCACATGTGAAGGCCATTGCCTACCTGGCCGGGAATGAATTCTGCCACTGCCAGCTCTCCATTTACTCACAGGACGGTATAGATTCGAGGAAAGCCTGTTGGGTGGTGATGACGGATGGTTAACTTGTGACATGGAGTTGGTAAAAGGCCCTGGAACATGTCTAGACGTCACTCTATCTGCCCGGGCGATATGGAGTGCTAACGCAGCTTGGAAGACGGCTTAGTATTCTGCCTTAACAGCATCCTTCCTTGCATTTGTTGCATGATGCGCCCGGTCCTGCTGAATACACCGTTCACCAAAACCGTGTCTGGCAGTATCAGTATAGGGGAGATTATCGCTGCTAGCGCTTTGTAGCTTGCCTTTCCGGGTTTGCCTGCGAAGGCATTCCTAGGCACGCAGTGTTTGATATAAATCTTCGCATGTTCACGCTGCCTACCCTAGGGTAGGGGAGGCCATTCCTCTTGTTGCTAGGTACCTATTCCAATGTTGCCTTGCTCTTGTCAAACGCCTTAGGGAGGAAGGCGGTATGGGCGTAGGGTTTAGGGTTTCCTGAGTTGGGGATCCAAATGGCTCCAGATCATGCTTATTTAGTTAAACTCGTCCGTAATCTCTGCCGCTCTGCAGTGTTTAATTATTTTCTTAGTATAAGATTATAAGAAATTACTAGCACGCATATTTTTATAACCATATTTTAGGCTTTATAATTTTAATAATATTATATAAGAATTTAGCTTAAACCTTAAAACTAGCTAGCTAAACCAGCCTTTTTTTTAGTAATATTTTATAAAGTCCTTTTTTTTAGGTTAAATAACATAAGGCTATACCCTATAAATAAGTAGTAATATAAAACTAAAGTATTAGTTTACCCTTATAGGTAACCACATTATGTAAATAATTTATAAACATGTAAATATTTTTATAATATATTAGGTGTTCTTTTTGCTTAATAATAATATTATTTTTTTAGGTTAGGCTAAAAATATCTTTTTTTTTTATTTTTTAGTTACTTAAATACGCAACATTCTTGGCTTTACCTGCTTGTTGTTAAAAAATAAAAATTATAAAAGGCATATTAAATTTTTAAATAAAAAGACCTTGCTAGGCCGCCTGTGCTTGTTATATATTTTATTATAAAATTAAATTTAAAATTTAATGTAAAAAATAGCAGGTTAAGGGTTTGGAATAGCGTGGTTAAGTAAATTATTATAAAAAATGGCGTAGTTAAGCGGGTTTTATATATTAACCAAAGAAACTTGCTATTCCAAAGAAACTTGTTATTAAAAATTAACTGAAAAAATAATAGGTTACTATTATTAAAAATTATAATAACTAAACCTAGCTTTCAGCTGGCCAATCCTATTATTTATTTTATATATTATATAATTTCCATCGCGCAGGGGTTAAAAAATATCATTTAAATTAAGAGCCTAAGGCTACTAGGCTTATTATTATATATTAGGCACGTGTGGTTATTACCCTAGTTAACTAATAAGTTTATTACTAGCACCTCCAGGTGCTATATTTATATTATTATTATTAAATATATTACGTGGCCTTTCCAGCAAGAATAGGCTTGTAGTAGTTTTAATTTAAACACCTAGTAAAAATAAACTTTTGCTGGCTTAAAAGTTATAATTTTTTTAAAAAAAGTATTACCTTTGCTATTACTGCTGTTGCTATTATAAAGATTACCTAGGTTAATTATAAAACATAGCTAATGTAGACTTTAAGCTAGTTTACTATAATTTTTTAATATAAAAAATAAATAATGTTTATAAATTATATTATTTCTTGCTTTTATCACGTGATTTTTTCCTAGCTTTATTATAAAAGGTTTAACTAAGAGTACCTTATTACTAGGCGGTATAGTATGTTATTTTTTAATAAAAGTAAAGTATAAATAAAAAATAGAATAAAAATAAGTTAGATTAAAAGGGCTTACTAAAGTTATGCTATTTACCTTAATATCTATATTTTTTTTTAATTTTTAATTAATATACTTTTTAAATTTAGTAATTTTAAAAGTATTTAATAGGTATAAAAACTTTTTTACTATGTTATTAAGAATACTTTAATTAAAAAATTAATTAGCTAAAAACTTAGGGTTTTTAAAAAATAAAAGGGCTAAAAAAGTAAATAAAATATATATAAATAAATAAATTATTAAACTTAATAATTAATTTATATATTATTAGCTTAAAGTTACTAGGTAATATGTATTAAGTTAGTAACCTGACTTAGCCAAGCAAGGTTAGATATAAGGTCCTTGGCCTTAGGGATTTGCAAATAATGTGATAGGGTATAATATATACTTTAAAAAAGGTTTATAAATAGTAATTTTTAAAAAAGTAAAGATATTAAAATTAATATTAAGGTTTAAATTTCTAGCCTTGCAAAGCCTAAATATTTTTAATATATATTAAATTAATATTTAAGGCTAACTTAGTTATTTATAAGTAAAGTTATTTATAAATTTTTTTAAGTTTTATAAAAAGGCTATATATAATATAATAAGCCTTATAACTACCTTTTTTTTATAGCCTTAGTTTTTTAAGGCCTTGTAAATAAATAAAAATATATAATTTATAAAATATTTTTAAAAAACCCCTGCTGGTATATAAAAAACCTTTAATAAAAAATTTTTTTATTATATATAATAAAAAAAGGTATATTTTATTTATACCTTTTTTACATGGCTAAACTTTATTAATACTTTTTTTAAATATATTAGGTTTTATTCCGCGGAGTCTTTTTTTAATAATATTAAAATTTTATATAAAATATAAGCATGCTTGTAGGTATTACTAATTTTTTATAAGTAAATTTATTTAAAGTTTATAGTTATTTTAATATTTTAAGCTTATATAAAAATACTAGCTATATCTTATTTTTTTAATTAAATTTTACCTTATTTATTTTTTTATAATTTTTATAAAAAAGTTAATATTTATAATGTTTTTACCTTTTTATAGGTTATAATTGCTTTTAGTATTTATAAAATATTATTATTTCGCGCTTTTTTTAAGTAAGCTTAATATTAAAGCTTTTATTTAATTTCTTTTTTTATAAACTAGCTATTAGCTTTTTATAAGCATACCTTTTTATTAGCCCCTTTTATTTTTTTTATTAAGTAAATATATTTTATAAGCTTTTTTTAGCTTGCTAGGCAAAATAGCTTGTAAGATTTTTTAGTACCTTAAGTAATATAATACCTACTTATATACTTTAAATTTCCTGCCTTTACTTACTTCTTACTAAATACTTTATATATTTTATATATTTTTTATGCTAGTATTTACTTACTTAGCCTTTATGCCTTATAAAAAAGTCTTGCAAACTTTTAAGCTTTAAAAATCATATTTTATAAGCTTTAAACTTTTATAAAAATAAAGTCTTACCTTTACTTTTTTACAAGCTTTTAACTTTACCTGCCCATAAGCCTTAACTACCTATTTATAAGCTTTTAACTTCACCTACTTAGGAGCCTTAACTACTTGCTTATAAGCTTTTAACTTTACCTACTTATAAGCCTTAACTTTACCCATAAGCTTTTAACTTTGCTTATAAGATTTTAACTTTATTCCTATAAATTTTATTCTATAAGCATAGCTAACTTGTATATAATTACTTAAAAATAAATCTTATTTTTTTTATAAAAAAATATTTTATAAAATAGTTTTTATTATTAGTCCTGCCTTTAGCCTATTTATTATCTTGTCTTTTATTACTAATTATGGTTTTAACCTTTAGTTTAGGCTTAGCTAAGTTAAGTAAGTTTATTTAAATACCTAACTACCCTTTTTTACTAGCTTTCTTCCTGCTTAAATAATATAGATTTATAATATTAAAATATATTTTTATAAAATTATTATATTATTATAATACTTAGTAAGTATTTTGATTTTTATACTTATAAGTTTTTTATTTATTAATATATATAAAGTCTTTTTTACCTCCTGCTTATGCATATTTTTATTAATAAGATTTTTATTTATAAGATTTTTATTTATAAGATTACTACTAACTTATTTATAATTATTAAATAACCTTTTTATTAATACACCCCTGCCTGCTAAAAGGCCACTTACTAAAATAATATAAAATACCTTGCCTTTAAGTAAGGTAAATATTATAAATTAAATAAAAGCTTATTTTATAAAACTCCCCGGGAATATATTAAATAATTTAAAAAGATTTTTTATAATTACTAGCTTATTAATTTTACTTAAATTATTACTTTATAATAAGACTAAGTCCTTATTTCACTATAAATTATATTAAATTTTTATACTAGTATAAAGGTATATATATTAATATAGCTTTATTAATATAGCTTAAATTATTATATATATATAAACTTATAAGGCTATTTTTTAATATATATTAGGTAAAAACCTTTATAAGGCTATAAGTATATAAAATATATTAATATTTTTATTAAAAAAATTATTTAGTTATCCCGCTTTTATAAAATATATTTTTAAAAAAATTAATTAAAAATATAATAACTATTTATACCACTTATGTTCCTACTTTCTTATATAAAACTTAAACTAGTATTAAATAGTTATTAGCTTAAAAACTATAAATAATTATATAATATTGCTTTTAAAGCTTTTAATTTTTAAGATAACTAGTTTTTTATTTCCTGTACGCGAGAGGGCACACGCGTTTAATTAATAATTTATAAAAAATGTTAATCATTATAAGGGGTTATTAATTATAATTAGTTTATAAGTAATAATATTATTAATTAGTTTTTTTAGGTCCTGCAAAAGTTATTTTTTATTTTTTTTATTTTTAAAAACCGGGTTTTATTTTTTTTATTATATATTTTTTATATACTTACAAGTGCCTTAACCCGCGGACTAATTTTTTTATTACCTTATTATATTTTAATTATTTTATATAAAATTACTTAAGATTTTTTATTCCTGGCCCTAATATTACCTTTATATAATATTTAGCTTAATTTTTATTTATAAATCTTGCTTTATATTACTTATAAGTATTTATTTTTTATTTTTTTTATATTTATAAAGCATAAACACATAAAATATATTATATATATAAAAACCTAGTAGTAAAGCCATGTAATAAATATTTTATTTTATTTATTTTATTTATTTTATTATTTTATATAAACTAGCTTATAGCTAGTCTAACTTTTAATTTAATTTTATTTATAACTAGTTAGTATTACTAACCTAAATATATTTACCCTTTATAAAAGTTTTTTTTTATTTTTTTCTTGTTAAAGTAACATATTTATATTACTTAAGTATTTTTAATACCCCTTTATATAGTATTTTAATTTTTTTTATAAATCCCTTATTTAATTTAATATTTTATGGGATACTTTATTTCCTAGCTTTAAGTTAAATATTATAACTTTAAAATTTATTTTATATACCATGTAAAAAATATATTATAAATAAATACTTATTATAAATTATTATAAATAAACTTTATAAAAAATAAATAATTAACCTAGTTATCCTACAAGAAGTTAATATATTTTTTATAAAAACTACTTTAAAATATTATTTAAGTGTTTTATTTAACTATTTATTTACAGGTAGTATGTAATATTTATTAGGTACTTAATTAAAATATTATATATAAAATTTAATTAAAACCCCTTTATAAATATACTTTTATAATTTATTACAATATTTACAGGTACCTTATATAGGTAAAATACCTTATAAATTATTAAGTAAGCTAGTTTATAACCCTTAATTAACTTTTTAGTTAGAATACAATAAGCTATTTTACTTATTTTATTTATAATTATTAATATAATATTATATACCTCCCGCGAGCTATTTAAGTCCTTATTTTTAATATTTATAAGTAAATTTATAATAAATTTTATGCTAATTTACTTTTAAAAATTTATAGATATTAATAAAGGCTAAAGTAGGCCTTATTACTTACTATATAATATTTATAATTTTTAATAAATTTTATATACTTTATAGTATTTTTATAAAATCCTATATGTTTAACTAAAAAAACCTTTATTAAACTAGTTTTAATATTTTTTTTATAAAGTGCCTTATAAACAGGTTATTATATAATTTTATTAGGATTTTTATTTATAATTAATAATAATTAGGAATATATAACCGCAAGAGGTTATATAAAAGGTTATTATTTATATATTATTACTTTTATAGCTATAAAGTACTTTTTTGCGCCCTAGGATTTTTTAACTTAGATTTATATTTATAAATAGCTTTTATAACTTTTTTTATAAAGGGATCCTGCTTTAAAAACGCTGGTAAGCTTTTTATAATTTTTTATAAAAAATTTATTTGAAATAATTTTTTTTATAAAGCCTTTTTACCTTTTTATAAAATACCTTTATTTTAAATAAAGTATTATAATTTATAACTTTAATAGCTACTAGCCTCGCGTGGCTTAACTATTTATTATTTATTTTAATTTATTAACTTTTTTATTTTTTTTATTTTTAATAATAGTAATAATAAATTTTTTACTTATAGTTTTAAGTGATAGATTTTTAACTAGGTTTTTTTATATAGCATGTATTTTAGTACTTTGTATACTTATAAATTTATTATTATAGGCACCTTGCGTGTTTATAATACTTAATTATTAAAGTAGCTTTTTTTTAACTTACTTTATATAACCTTTTTAATTTTTTTTATATTAATTATTTTATATATAATTAATTTTTTATAAGGGTTTATTTACAGGGTTTAGTTTACTTATATAATAAGTAATTTAAAACTAAAACCTAGCTAAAAACTAGGCTTAATAAATTTATATTTATAAAAAATATTTTTATAAGTAACTAAAATACTACTAGTGCCTTATAATTTATAATTACCTTAACTTTTTATAATATATTTTAAAAATAATGCCTTTATTTATAAAAAGATTTTATAATAACTAAAAGCTTTTACTTACTAGTAGTATAATTATATTTTATTAAAATAAGCCTTTATAAAAAAAAGCTATAAGCTTTTATATTTTTTTAAAATATAATTAAGTTAATATATTATAAAAATTACTTTTAAAAGTATTTATTTTTACTCGCGTGGCTAACTTTTTTATAAAATAATTTAAATATATTATTTTTTTAAACTTTTTTTAAAAAGTTTACTATTTTATAAGCTTTTAATATTATAATTAATACCTTATTTTTAGCTATTCTTACGGGACTATTTTTTAGTTTTTTTTTAAAAAAATTTATAAAAATTATTATTATTACCGTGTAGGCATAAATAAACCTATAATATTAATTAATAAAGCCTAAAAATATAAAAATATTATATATTATTTTTAATATTAGCTACTTTTAAATTATGGCCATATGTAATTTTTTTATTTTAACTTTATTAAGTATAATAATATACCCTAAAAAGTTAATTT
Source organism: Aspergillus mulundensis (assembly GCF_003369625.1). Classification (NCBI taxonomy): domain Eukaryota; kingdom Fungi; phylum Ascomycota; class Eurotiomycetes; order Eurotiales; family Aspergillaceae; genus Aspergillus; species Aspergillus mulundensis. The sequence continues at coordinate 1,080,490 of NW_020797895.1, read as the reverse complement.
TTTATATTATAAAAATATATTTACTTTACTTATAGTATAAGCCTGCCTTATAAAGCTTTTTAATACTTTATAAGAATATTTTTTATAACTTTTTTTATTTTATAAAAATATAATAATATTATTAATATATATTATAACTATAATATTTAATAAATTATAAAATATTTAATATATAAAGCCCTGGAATATTATAAGTATATTAATAAATTTAAATAATATTACTAAGTACTTAAATAGCCTATACTTTATATAAAATACTATTTTTTATTTATTTCTAGCTATAATATAAATATAATTATATATATTATAAAAATTTAACTATATATAAACCTTAGCACTACTTAGCCTTATAATTATTTTATTAATTAAAAATAAAAAATATTAATTTTTTATAAATATAATATTTAGCCCGTGGAAGTCTATATATATAAACTTTATTATTTTTTTAAGTATATATAATAAAGGCGCCCCCGCGGAGGACTTTAATAATTAAATTTAGTTTTTTATAAATATTATTTATATATACTTATAAATAACTATTATTTTTTATAAAAAGTAATAATATAAAGGTTTAAATAATAATTTTTTATTATTTTTAACCTTAATTTTTAAGTTAATTATTTTATAATAAGGTGGGATCTATTATAACTTTTTTTTTAAAAATACTTTTATAAAATCCTGGTATTAATTAGGTGATTTTTACTTAATATAATTTACTTAACTTTTATTATATTAATTTAAAAAGTCTTAATTTATTTTTTATATATATTTTTAGTAAACTTCTTTATAAAAACCCTTTTTATATAATAATTTTATTTTATAAAGGTTAATTTTTTTATAGCCTAAATTATTTATAAATTATAAATTTTTAGTTATAACATGCTTAATATTACTTACTTTATATTTAGTAATATTATTATAAGTACCTAAAACTTTTTTAAGTTTTATATAAATTTTAACAATATATATTTACCTTTATAATATTTTTATTTTATACATGCTTGTTATTAATAGCTTATATAAAAATTTAGTATAATAAAATCTTTTATTTTACTTATTTTATAAAAAGTAAAAAAATTATATTTATAGTGCTTTTATAGTTTATAAGGGCCTTATAATTTATAATTATTTTATTAAATAATATAATTTTTATAATTAAAAATAATTATTTTATAATAACTTAATTTATATTTAACCAAGGTTATTTATTAATAATAGCTACTATTACCATAAGGTCCTTATGTTATTTTTTATTTTTTACCTTTTTTACCTTTTTTATAAACTTTAGGTATTTTAGCTTAATATACCTAATTTTTTTATAAAAGTAATATTAAGGCTCTTATTTTTATTTTTATTTTATAAAAACAGGCTTTTTTATTTTATAATTACCTATTTTTTTATAAAAACCCCTTATGCTTATTTTATAAAAAATTAGTTTTTATAAATTTTAAATTAGTGCTTAATATATTTTATAAAAAAAAATTTAGTTAAAATTTAATAACTAAAAATACTAGTTTTATAAGTATTTTTAAAAAAATATAGTTATTTATAAACCTTTTACTTTATTATAAATAAGTAAAATTTAAAAAAAATTTATAAAAAATTTATATTTATTTTACCCCCTTAATTACCTAGTTTTAATTATTACTTTTTTTATTATTATAGGTATATATAGTTTAACTTACCCTTATTAAAAGTTATATATAATATCTTACTTTATGTTACATGTAGTTAGTCCGCAGGGTTTTTTAATTATTTAAAACAAATTTATAAAGGGCTTTTTAAGTTAAATAACCTAGGATTTTAGCCTTTATAACTTATTATTTTTATAAAACTAAATTTAAATAAAGTACTATAAACTTTAATACCTTTTTTTATAAAAGGCTATTTATTTTTTTAAATATATTTACTTTTTTTATAAAGGTATAATAATTATTATAAATTATAATTTTATATTACTTTTTTTTACTAGGTAGTTATAAAATAAGTAGTTTTTTTATAAAAAAATAAGATTACTTATAAAATTTATTAATAAATTACTTTTTTAAAAGCTTTTTATGAATCTTATAAATAAGCTATTTTATTTTTTAACCTTTTTAATTTATATAGCTTGCAGGTTTAGCTTATTTAAGCTAAATCTTTTAAATAAATAAGTATTTTTTTAATTACCCGCGGATAGTTTTGGTTATTATTTTTTTTAAAAAATATATTAAATTTTAAATTATTATTTTTTAGGTTTTTTTATAACTATAAATAAATTTACTTATAAAAAATAAATAGGTTTTTTTTTAAATAATTTTATAAAAGGTTATTTTTAATTACTATAAAAATACTTAAGTAACTTATAATATAAATATAGGTTACCCTTAATAAATTAAATATATTAATAAGTATTAAAATTATAAGATTCTTAGCCTTAAAAATTTATAAATAATATAATAAAGTATAATATATACCTAAAAAAGGTTTATAAATAATAATTTTAAAAAAGTAAAAATATTAAAATTAATACTAAGATTTAAATTTCTAGCCTGGCGAAGGCTAAATATTTTTAATATATATTAAGTTAATACCTAAGGCTAACTTAACTATTTATAAGTAAAGCTATCCATAAATATCTTTAAGTCTTGTAAAAGGGCTATATACAGTATAATAGGCCTTATATTAGAGGTATTTATTTAGGCTATTTAATATTTATATAATAGGGTAAAGATTATAAGTTAATAAAGTAGGTAAAATATAGGGTGGTAAGGCTTTATATAATAAAATAATTTAAATAATAAAATTAATACTTTATTAAGAAAAGTGGCCTGGCCAGCTCCGGCTAATTTTAAATTTAAATAATTTTAAGTTAAATAAAAAATATGACACAACTAGTAATTTTAAATTTAATAATATCACAACTTCCTGGTTAAAGGTAGTGCAAAAAAGGGGAAACTTAAGGGGCAAGAAAACTTAGAAAGTAAGAAAAAAAATTTTAAGGGGTAAGAAACAAGCTTTATAAAATATTTAATAAAGGCTAGGAGTATTATTATAGCATAAATTTATATTAAATATAAATTAGCGTAAAATATTTAAAAGGTAAAGGCAAGAATATATAGGTAGGCTTAATTATAAAAGGTATGGAGAGTAACTATAAAAGGTCCCTAAATAATTAGAAAATATGCCTAGTAAAGTTCTTAAATAACATGTAATAATATTTTTAGGAAGAGTTATGGCCTAATTTAAAATATATTATTATTATAGCCGCGTATTGCGTAATTAAATTAAAAAGTTATTAATTTTTTTATTTAACTATTTCTGGCTAGCTAATACGCTGTACGTAGGCAGTAAGTGGGGGTAGAATGCCCGTCCTACGTGGGTTGTAACCTGTTGTAGGTTACACCCCCCCCCTCTTGCCGCCGGTCTGAGCCTTGGGGGCGGGGGTTGGTTGTTTCTTAGGGGAAGCAACCTTTGCCACCTCCCTGCTATGAATGCAGGGGTACCGTGCTTACTTATCTGCCGCCTAAACCCACTTGGCGCCCAAACTACATCTATATTAATATTTACTTGTAAAATTTAAATAGCTATAATTTTTTTTATTTTTATTTAAATAAATAAAGTAATAAAATATTTAAAATTTTTAAAGCTAAAAAAATATTTTTTATATATAAATATTACTATAAATTTTAATATAAACTATATAACTTTATTTAAATATTTTAAAAGTATTTAAGGTATAAAAAAAACTAGTATAAAAATTAATTATTACTTAGTACTTAATAATTAAAAGTTTTTATAAAATATATTAATTAACAGGCTAGCAAAGGCTTATTTTACTTTTATAATATAATTAAAAACTTTATAAAAAAATTACTTAAAAAAGCTAAAAAATAACTAGGTTTTATAGCTTATTAAATATTAAAATAAACTTATAAGCGCCTATATAACTAGGATTAATACTTTAAAAAAAGGCTAATTTAAGGTATAAATACTTTTTATATTTTAACTACTTAAAGCATAAAATTAATAAATATAACTAACATCTTACCTAAGAATATTTATAATATAAATAAAAAATGATTTTTTATTTAGGTTATTATAAAAAATAAGAAAATCTTTTTTAAAAAGTTATAGCTTTAAAAAAAAAGCTTTAAATAATACTTATAAAATAATAGTAAAAAGTAAATAATTATTATTATTTATATATTAACTAATAAAAAATAGTTATTATTAAGTTTTATTTATTAATTAATTATAAGTAAACTACAAGACTCCTGGCTTTAAAATATTAATATTAATATTTATAATTATTTTTTTAGCTTATTACCTTTAAAATAAATAAATAATAAGCTTAAATACACGTGGCTTTAAAATATATTTAATAAAAAATAAAAAATTAAGTAAAAAGGTGTTAAAGGCTTTTTATTTTTAATAATTATAATTTTTATATAATAATAAAGTTTCTAAATTATTATAAGGTTAATAAGATTTTTATAATTATTTATTTACCTTATTTAATTTATATTTTATAAATTTTTAATATTAAAATCTTTTTTTTTGCTAAGGCCTATATAAATAAACTAAATATATTTATATATTTTTACTAAGGCCTTAATATTATATTAAAATAAAACTTTTTTAAATTATTTTAGCTAACTTAAATAAAGGCCTTAATAACTAAAAATATTTAAAAATTTATAAAGTTTAACTAGCTTATTCCCCTGGGATTTAAAACGTGTACTAAAATAATTTAAAAAAAATATAAATAAAACTTTAGTATTTACTAATCCCCTAGCAAAAATACCTTAAGTAAAAAACTAAAAAAATATTTAATAACTTATTAAAAATATAAAAGTGGCCCTTATACTTTAAAAAGTTAAAAAAATTAAAAGTATAATTTATTACTTTTATATAAAGCTTATACTAGCTAAAGCATAAACTTAAGGCCTTAAAAAGATTTTTTTAATAAAAAAAAAGTAATAGTAAAAAAAGCCTCTTATATTTTAACTTTAAAAATTAAAAAATAATAATATAATATTTTATTTTCTTAAGAAAATCTAGTAAGCCTATAATCTTTAAAAATAAAAGAAATAAGGCTATATAACTTACTAAAAAGAAAAAAAAAGAAAAATAAGCTACGCTGGCAGGAAGCTAAAAAAAATAAATTAATAAAAATAAGGCCTTATAAGCTATAAATATAAAAAAATATTATTTTAAAGCTACATAGTTAAAGGCTAACAAAATACTAAAAAAAGGCTTGTATAATTAAATAAGCAAAAATATAGGTTTAAAATAACCTTAAATTTACTAAACTAGGCTAAAGTAAGCCCCTAATAATATTAAAGGCCTTTTTTAAAAAAAAACTTTCCCCCCCTAACCCTAAAGTTATTTCTAATACCCTAATTATAATAAATTATTAAAGTTATAAAATCTAGCTATTATAGCACTTTTAAAAGTCCTAAATTTATATATAAAGTAATTAGTTAGTATAAAATATACTACTAAAATTTTAGGTTTTTATACTTTTTATATATATTAAAAAGCTTTATTTTTTTTAGTGGTGGAGATTAATTTTTGGGCGGGAGGTAGGTTTAGGCGGCAGATAAGTAAGCATGGTAGGGGTGTGCAATATTACAGAAAGTAGTGGATATATATTATATAAGCGTTTTAAACGCTTATATGAGCATCACCCCTAAAATATAAGTAAAAAAAATACCAAGCTAGGTAAGTTAGTAATAAATATATAATTAACCTTAATTGGCTAATTTTATATAATTAATATAATCTTACCTTTTGGTTATTTTATATTAATTAAAGTTTAATATTAATATTATTAGCTAATTATTAATTACTTGTTAAGTGCTAGTTTAATATATTATTAATTATAAAAAATATTTTTAATAATATAATAATTAAACACCTAATCCCGCGCGGTATAAAAAAAAAACTAAAAAATAAAATAAAAATAATTAAGGTAAATATAAAGTGCTTATAAAGCGCTTATAAAATGCTTACTAATTTAATATATAAGTAAAATAATTATATATTTTTTAATAAATGCTAGGAAATATAACCATGCTTTAAGGTTATTAAAAGTTAAGTATATTAATAACCTTTTAAAGTATTTTTAATTATATATTAATAAATATACCTATATTATGCCCATAGGTAGCTAATTAAGAAAGGAATTAGTAAAACTAGTTAAAAATATAAATATTTATTAATTATTAATAAAGCGCTTACTAAGTAGTAGCTAATTATTTAGCCTAAATTTAATATATAAAGTATTAATTTAAAAAAAGCAAGCCTGGTTAAATAATTTTTTATTTTTTTTAATACCTGCTATTATAAAATTAATTATTTATATTTTAAAATAAATACTTGTAAGTATTTAAACCCTAGGCTAAGGTATTATTATTATACTTATATTATTAATAAAATATAAAAGTAAATTATATAGTATAAGTAGTTTATACCTAATATAAAAAAAACTTAAATAAATAAAATACTAAAAAGTAAGTTACTACTTACTAGGCACTTAGTAACTACTTAATAATTACTTACCTATTACTTATTAATAATAACTAGCTATTATTATATAAAGGTTTAATTTTTTAATAAATAAAATACATGCCTTAAGCCCCTTTTAAGCTATAAGCTAGTATTTTATTAAAAATAGTAAATAATAAGTACTTGCTAGCTACTTAGTAATTACTTACTAATAAATTAAAATATAAATAATAGCTTTACCCCTTATATTACCTATGTTAATAATATAGGGGCTTTTTAAATAAAGCACTTTTAATAAAATATTACTATAATATCTTTTAATTTAAAGCTTTTAAAGTACCTTTTTAATAAAAATAAAAAGCCTTTATAAAAAAAGTATAGGGTTATTAAGCCTTTATAATTTTAAAAGGATTTTTATAATAAGTATTTATATAATACTTAATTATTACTTAGTAAGTAATTACTAACTACTAGCAGGCAAGAATTATTTTTAAGGCTTTAATAAAATAAAAATTTTATTATATAAAGTTTGCTTTTTTACTTTTATACCTATAAATTTTAAGTAATATTTATATATAATTTTTAGCTTATATAATATATATAAATATTTTCCGCCTGCCTTAGTAAAAACCCTAAAAAAAATTATAAAAAACCTAGATTAGCTAGTAAAATAAATAAATAATTTAGTATAAATAATTAATAAATACTTGCCTAGTACTTATTAATTACTTACTAAGTACTTATTTTTATTTAGGCTAATTTTTTTATAATTCTTAACTTAAGGCTTATTATTAAAAAAACAGGGTTTTTATACTTGCTAAACTTTATTTAAGTTTTAGTAATAAAAATAAAGTTATTATAGTTTTTTAAAAGTAGTACTTATTATTTTATTTTTAGGGTTAAAATATTAATAGCCTAATTTACTTATATAAAATTAATAAAAAAATTAATATAAGTACTTAATAGCTACTTAGCAAGCACTTGCTAATTATTTAAAATATATTTAAAAATACTTTTATAATACTTAGGGTATTATAGTTTTTTATAAATACTTAAATAATATATATTTACTTTTTAAGCTATACTTATTTAAAGTTAATATATTTTATAAGTAAATCCAGGGTAAAAAAATAAATAAAGTTTTATTTATTATATTTTTTATAAACTAATATAAAAGTAAGTTTTAATTACTTAATAAGTACTTAATAAGTGCTTATTAATTATTTACTTTATTTATAATTATTACCCTTTTACATATTTTTACTAGCCTAAAAATAACTAAGGGGTATTATTTACTATTTAAATAAGTTTTTACCCTAATTTAAAAAATAATAAAAAAGCTAGTTTTATTTAACCACCTTTATAGCTTTAAAATTTATAATTTAGTTATAAATATAAATAATAAGTAATATATAAGTTAGCACTTGTAAAGCACTTTTTAAGTACTTATTAATTACTTAGGTTTTAGCTAGTATTTTTATAATATTAATTTAAAAAAGTATAATATTATATAATAACTTAAGTAAATTTTTATTTTTTACTATATATATTTTTAGTATAATATTTTTAAGGTTATTAATACTTAGGCCTATAAAAGTAGCTTATAAAATTAAATAATAAGCTTACTAAGGTATAAGGTTAAAAAAAACTATAATAATTTAATTAATTACTTAATTAATAAGCTATTAAGTATTTATTAAGCACTTGTTAATTACTTGTTTAATACTTATTAATTTTTTTATAAAATATAAAAGTAAAATAGTTTATAACTAGGCTATATAAAAAAAAACTAGGTTATTAAAGTAGGCCTAAATAAAGCCTGCTTAAAAATTAAGCTAAAGTACTTTAATTTATTATATACTTATATTAATATAGTTAAGTAATTTTATTAAAAGTTTTATATTTTAGGTAAGTAGCTTATATTAATACAAGCCTTAAAAAAATAAGTACTTATTTAATAGTTATTAAGCGCTTGCTAATTATATAAGGTTAAATTTATGGTTTTATAAAACTTAATAAAAATAATATTATTTAATATAAGAATTTTATAAAGTATAGTTTTTACCATGGGTATAATACTTTAAAAATAACAAATAATTATTTAAAAAATATAAAAAATTAATAAGTAAGTAAAATTAAAAGATAATTACTTATTAAGCACTTGCTAACTAGTTAAAAAAATATAAAAGTATTAATACTAGCTTGCTAAGGCCTTAAATACTTTATTAATATAAGAAATATTTAAAAAGGCTGCCTTAAAGTTAAACAAGGCTTTTAAAAAAAAGGTAAAATTAATTATATTAGTACTACCTTTTTTAGCACCTAGTATATAAAATAATAAGTATAATACCTTATTTTTTATTACTTATTAAGTACTTATCAAGTGCTAGGCCCCTATAATATATTATTTTAATTATATAGTTTTTTTAAAATCTTATTATTAAAAGGCAGAAGCTTAAATTATAATAACTAAAAATATAAATTAAGGCATAAAATAAAAATACATAGGTAAAATAATTAATTAATAAAAGGGTAAAGCTTAAGCTTATTTTAAAATATAAATAAATTTAAAAAAAAATAAATATATTTATTACTTAATAACTATTTAGTAGCTACTAATAAAATACTTATAAATTTTTAATTATGCTAGGGGTAGCCTACTTTTAATATATATATTAACTTAAGTAAGTAATATATTATAATTAGCCTTATAAAAAACCATAGGGATTTTAAAAATATAAGCTATTTAATAATAAATATATAAATTATTTAATTTACTTTTTATAAATTAATATATATATATAAAATATATAAATAATATTTTATACTAAAAAAATAAGTAAATAATTAATAAATAGCTAGTAAGTACTTAGCCTAAACCCCTTATTTAATATTTATTTATATATATTATTAAGTTTAATATTAACCTTATAACCTAGTAGTTAACAAGTACTTATAAAGTAATTTTTAAAAAAGTTAATATATTATATTTTAAAGCTAGTTTAAAACTACTCCGCGCCTAGTTAGCTAGTATATTAAGTAATAAAAAAAGTTTTTAAAAAATAAAAGTAAAATAAAAATAATTAATAATTACTAAGCACTTAAAAAGCACTTAGTAAGTAATTTAATTTAATATTATAATATAGTAAAAAAAATAAAAAGCCTAAATAAAAAAACCTAGTACTTGCCAAGTAGTTACTAAGTAATTAATTAATAATTAAAATTTAATTATTACTAGCTATACTAAAAAATTTCTTCTTATTATTATTATATATATTTTATTATAATTAATAAGTAATTAATAAATAATTAATAAATACTTACCTTAAGATTAGTTAGCTCGCGGTTTATTTTTTTTTAAGAAAGGTATTTTATTATAAAGTAAGTTAGTAAGTAATTAATAAGTAATTAATAAGTACTTACTTTTAGGTTTATTTTTTTTACTTTTTATTTAACTTTTTTTTAAAGCTAGTTTTAATAATAGGCTATAAATAATTAATAATTAGCAAGTGCTTAAAAAGTAGCTAGCTAGTATTTACTTACTTTTTTTTATTATTAATTATTTGCGTGCGTGCCTTTATATAAAAAAAATAAAAAAAAAGTTTTTTATAAGTAATTAACAAGTAATTAATAAGTAATTAAAAGGGTACTTACCTTTTTTTTTTTTTTTAGTAAGGGCGTTGTAACGGGCTAATACTTAAAATTAAAAAATAAATAATTAATAAGTAATTAAGAAGTACTTATATAAAAAGTTAAATTTTTATAATTAAAAAAAAATAAAATTTTTATAAAATCCTTTTAAGTTTTAATAACATGCCTTAAAATTACTATAAGTAATATATAATATTTTATAACCTATTTTTTTAACTTTTTTTTTATATTTATAATATAAGTTTTTAAGTAATTAGTAAGTAATTAATAAATAATTAATAAATACTTATAGTACCCTTTATGTTATAAAAAAGGGGGGGCTTTAAAAGTTTTTTATTAATAATAAAAAAAATTAATTATTAGGTAATTACTTGCAAACTACTTGTAATAATATTAGTAAAAAAAATATTATTAAAAAAAAACTTAAAAAATACTAGGGGAATTAATAATAATCAAGCAGTTAATAAATAATTAATAAATATTTATTAATTATTTTAGTAATATTTTTAGTGGCTATATTACTACCTTTTAACTTTTTAATATTTAAATTATAATTATAAACATGCGCTTTAAGGTTATATTTTTTTTAAAAAATTATAAAAATAAGTAATTAGCAAGTAATTATTAAGTAATTATTAAGTACTTATAATAATAAATATATAGTTTTTTATATAGTAAAACTTTTTTTTAAAGTAAATAATAATATAGCTATTTTTTTCTTGTAATTAACTAAGTAGTTAATAAATAATTAATAAATAATTAAATAAAAAAATATAAAAAATTAAAAAATTATAAAATTTATAATTATAAACTTAAGTAATTAATAAATAATTTAAAAATACTTATTAAGTAATCCATGGTAAGGTAAGTAAAAGGTAAAAATAAACTTAAAAAAATTAATTTTTTAATAAGTAAAAAATTAAGTAGTTAGCAAGTAATTTAAAAGCACTTATTAAGTAATTTATAATAAGGTAAATAAAAGGTAGGAGTAAACTTAAAAATTAATTTTTTAATAAAATAAAAAAAGGGGTAAATACTAAGCTTTTTATAAATATTTAAAAAGTGCTTAAAAAAAAGTAACTTATAATTTTATAAGGCAGGTATTATATATTTTTTTAAGCTATATTTAAGGTATTATTAGTATTATTTTTAAAGTAGTAAATAAGTAATTAAAATATATTAAAAAGTAACTTAACTAGTTTTTAAGGGCTTAAAAAGTAATTAATACTTATAATTTTATTAAGCTAATTTATAATTTATAATATTAATAAAGCTTTAATAATACTAAAATATTATAAAAAAAATAAAAAAGGTTAAATACATGGTAAAAATTTTTTAGTATTTATAGGTTATATAACCGCTAAGACTTAAAAATTACGTAATAAAGGCTTATATAAGCGTTTGGAATAGCCCAGGTCACCTTAACCCTTTAGAAAGCACGCCCCTTGCCGATACGCGGTTGTAGTCTCCGGACCTTGGACACCCTGTTTAGGATAACAACCTGTTTCTAACCCCACATGCCGGCGACCCAACGTTAATATATTATAAGGGGGACGCCTGTTAGCTCGTGGCCAAAGCTAAATTATCTCCACTTTTTATATAAGTAAAGACCTAAACCCTCGCGCCTTTGGTAAAGTAAGGCTTAATTATAAAAATAATGTCCTTAGTCTTCCAAGACCTCTTGTCGTCAACCGTGGAGGTTGGATATTCACAAGCCTTTTGATCTCTGTCCATGTCAAAAATCTCCCCAATATCACATGATTCTTCTTCCTCTATACGGCTAAACTTCAGGGATTCTGGCAATCAGTATATAGCTGATTGTGAACCTAATTATAGGGTTTATTTACGTTTTGCCTTTGGAGCAGCCTGCAGCACTCGCATGCTAGAGCTATTTTTGCGCTTTGTTCTCCCCCATTTTTAACGATATAAAGTTTTATAAGGCTTGTCCCTTAGGACCTGTACTGACTCGATATCGACCGAATTCTTGTGTTGAAGCTAACACCACAGGCCGTGTACCCTTTTTTTACTTGGTTAGAGTAACCCCGTGCTGCTAGTGTACCGCTGACAAGCGTCAAGCCATTGCTCATTTTTCTCAGAGCGAACTGTAAGGCAGGACCAGGCAGGGAGGCATGTTGACGCTCATAAGGTTGTGTGGCAAAAGATAAGAATGGGCACTTCCCGAGCTATAAATTATGATTATTATTATTATACTTTATAACTAGCTCCTGCCAGAGGGTTTTTTTTTAGGGTTATATTCATCCTAGAGCTGGGGCTAAATTAGATACGCTTGAGTTTACTAATTTGACATTGTTGTCTACATTTCCTGAGATTTTCCCTTCGGCTGCCGACTGTCGGGAGGTGGTTGTGTAATAGGTACCCTAGGTACTGCGGATGACTTTGCCAGATCTCTCTCATTGCTGTCTTCCCTGGCACGTGGTCTTTCGGCGTCCAAGTTCCAGCAAAGTCAGATAGTACATGCCAGACAGCACCAACTGTAGCACACCAACGAGACACCTTCACGTCAAGCTCGCCTGAAAAATTGCATGGAATTGATTTTTTTTTTTTCAACCCCTGGCAACTCCAAGACCCTGAGCTTTCTGATTGTTTGGCTGCAATTTAGAATCTAGAAGAGGTTATTAGCCAAGACAAGGTTCCGGGGGTGAATATAGTCGAAAAGTTATATTATATTAAATATATATTATTATTTTTAATTTATATTAAATAATAATATATATTATTATATAATAATATATATTAGTAAGCCTAATATATATTATAAAGTAAAATATATCAAAAACTTTGATATTTTATAAAATTTAAAAATAAAAATAAAATATTTTATAAGTCACGTGATTCCCCTAATATATATTATATAATTATATTTATTACTAGTATTAATTTAAGATATAATATTAACTAGTTATATAAAGTTTATTATTATTTATATTTAATTTAATAGTAAGTCACGTGATTAAACTAATAAATAAATTAATTATTTTAACCTATAAAGGGGATCGAACCCCTAGCTTATTTAAATTATATAGTAATTTATACCACTAGACTATATAGGTCTATTATTACTAAATATAGTAAAAAGCTCATGTTAAATAGGAAGAAAAATAAAAAATAACTTTTTATTAACTAAAAATAGTTCTTAAACCCTCTTAGGCTTTCCTAAATAGGCTAGTTTTTAAAACTAGGTATGACTAATTTTTTTATCTATATAAAATAAATAAAATAAATAAAGTAAATAAAATAAATAAAATAAATAAAATAAATAAAATAAATAAAATAAATAAAATAAATAAAATAAATAAAATAAATAAAATAAATAAAATAAATAAAA
>NW_020797895.1:1065323-1066971 GCF_003369625.1 Aspergillus mulundensis | reverse complement strand
AAATAAATAAAATAAATAAAATAAATAAAATAAATAAAATAAATAAAATAAATAAAATAAATAAAATAAATAAAATAAATAAAATAAATAAAATTATTAAATTTAGAATAAAAGGAAATATTCAGTAAACTTAATAAATTTAATAAAATATATAAATAGTTAAATTCAATAAATTCAATAAATTCAATAAATTTAATAAATTTAATAAAATATATAGATTATAGAAATTATATAAAACCTTTATTATTATATTAAGCATATATAGTATTATATAAAACATAATAAAATAAAGTAAATAAGGCCTTAAAAATATAAAACTTAATTATATAATTTTATAAAGTATTACTAACTTTTTTAAATAAAATAATTATAATTTATATATTTTTATAATAAATGTTATATTAAGAAACGTAGCTATAAATTATAATTTATTTTTATTTTTTATCTTTCTAAATTATATTATATTAATAATACTAGAAAATACTAAAAAAATATAATTTTTTTTTAAAAAATTATTATAAATTTTTAATAATTTTAATAATAAATCTCTAAATTTCTTAATTTATAAAACTAATTTAATAGCTATTAACCTTTCTAAGTAGAATAATAATATTATTTTTAATATAATATTTGAAAAAATTAATACAAAGAATTATTTTATTAAATAAATTTAAATTATATTATATTTTAGTTACAATATAAGTACAAGACCTTTTAAAAAGGATTTACTTATTAATTTATAAGTAATAATTTTAACTTATAATTTACTTACTTATTTTATTTAATTATAATTTTATTAATAAATATATATAGTATTTTTTATTTAACCTATTTTCTACATAAAAGCTAGCTAAATTTAAAGTTAATTATAGTAAAAAAATAAAATAAAATAAATAATTAAATTATATACTAAAATTAGCCCTATAATTATWATAATTATTTTAAAATTAATATTTTTATTTAATATTTTTAATTAAATATTTTTTAATTTACATATTTATTAATAAATATAATATATTAAAAGTAATTTATTTAATAAAATAATACAAAGATTATCTTATTATCTAGGTATTTTAAAGTAAAACAAGATAAAAACTTTTAAGTTTTATAAATTTTTTAATCTTATTAAATAAAGTATACTTAAAGAATATAAAATATTATAAATAATATATAATTAATTTATTATAATATAAAATAAAATTATAATATAAAATGATTAAAGATTAATTAGGGTATTATTTAATTATTAAAAAAAGAAATTATTATAAGTTTTAATATAATTAAATAAAATATAAAAATAGTTATATAGTAAATTTTAATTATATAATTTTAACTATATAATTTTTTTCATTTATTTTAATATTTAATTTATTATACTTTTTAAGTTTTTTTTAAAGAAATAATACTAAGAATATATTATTATATATAAATATCTATTTCAAAAGAACTCCTAATTATAATATTTAATTTAAGTTAATTAAGCTTTATACTAACGCTGTTTTTAATAATTTAATAATTTAATTATTCTTATTTTTTCTAATTTCCTTATTTTCTTGTTTTCTTATTTTCTTATTTTCTTATTTTCTTATTTTCTTATTTTCTTATTTTCTTATTTTCTTATTTTCTTATTTTCTTATTTTCTTATTTT
>NW_020797895.1:968643-1065078 GCF_003369625.1 Aspergillus mulundensis | reverse complement strand
TTTTCTTATTTTCTTATTTTCTTATTTTCTTATTTTCTTATTTTCTTATTTTCTTATTTTCTTATTTTCTTATTTTCTTATTTTCTTATTTTACTATTTTCTTATTTTACTATTTTCTTATTTTATTATCTTATTATCTTATTATTTTATTATTTTATTATTTTATTATTTTATTATTTTATTATTTTATTATTTTATTATTTTATTATTTTATTATTTTATTATTTTATTATTTTTTTATTATTTTATTATTTTATTGTTTTATGAATTGTAAGACTTTTAAGACTTTTAAGACTTTTATTAAATTTAAAAACCTGTCATTATAATTTTTAGTTTTTTATATGCTTTTATTACTTAATTAAATTATTAAATTATTTATATTAAGCTTATTATTATATCATACCTTAATATTATATTAGTTTTAATATTAATATAGTAATATATATATATATATATATTATATATATAGGTATAAGCCTTAATAAACTATTAATATAGTATTTAATACCCCTTTTAACTAATAAATATTTAGTTTATATTAAAAAGTATAATATATATTAAATGGCCAAATTCATATCAAATAACCGAATTCATATTAGACTTGTATAATATATATACAGATTAAATAATATATATTTTATTAAGTAAATATATACTTTTCTAGGAAAAATATATATTAATTAAAATTATATATTAAAAATTTAACATATATTATGTTAAATATAGGTTATATATATTATATATTATAAAACTAAATATATATATTTAAAAGTAAAATATATTAATTTAAATATAGTATTAGTACTATATTTTATTTTAATATAATATTATAATAATATTTTTAATTAATATAATATTAGGGCTATACCAGCACTATACTAAAAACACCCCCTCCGCCGGCACGGAGAAGGAGGGTAGAAAAGCAGGGTAGAAAAGGAGGGTAGAAAAGGAGGATAGAAAAGGAGGATAGAGAGGATGGTTGAGGAGGATGGTAGAGAAGAAGACACTAAAGAAGGAAGAGGTTGCATTACACCTGAAGTTGTATCAGTATGTAGCCTCTGTTTTGTTCCGTATAACTGCCGCGAGGTCCAGGACCTTAATTTAATGGTACCTAGGTATGGTAAATATAAAATGGAACCACGAAGATACTGGTGTTCGGATTTGCCGGCTGGAAACCCTGCGGGAAGGCAGCGGCCCGCGGTCTTTCCTGTTCTTCACGAGGCAACGGCACGCTGGGACACTGGCTATGGATATATGTGGCCAGATTTCCTACAACGGAAATAATACCCCCCGCCGCCCGTGTGACTTCATGTTCCAAGTTGCTGATGACGATGGCATATGGCTTCAGGTTTGCTGTGCATATGTGCTGCTCGACCAGAGCGGTGTTTTCATCTTTAGTTACGCTCCACTTGCGTTCATGATATACCAGATTGAGTTTTCCATGCCGTGCCAGATATTTATCTGCTATCGAGTCTATCCATGGTTGCTACGCAGCAGTTTCGTCTGCAGTAATCACATTCTCCTGAACACCCGATGTTTAATGCTTTTCCAGTTTACTTTACTATTAATAACATTCTTGGCCACAAAAACTGGATAGCCTAATAAAGTATGCGTATTAGTCTATGCTAGGCGGCCTTGTGCGTGTAGTTTATTAAAAACCCTGTTTACTTTCTTGTTATCCAGTTTTAACAGGGGATATTTCCTCGAAAAATGTTTCACATTGTTCTAGGTGGCTTCTCTTTCTTTCCTGACTTAGGGTCTATATTAGCTAAATATGGCTCCAGTAAAGAAAGAGAGCTATGTCTTTTGTGTATCCAAGAAGCTTGGTTGCTGATTCGGCTCGAGTTCTTTATCATTCAGGCATTAAAGTGGGGGAGGTGGACGTCGTGTTTCGTAGGTGAAGTGAGCACATTGAATAGCTCTGTGTTATATCATGATACTGCCTTGCCTTTAAAACATGTCTTGATGTTCTTAGCTAGCTGCTTAACAAACCTAGTTTCAGCTATAGTATATAATTATTTAGTAAATAACAGTGCTAAATAATAATATATTAAGCTATTTTTATTGATAATCTTGCTAAAACCATAGTCCGCGTGCATATTTAGGTAAAAAAAACTTATATTAATAGCTTGCTATTTAGGGTTCTGCAGCTGCCTTTTTTTAAATCATATTGTTTATTTTTATGCCTTTTAAGGGTTTAGTCACCGCGCTGATCCCTGTTATTATATTAATCCTATCTCCTATTATAATTTGGATTGTTATTGTCATCATGCGGTGAGGAGTCGCCTGGGTCATCGTCAAGCAAGCCATCCTAAATAAGATTCAGCCCGAGGATAGAGAATCCAGGAAATGCGAGCGGGCCGCTATTAGCAGTGAGGCCAAAGCAGCCACCCAGAAGAGAACAGAACTTGTGAGTAACGAGGGCGGATGTGACACGACGAAGGAGAGTGGATTTTGGCCGCTCAGGAAATGGTTGATTGACAGTAATAAACGGAGTAGTGTAGCCGTAGTAATGACCATAGGTCCACAGCAGTGTTATGTACTTCTTTCAAGGGTGGCGGAGATTGTGAGGTGAGATTTAGAGAGAGTAAATTATGTTTTTAGTTGTTGATAGAGTAAGGAGTGCACGACTGTGAAGGAACATAATGGAACAAGGAAGATTGAATAATAACGGATGATGGAAAAACTGTGATAAGATAATAAGGACCTTGAAGGAGTTGAGGAAGAGTCACGAGGTTACCTGCAGCAGTAGTATGGTGTACTTGGACAAACCATCCATGCATTTATGCATCATGGGGCCATTTATCTACCAAATTTGGCCAGAATATGCAGAAGCGGGATAATTCCAGATGAAGAGGACAGTTTATTGCGGGAGTCCAAATGGCTGGAGTTGGCTGGCTCAACATTGTGTTATTATTATGACGTGCCTCTGGGCCCTTTGTCCTTTGGGGCAACAGTTGCTGCCTTCTAATTGCTTCTTTAGCTCTTTTCCAGCCGCCACCACGCGTGTCATCCCCGTGACATAAGAATAATGTTTTTTACCACTGTGTTAACTGCGTCCGTAGCTACTGTGTTCTTTATGTGCAAGCCCGTATGCTGTTCCTTACTCAAACAGGCTTAGGCTGTGTTGGAAGTTCGGGAACGCAGGACCGACAGCAGCCATCGTGGTAGGTATACACGAACAAACGGAAAACTTTGCTTGTGTGATTCAACTATACACGAGTTAGCTATGCTTGCAAAAAGGAATTCGTGAGGGCAAAGTTAAGAGTTCGTGGGGAGTTAAAAATTATAAAATATGTTTTTTAAAGCTTAGGAGTTTATAAGACTTTCTTGCGTGAAGTACAAGCAGCCAAGCAAGTAAATACTAGTAGGAAGTAAAAAAAAATACAAGATATATAAGTAATAAGTAGGAAGTAAGTAAAAGCCAAAAATCTAAAGTATATATAGGCGTGTATTACTTAAGGCACTAGAAAAATCTTATAAGCTATTTTAACTAGCAAGCTAGTAGAAAAAAAAGGCTTGCAAGTTACATTCACATGATAAAAAAAAATAAAAGGGGCTAATAAAAGGGTATACTTGTGGAGGGCTTGACGCTGGTGTGTGAAGAGAGTTGTGGAGAGAATTGCTAAATAATATTGAATGTCAAGGGCTAGTGCATGGACAATACCGACCAACCAGGGAGCTTATCCCCGATGCACGAGAATTGCGGGGTCCGGCGCGGTCGACATGTGCTCCCTGAATATTATGAAATATCTGTTGGATTCAGACTTGCACAATTGGGTCAATCCCACGGCAGCTGCTCTAAGGCCCCAAACTAGGTCACCTCCAAGTGCGGAGGCACCGTGTTCCTTGGGAGTGCAGATGGACACTCGGTGCATCTTAACTTGATTATTCTCTGCAATTCATGAAGTAGTACTTGAACCGACAGAAGTCGGTTAAGACGTTCGAGGTCCAAAGGCATTGGTCCTCTTTTGTTCCAATCTCGTGTATCCAAAATCATAGCTTTACAATAACTGTTCTTCAAGCCGCTGGAGGGATTTGTGCCGGGTGGAAACCCTGGGACCTCTTGCCCTAGGGCTGGGATTATTGGGTTTACTTCTTTAGGTGGACATAAAAAGCAATCCGGAGCACCAGCACATATATACCCAAGAAGCTAAGTTTCTCCCACCAGGCCACTCCCTCTGTCTTTGTCTCCAGCATAAAAGACTGTTTTCAAGGCGGTTTGGCTTTTCACCATACCACCAAAAGCCATCAAATCTCCCCTTTAACAGACGAATCTTGCCCTCGTGGCAATAGCTATTTGTCTAAATGAGTTGTAGGTTTGGGCGCGCAGCACGGTTGCTAGTTATTGTAAACTAGGTAGCCCGGGCCCTTGAGTATGAATCTTTATAACTATTACCCCGGATTGTGATGTCCGCATTGTCCAGTGGCGTTGTTCCCCGCCAGGTGGTTTCAGTGCCTCAACAATGAACTCCAAGTTGTCGGGACGTTTATCACAGAACCTCCGATGCTTCCAGCATTTCGTTGGGTCTACTGTCCATCCCACTCCGGCTGTCTCCGTTGTATACTCGCAGATATTCAGTCGCTTGCGGCGTTGACGAGGGTGAGCCTTTTTTGTTTATGGGATTCACTAAGGTGTGCGCGTGAGTTGCGTTGTTCCCGGTTTCCATTGATTCCCGTGGTGTTCTGTGGATTTTGGTTCTTTTCTGTCATCCGTATTGAACCAATACCAGATGAAGAGGGGGATGGGCACCCTGCATCAGTGACGGTGTGGTTTGGACCAGAATAATTGAGTGAGTGACTGTGTCCATTGGCGGGTCGCCCGTCGGACTAAACGTGGCCTGCAATTTCCTTGAAGTTGTAGATATCTCTGTTGCCCTCTTTTACTCCACGCTACTAAATGCCCCCGTGCGCTGTAGCACGGGTGCCATGCTTAAAACAAAGCCGGTATTTGAAACTGAGGACTCAGTCCGTACATTCTATGCCTTTGAATTATCGCGCGTATCCCGGCCTGTTTCATTGCGCCATAGCCCTAGGCATTGGGGAGATGCCATACGGGTGGTAGACTCCATTTACAGGGCTCGGTACTCGTCAAGATCTACAGCAACAGTAGGCATGAAAAGACAGCCGCCTGACTGTTCCATAGTGTACTTGTTTTGAGATAAGAAATACCTCCACTCAGATTGCTAGATACTCAAGAGGGACTTATGATCAGAGCTTGCTGCTTTTCAAAAACATCTATAGGAACACTGGCGCCAGGACATATTCTTGGTTGCCTCCATATCCATAGCCGAAGACATGGCTGGGTCTCTGAGGACCTGTGCCGCGACACGGATGGGAGGGGCATTTAGGCATGGAAAAGTCCTTCGTTTCAATACATTTCAATAAGATGGACGCCTGGTGTTAATTGGCAGGTTCGTTGAGATGCGTTCGTTGTCTAGCAACAGTAGATTCTGCTGTAAATATAATAGTTAGCAAGGTATATTGTGCAGCTAAGTATCTTTCTTACGTATATTGGAGATAGCAGCGCTAGAATAACCTACTAGTCATTAGGCTTTATGATCCAGTCGTTATTATGGTCGAAGCCATCCAGGCTTGAATTGACTACATGATTGACTATACTGTGGTTGCGGATAACAGCGACCCTTGGTAGTGAGTACAGTTACTGGTCATATTTTAAGGCTATGCTAATAATAATATCTTGGAATAGATGAGATGTGGAACGCCGATAGATTGCGCTTAGGGTTACTGGACCTGAGTTTATAAAAAGCAAGGCTATCTAGGAGTGTCCACGGGTATTCGGTGATTCTTATAAGTATATGATTCATGTGCAGTCTTAAACGGCGCAGGGCACTTGCTTAACGGTTGGCAATATGTTAATATTTAACCCGCCTGGGGAGACAATAAGCGCGGAGTGCTGTGATAAATGCATCGCGGAGGTTGACTGCTACACCTTGATTGTGCTGATATGCGTTATTCATGGTTCAAAGACGTGGTGGTTCTTCTTGGATAAGAAGAGAAAAGGTGATAAGGATAAGAGGGTGGAGGTGGTAGCAGGAGACTTATCTCTGTCTACATACTATATTACCCACCTTGCAGTGATACAGCAACGCAACAAGATAACCACCTAGTAAACTAAAACACCGCAGTCAGGGCTATTATATATGTAATTTTTTAGTAACTGGGCTAAGCTACTAGAGAGCTACGCGGCCAGTAGCCTTCCTATATAGAGGTAAATCCTTATTATTATTATCGCAACAACGCTTTAGTCGCATTATCTAGTACGTCTTGCACAAACTTCCCGCGAAACTAATAGTTAACTACTGCCTAGTTATAAAACTGTAACTAAACTTACGTAAAAGCATCTTAAAACACTACTAGAAAACAAATAGAATTCACATTTGTTTGGCTGGATTTGAGGTTGGGTTCTGATCAGATACCAAGCAGGAACGTCAGTCCTCCACAAAAGCCGGACAGCTTTCAATAAAAGCCGCCATTCCCTCGGCGGTAGCTTGACGTTGCTGATTCTTTGATTGCGTCCTTTTAACAAGAACTAGATATATGTCCTTTTCTTTACACGCGAAGGGCATTTTTCCCGTTCTCTCAAGTAACTGCAATATCATTAAGAAAGCACGATGCTTCACAGGCAAGGAAAACGCAATCTTTCCCTGTTTATATATTTCAAGCTATGGGCTGAATTCGTCCCAACCTGGCTCATGGATAACAGTGAAGATATTAAGTGCAACCTTTCAGGAACCATCTGCTTGATAATAAAGCTGCGCATAATAGGCTTTCCAGTCAGGAGACATGAGTAAGGGCGCGTGCCAAACCACGCAGACACTCCGCCGCGTGGCGGTTTGCAAGTAGCCAATTACCACCAGCAAGTATGCCAATTCTAGGTATACCTAGGTACTATAAGACCAGCTGCTTTTTCGAATACCTCAACCAATTTATAATACCAAGCGTACCATGAAAAAAGTTAATATATTAGCCTGGTTAGAAAATTAATAAATGCCGTGTTGAAGGGCATTATTCCCTGTCTTCGCTGACTTTGTTGCTGCTAGTAATCAACCACACGGACAGCGCCGAGCGATGGAGCCTAGGGAGGTGGCCGTGAAAATCCCTTAGGTTATTTCTTTGTAAAAGGGTAATGCAAGGTAGAAAGAAGACATTTTCGGGTTCCCGATCAGTCTTTACAGTGACTCTCCGGAGTAGAACTCATGGATAGGTACCATGTTCTTAGAACTCTTGCAGGCAAGGAAGGCGCAACAAGATGGCGAAAAGTCCGCAAACCCGGTTGGAGGTCAGTCTCTCCAAAGCACGTAAAACCCACTAGAAGCGCCAGGATTGTCTTCTCAAACACAATCTCACCCATCCTCTCATATGGTAATCTTTATTCACCACCAGGTATTTTGCGGGGATGTCTTCTGCGCCCTTCATGGCAAGCTTGATAAACCAGGTCTCAACCGGTCCCACAGTCTTCGATACGTTGAGGAACGACTTTAAAATACAACTGTTTTTATCATGGGCAGTCTCAAGGTTCCCTTTGTATCCTGTATACCTAATTGCACACCTACACGATGGGGGATCAACAGGCATGATACATATGGGTACTAGACTAGAGGCCGTAGTACACGTCTCTCAACCACCCAGGCACCCACATGGGCTTAGCTTGCCTCACTCCCAAGACCCAAAGCCTACAGGTAGCCTCAGTCTCAGGTGTGAGAGAATAAATCCTATCATGTGCAGAGAGACGGATGCAACTGCTGTCAGCCTCTTTCGTCCAGCTTCCAACCGTAACTGTTTTTATCCCGCGGGGTAGTCCCGGAACGAACTCGAAACCCACAAGGCACTATCAATAGAGTGTCGAGTAAGGTTACAGGAAAGGGCATTTCGGAGGACGTGGTACCTTTATATTCCATCGTTGCGTAGCATAAGTAGTTCTTGATGCAGGAAAGCCTATTCCCGGGTGTTAATACACAGGTTTGGATACTGTCAAGTAGGGTAAGCCATCATAATCTGTCAGGACTTAGCTAGACTTGCGGGAGGCCGGGGGCTATTCACCAGGAGAGTGGTGCCAAAGCACAGCCATGGTTTCCGTGTCTTATTTAACCAGGGAATATTGCTCTCCAAAGATTTGAGAACAATGGCATTTCCTAGTTCGTGTACCTGCGCTGGTTGGCCTTTTCGTATACCTGTATTTGTTATTCACCTGCTTGCACTAGATGGTACTATATTTATAGTCTCCCGCTGGAAGGACTTACCGCTTGTTACCAGCAAGCGGTATGGTAGTCAAAACCACATAAGTTACACCTCACTTCTGACCCAATCCAAAGGTTAACCGTAACTTGCAAAAGCCCCTCTCTGATAATCGGCTTGGGCTTCATAATGGTGGTGTAGCCGAGTTTTTGCTAATAGTGTCTGGCGAATCGACCAAATATGCCCACATCCTATTTCCACACGTCCAAAGGATTGCGCTGTTTTCTGTCAGTAATGCATTATCGCAAGGTGTAAGATATCACAGTCTACCCTCGCACTTGGATCGGGTGCACCAACCGCCTAATACACGTACATGCAGGTGGGATCACAGAATATCGTGTTTGTAGCCACGGTAACTTATACTCCCGTCAATAACAACTTCCAGTCGTACTCCAAAACCTTGCCGTATCGCAGATGGTCAATGGTATTTTGGAATCGCTCGTCCGCTCCTCGCCGGTGTACATGCGTCAGCTCAATGGTAGCCTTAAACTGCTGGTATGTTATATAACCAGGCTTCTCTACCTGGTTCTTCAAGTCGCGATTTGTGTACCGTGGTGACCCAGAGACTAGAAGAAGGTGGTAAAAGTCTCCAGCTAGCATAACACTTCTTCCGCCGAATCACCGTTCGCTGTCCCCTACAATCTTTCGGCACCTTATATCAACCCGTTGACCTGCTGTTGCTTTAGGAAAATGGTGTCCTCATAAGTGGACAGAAAGGCGTATTTCATACCAGCCAAGCGCATGTATTTGGCAATTTGCCCTTACTATAGTCAGTATTGGGTTTATTCAGTAAGCCCCATGTAGCAGGCTCTAGGCACTAAAGACTGGGTTTGGTTCAAGTCCGGTGCCACCAGTGTGGAATGTTCCTTACACTTCTGCTTCATGCAGCACCAAAATGAGGCGGCGTTCGAATGCCTCCTAACTGTATCATGGTTGGCATGAAAGATTGTACAACTGGTGGTTAGACAACAGGTACCTAGCCCCTTTTCTTTCCCTTTCCCAGGTCTCTGAGTATAGTAATGTTGTGGACTAAGTTGAACATGATGAACTGCCAAATGCTATACTCGATCTTGACACCGATGTAATCCAGTAAAGCAGCCAGCTTGATGGTGAATTCCTGAAGGGAAATCAGAGTCTCAGAGCTCTTTGTCGCTGTTTCTTCGGCGGGCAGTATCGGATGTCTTCGTCGCGGTCGCCGGGCTAGTACTCTAGTCGTGATGGTTATAGCCCGGGCTTGGTTGTCATCTCCTAGTATAAAAATTTGTTAATGTAAGGCCTGTCCGAGTACAACAAAGCCCAGCCTGTCTGGAACCGATGTACATGCCGCTATGCCCCAGTTTTGTCGTCGTGTTGCTCCAGCGAGCGGTCTTCGTCGTTATTTTGCTGGCCGCCACACACGTAAGGGAGTAGCTTTCTGGTCGCAAATTGGCCTTGTAAATTGAGGTGCGTTATATGCCACTTCCAATGCGCCCATAATATTTGATGAAAGGTCCAACGAGCAAAACAGCAGTTCTCAATCCACAGCTTTTTTTTGATTAACCGCAAGAGCCCTGGAGGGGAGGTGAAAAGGTCTGAGTGTAGTACTCTTCTATTGCATCTCCAAATGGTGGTTCAGGAACCAGGAAGGAATTCATTTGATCACAAGTGCATTATCAAAAGCCATGTTGTTCGGTGGTACTGGTAGTCGCCTGATGTGTTTGGCTAAAAGCAAGTAGAACTGAACACTCTGATCGTTCTTGCTCCATCCCTGCCTGAGACGGATCTCGTGTTTCGAGCGCAGCATAAGATTTATCGGCGGGCTTTTGTCTATAGCAATCACGCCGCCATCTATGGGTGCTAGTTTGGGCGGGAACAGGCTATATCGGGCAGTCTTCCGGCCGGCCATTTGGATCTAGGTATGCTTCTTTTACTACCAGAACCCGTGATCGTAATGTAACCATGCTCCCGATGCTCTTTGGCGTCTGGCCAATACTCACTGAGCCGTAGAATGCTCCTGAGCCGGTCCTACTTGTGCTTCAAACTTGCAGAGGAGCAACGGAATTGGGCTTGCACTTCCGGTGTTGTCTTTGACATGGGCAGCAAACACTGTACTCCGTAGTCAAGTATAGTCTTTTTCTACATCTGTATCGGGGATTTCGAGTGTAGGTAAAAGCCAATGCTCGAGGTACTCCCATACCGGCTAGTCTTCCACGGATGAGAGCTTCAATATTTACGGAGGGCGTGGTGACTATATTGGATCTGGCGAGAAGGAGATCTAAAATTCAAATTGTTGAGAAGAGGTGCCAGGCGTGGGACAAAAAAGGCTTACCTAGCAACTGAGGTATATCCCGTATATGGGAATAGTGTAGCTGCCACCGCGCCGCGCCCCCTTTTTCTGAATGTTGAAGTAGATTTCTTCAACCTCTTTCTTGGTAAGTCCGATGCCTCCCACTTGCAATGGTCGCATTCGAGTGTGTCAAACTCAGCTACCCCTTCCTCGGACCTTCTGACGTTCCCCGGCAATTAGAAGCATAATGCGCTGTTTCCGCGCGCCCAGGGCGCCTTCGCAGAGTCGCTTGGATGGCGATGGGCGGACGATCGTGGAAGGCTCTTGTCTGTCGGTAGGACCAACAAATGCAGGAATATCGGGGGATGAGGAGGCGATAAATTAACTTCGGCGGAGAAGAACCGGCCATCGTAGACAAGTTGGCTGGGCTGTTGGCCTGACAATCTCTCCATTTTTCTTAGTAATAAAGCTGGCTTTTGCACAGGCTAGGCAAGGCACTTAGTAAAAAATCTCCTCAAGGTTGTCATCGTCCTGCGTACTTGATGAGCGCCGTCGTTGCCCTGGCTGGGCAATACAACAGGGGCATGATAAAAGACATGCAGTCCGTGCTACACCAGAATCGCTCGGGCCAGCATGCCATCTCGCAGTCAGCTGAGGCGCAGATTCAGATTTGTCCAATCGTCCATCTACTTGCCGCTCATGTAGTTGTTGAAAGCGGCCACGAAACGCTCATTCTTCTCGGGTTCGTAGAAGTTGGCAGAAATTATGCTGTAGAGTTGCAGCCTGCGGATAATTTATTTCCGAATTATGGGAGTCTATGAGAGTACCATCCATGGACTTGACTCTACCCTTGCGAAAATAATCAGAGGCCTGGTTGACTTCAGGACGGACAGGGAAGACTACTAACACCAAAAAGCTCTACATATAAAAGAAGACACAGGAAGACAGGTCCCAATACCTAGTTTGGATACGGCATGATCTCTCTGGAACAATTCGCGATTGTCGCATGCCTACTCTTGCGCGAGGCACGCACAAGCCCATGGTTGTTTGAACCGCCGAGGATAAACAGTTAATGGTTGGGCCTAGTGGATAGAGTCACGACCTTGGTGAGGTTAGTCTGCTATAAAAAGGGTGCTTCAAAACCAGATTGTCGGTAGAGCTTAATATAGTAGTATAAGTGATTAAGGATTTGGTTGAATTCAGCTAGAAATCGGCATGGCCAGCAAGGCGAACTAAGGTTTGGTGTTTTCAGGAAACCAAAGGATCAAGAGCCAAGTGATGCTCTTCAAGACCCGGTGCCAGAAAGGCGCCTTTCCTGAAGCAGTCATGAGAAAGAGATGTTGTTATCTTCAAGCGCAACCGAGACATCCCTTTCAATGAGTTAGCATGGTGGTGGGAACATTGAAACAAGTAACACGGGCTACCTCAGCTACCTAGGTATTCTCGCGGGGTTTTCTCCCAAACAACTAGAATATCTCTATTCTTACGTGGATACCCGCTGCGTATTCCAGGAAGGCAAAGTACAAAAAGCTGCCCGCACGTCCCTGACTAGTCTGATGATGCAGTCTGATTATGATGTTTGAGCATATGCGAACATCGTACCTAAGTCCACTGGGGCTAATATTTTTGAGTGGAATCTTGGGAACTATTGGCTTAGAGCATACATCTGGGGTCATCAAACCAACCAGGATATCCTCATCAGAGGTGTTGTCCCACTCATGGGCTTCGCCCATGGGTGTATCCATGATGTTTGTGAGTGGATTACGGTTGAGAAAATTAATGTGCGCAGGAGATTGCCAACCTGGTCACGGGGCCTCTGTCTGTTCCACAACTGTTTTAAAGTCACAAGCACCGTACTACGTCCTTTGCCCTGAAGCATTGGGCCCGAGAGAGGAGGGGCGCTGTAATGCCTAGGGTGGGAGTTCACAATATATTATTGGCGATTAGGCAACACATTTGCCCAAGGACAGGCATAGCGGTGGCCAAGGCCCTCCGCTAGCAACCAAGCGTTGTGGTTATTGTTATTAACAAGGTCATTAAATGTGTGATCGAGGTGACCACCAAACAGAGGACCAAACTAGAGCTCTCCACTTGACTCGAGGGGCAGCGCAACGCTCTTGTGGCCATAGAACAAGAAGCCGTCTCCATCTATACACAAGGCCGGAAGTTCGACGCTTACCTCTTGTTCTTAAATAATGTATATAAAGGCTTTAATAAATAAATCTTGTTTAATGGGATCTTCTTACCACCATCAGCAATCCACCTATCAATTTCCCTGTTAAGGCACGACAAGATGTATTAATGGCAAGCGGCGCAGGAAAGCTAAATCTGCATTTCCTATTTTCTATGCAATACCCTGGAGTGCATCTATGTTCTTGAAATTTATTGACAAGCTCCCCGAGCCGCTTGATGGTCCCTTATTATTCATGTAATGGGATGGTCCCTACACTCACTCATTGCTCTCCGCGAGTATTTTCACTATCATGAACTGTTATTGTTAGCCCAGAAAGTCTGATATTTCAGCGCCCTATGTGTTGCTTGAATTGATATTAGCACGAGCAATGGGGGATACTGGTGAGAGCTGATAAAAATCCCCTGCTAGTATGACATTCCGGCCACCAAAGCACCTTTGCGTGTCCCCAAACATCTCGCGACATCGCATATCCACCCAGTGAAATATGAGCAAGTTATTTATTGATTTCTCATCAATTATAATATAATTGACATGCTCAAGTTGTTTTTTTTTTTCACCCAGTGTAGCTTGCTGTTCAAAAGCTCCGAGTACTCGGGGCTAAGTTTTGTTGGCAGCTAGAATAGGCTATACAGGGGTTTACCCCTGATTCAATGTGCCGCAATTCCAGTCAGTGCCACCCTAGCAACTGGGAATTGTATATTCTCCCCAGTTGCATTTTGCAGGCTTCATCTCTAAGATCTCCCGAAATGATGGTGAGACGGTCCCCTTGTACAGCTGTGAGCTGGGTGTATTGCTTTCACTATTACTGATCTCTGGCCGGACGAACCTGATATAATAAAGGTTACCAGCTGTTCTGATAATTATTTACCATAGCTAGGTTATTATTACCAGACAAACTTGTTGCTCTTTCACGCGTCGGAGCAATGTGGATTAATTTTGTGCTTGTAAACCACAACGTATGGTTAAATAATCCAAATGGAAACCAGAGGAATACTTGGAATTGTACGTAACAACAGGGCGTTTGTTACCTAGGTAGGTCTAGGGGAGACACCACCCGTGTAGGTTGTGAGACAGGCTTCTGCGGATGCGCAAAAGCCGACTGGGTTGGGAACAGTCGAAGGCTCAATGCCGTCAAGCTCCTGAGGACTCAATACGATCCACATTCGTGCCTTCTTATCCCAGCGTCTAGTGATTAGGATGGTGACGAGGCTAAGAGGAGTGAATGAAAGAGGGTGGACGACAGTGGCGTGCCGATGCTTTGGGTCGTCCTTATGCGCGGGGTACAGAGCCATGATACACTCTCTCCTTGGCACGTTCACTGTAATAAGCAGAGTCAGCAAGGTATGGTAAGCTCCTGGAAAATGGATACTGGAAAAAAGGCACTGCTTACATCCCGCGTCATTTCTCCGCGACCTGTTCCTGGGCCAACGTGGTACCTAGAACCCTTGAGCCACCAAAGGCATAGTTTCTGCAGGCTTCAGTTTGCTTGTGTAAACTCTACCAGCGAGCCACTCGGAATCAGGTTGAGGAGGGCT
Source organism: Aspergillus mulundensis (assembly GCF_003369625.1). Classification (NCBI taxonomy): domain Eukaryota; kingdom Fungi; phylum Ascomycota; class Eurotiomycetes; order Eurotiales; family Aspergillaceae; genus Aspergillus; species Aspergillus mulundensis. The sequence goes on along the minus strand of NW_020797895.1, from coordinate 1,050,824 downwards.
TCGGGACAACCAGGATAGGCGACGTTGTAGCCATGTTTAAAAAGGGCTGGAAGGGGGAGGGAGCGGACTTGGTACCGCCCGGTAACGGGAACAGTACCCTACTCCTTAGAGAGTTTGATTAGATCTCTCACCTCGCTCCGTCCCAGTATGCCATCTTATTCGTTCAGCCTGTGCAGGAGCTGGGGTGGGATAGAATAAATAAATCCAACGGCGGGTCCCGTAACCGTCCCGTCTGGCTCTCGGTGATATCCGGGATGTAATCATCCATAAATATGTATTAATCATGACCTCTGAATGTTGGTACACCAGGCTGCTCCAGAGGGAGGGTCCACATCGGGGCCGTCTGCCCCCTAGGAAATCGGGGGAAACGCTGGGTCCATGAATGCTTGGTCCTCGTCAGCAAGATGATCTTCGTTTGCCACAACGTTCGGTCACCTTCGGGCTGCTGAGGGGAAGGACTTGGACCCGCTCTCCATCAACGCGGGCAATGTTGGCGACAGTGACCGCGTTCAACAGCATGGCATGGATAGGTGCATTGTCAAGCACCGCCCCTCTAGAGGATTCGGCCATCACCGTTGCTACCTAATCTTGCGGCTTGAGATCTAGACCAGGTATTGCGTGGTGAGCGGCCAGCTGGCTCGGGCTGGTAAGGTCGGGTTCCTTGCCCACATGCCTCTTCAAAATGGGAAAGATAAGGTCCCTAGCTGCTGCATATGGCCCGGAATAAGCGTGTTCCATGGGCCGTATGTTCGCATGTGGAGGTATGACTTGGCGTTACTCTTCCAGTGCTCAGGTACTGGATGTAGTGTTCCCCGATAGTGGCCACGGTCAAGCATATCGACCAAGATGTTCATGCGGCGTCCGCTCCTTGACCGCGCTTTTGCGCTGCCAAGGCACCTCGGGCGGGTACGAACGCATGTGATTTTGTTGATAGATATTGGTGTTTTTGCTCCTTAACGTCTGGTCCACTGATTCCAGCAGGCTAGCCAAGCTTGCAGTGCCATTTGCCATTGACTTAGGAGAGTATTTTTGACGCCTCCTGCATTGTGACCCCTAGCTTGAGCTGCTCCCTTTGTAGGTCCTGCGCTTGCTTCACGGTTACTATTACCCTGCAGCTATGGTACCAGTCCGGGGCCAGCTTAGCCGCAGCTGTACGGGCCATGGGTGATGTTCGAGGTCGCTGGGTGCACCTTCCTGTCTTTCATTTTTTATTAACCTCCCATGAATCTGCCATTTGGTTGTTCTATTGGTCCTTGTTTGGGGCCCAACACGCCATCAAAGACAAAGGAAACGCTCACTATCTTGGTGATCATGCTTAGTCTTTAATGCATTGCCCCTGTGATGGATGCGGCGGCGGCGTGTGGTTTAATCGTGTTCCACGCGTACCCATAAAATCCGTCATCTAGAATAATTAGATAGCGACATCTAAGGAGGCTGGAGCAGAATAATAAGAAGTTAAATGCCAAAAAGTTGCCAATTGCAGCATAGAAGCCAGCGCGTCATCCATAAACTTCTAAAAGTTATAGTATTGTGTTAAAGGGTAATTATTTGGCGTCCATTGTAACCGCACTTTTCTTTTACCAACGCATGCAGCAACAGCGCAGCGTTCTCTGTTCATGCTCTTCTGCATTCTGGCTGCGCTGCATCTTGTGCTCGTCGAAGAAAGGTAAGACGGGATATAGTAAAATGGCTTTCTCGCAGTACAGGTCCATTCCACCTTCCCACTCTAACGGACTGGGAGTATATTTACCCTTGGTTTGCGGCGCAGCTCGCAAGAGGGGAAGAAGACTGCTTTGTCCACTCACCTTGACTCACTGAAATCAGAAATCCCTGTGTCCGCGGTAGAGACAGTTGTTACACTTCTCCCCCAATCTTCCAGAAATGCCCCGCTCGAGGAAAGTCCGGTCCTTTGGATGAACGGAGAAGGACTATCTGGTTGGATTGCAGAATGATGTCCTTTCTCTGGATGGCATGCTAATCCTTTATCTGGAGATTTACTCCTTGACAACGGCTAGACTGCTCTAGCATGGTAACAGCCGTAGCAGACTAACATGGCAGTAACTGTTGCCTTGAAAAAAGTAGGTATTTATGAGGTTTGCTGCATGATGACTCCCTGTTAATTTGCTACCTTAGCACGGACTTGCCTTCGACCTTTAAACTATTCTCTTCATCAGTTAGGATAAAGAAGAAGGGAAAGTGTCTTATTTCAAAACAAAAGACCAACAAAGTGTCGTGCGGCACAAGGCCGCCGGACCCAAAAAAGCTAGCTATATGGCATAAGGCCACAGACAAGAGATATAAAAAGCCTGTAAAGGGCATAAACAAGAGATATAAAAAGCTCCTAGGGAGCCGCGTTAAGAATAACCACGATGTTGAAATTATTTTAGTTAAAGACATTTTTGCTGTAGAGCTTATGGTAGCCTTCGTCGAAATTAACAAGAGCCTTTTTATTAGCTTAATAAAGCTTATTAATTGCGCGAGGCCGGAACGAAGTGGTGGCCCGCGCAGGCCGTAACTTACGTCTGTTGGTGCATCGGGCACCCGAACTACCTTTCCAATGACAGTTGGAACAACTGCCCCCAAAGTGGCCCGGCACGGCAACACAGTCAACAAACGGCCCGTGGCCTTGGGCGCAGTGGCCGCAGACCATATCCCCCTTCGTGAGCATGCCCACAACCTGCCCAATGGCGGCTTCTCGGTTGACGGGGCGGGCGGCGATCTTCTTCATGATATCGGATTCGTCATCAGTATTTATTATTTACCCTTACTGCTCTTCTGCCATCCAGGGCACTGTGGTTCATGTATTTCAAGGGCTAGGCTCACCTAACGAATCCTGACCACGCCTGTGCAGGGAAGTATCCTCTATCTGCGCCCATGCGAGGCCGGCACCATGTAGCGCAGGACCACAATTTGCAGCTTCTGAGCATGCAGGGTCCAAAGGCTTGAGATGAAAAGCTGCATTTAACTGCGCCGATCCAACTGTTTACTTCGAGTTTTTTTGGATTCTCATCGCAAATTAAAAGAACACCCAACTAAAATACCTGGAAAAGATGGTCCGCGCCAGGAGGCTATTCGTGGAGACCAACACGTATGACTGGCTAATAACTATTTCTTGTATGGTCTTTTGAAGTTTTCTTAACCAGTTAACCTCTTCCCCTTCCAGTTGTTAACTTTATTGAATTCAACATTGGCGGGGAAAATATTACAAAGTATATCTAATGGAAGATTCCTCGTGAGCGTCAGGCCAGTGTTAATAATTGGATTTCTATGCCTTGACAATTGCCTGGGCACGCACGCTTCGGTCTTGCCATATATACAGCATGATTTGGTTGGCTAGTGCACTGTTGCTGATTTCCTGTATTATAAATTACCTATAATAAGTTTATATAGCAAAAGCTTATAAGGGCCTTATCCTTTTTATCATTTTTACCCTTACCTATAATAGCCTTAAAACTTTTGCGCTATTACAGGCGGATACTACTAAACTTATAATCTTTATTTAGGGTATTATTAAAAATAGTGGTAATATAAAAGTAAAAGTTAGGCAAGGCATCCAGGAGCTGGCAGGCCCTGTTATATTTAAGCGTTAGGTTGTGCCTTGCTAGGTTAAAGTCTTGTTTATGCAACACAAGGATTATTCTATACAGGATAAATTGGTCCTTGGATGCTTTAGACGCCGACTTTAGGCCGGGATGGTCAAAAAGCGACATGGTCGCCAAGTTCATAGGGACTCTTGCGGCGGCAGTGGCCCATTCGCGCGCTGTGCTGGGAAAGGGCAGCAAGTAAGCCATCAGTCAGTTTGAGCGAGCAGGAGCCGATGGGCGTTCCATTTCTTCCCGGAGAGTATCGACCCACTGCGAAATACTTGGCGGGACTCGCTGACACTTGCATGCATCCGATGATGGGGAAACCATTTAGGGTAAGACTTTTGAATGCCTTTGCCTGAACCCCAGACACACAAAACCAACACAACGCCCACCAGGGCACCCACCCCCACACCGAGCACGAACGCCAACCAGACAAAAACTCCCAACAGCGCCGTGGCGCAGCACGCACCCAACTAGAACAACGTGGATCTACGATAGGGCTAGTGATATAATACATGGCAGATTAAATGTGCGAACACACACTTAGCGGCATAAGCCGCGCCGGCACGGAAGGAAGTCATGGCTGCCAAAGCAGCGGTGATGTGTGGCCCGAAGGCCCGGACGAGAACTACACGCAATATTAGTACAGGCAATTCCACGGCTGGTGCTTGGTCTTACCCTCTTTATATCACGGAGCCCAAGCGTGGCACATTGGCGAAGGATAGTGGGGGAGTTAGATGGCTTTGGGCATTCCACGCACTCAGGGCCTGGACATGCGCAACGTTCCCCGTGGTTATGGGTTTGGTCGTTCTCGTCCGGCCAGGCACAGTGCTGGCACCAATACCTTTTTCCACTGTGAGTTGTCGTGTAGAGTTCTGGCTTTCTCCTTAAGCAGCGCAGATTCTAGGGCCTTATAGAGGGATGACGACATGGAACTTCCAAAGGAACTGAAAGCTGGGGAGCTGAAAGATGAGGAGGTGAAAGTTGAGGGAACTTCGCAACCCTACATAATCCATTGGAAGAGGCAATTATGGTTCTCCCAAGGGACAGTAGATACCATGCCATACGTAAACCACCAACCCAACCGCCCTGTAGGACCATCGATATCAGTCTCGGTAAGTTGGAAAAGAGCAATGCAACGTTTTGTGATATGTCCGAGGCACTTTCTAGAGTAGATACCGGTAACAGGTAGCTCTGCGTTCAACCACTCAATCAGACCTCCCTGGTTCGCTGCATGTTGCAGTAAGGCACCAATCGAACCCTGGATTTGGCCTCTCCTAGGTGCCACCTGGACATGATCAAAAGCAGCATAATCGGGAGAAACGTCACTTCAGTTGAAGCAAAGTTTGCCTGTCCGCATATGGTACGAAGAAATCGCATACCCTTGCCTACCTAACGATCTTCGCGCAGAAAACGCTAGATCGGGCAATGCCGAAGGGGATGCAGGTTCCGCTGGTGGAGAACCCAGGATCTATTGGGTTGTTGTTAGATTGGCTGGATACTGGATGCTCGACTGTAGATAAAATAGATAGGTACCCATCCATGCATGCGAGTGGCTCTTGTTGGACGTGACCAACACACGCAAGACAGAGTATTTTCTTACAGACCAGCACCGCGGGACAGCAATTCCAAGTGGGCAAGCACATCACTGCAGGTGCTGTCTTTTACCCTAAGGTTGAGTAGGGCAGCCAGATGGCGCAGCAGTTGGTTCCATCCACTCCAAAGAGCAAATATTGCCGATACAGCTGGACCTGGGTGCTTCTCGCGGTGGAGCAAAACCACGTAGGTAGTTGACTGCAGACGCCAGATGGCCCGAGTTGGACATACCGTGGACTTGCGTGGGTCGGGATACAATAAAGTGCGGACAATTATCCTTGTTGAACAGAGTACACGCCCTTCGGTGCGATTGTGCATTCTTCTGGCCCTTTATTTGCTTGCTCTTCCTTCACCCTCTCATATTTGGGATCTTCACCAGCCATTCATTGCGTCTCTGTTGCACCGACCCTTCCTTTACGTAAAGACCATGCTAACCTTGAGCCAACGAGTTAGCCGTACCATGCGCACGCTTGTTGCTACCGGCGGGGGCAGCGGGAGCGGTTGAAGTGAATATGGGAGTGGTCAGCCCAGGTGAGAAGGAGCGGCCAGACAAGTGTTCTCTTACTCGCTAGCTGTTGGCCCCTTCGTCCTTCTGAGCCTCGTGTCCCGTTCTAAAGCATCGAGAGACTTTGACTCTTTGCGTTCTCCGTGACACTTCCCTTGTCTTGGACCGGTATGATTTCAGCCCACGAGTGCGCCCTGATACGCTGAACCTCACGGCGGCGCCAACTTCCTGACATCCTTTGCTGTTATGGTCTGCTCCTGCAGCTCTCTCGTGGCATTATAATTCCCTCGGCTCTCTGTCCTTGTTTTTAACGAGTGACTGCCTAACTGACAGCTACGGTGGTACCTGGTGAAATTGCTATAATCCACAACACGCAGTTGGCACAGTGCGTGCTTTCTCACCGCCAGAAAGTGTACATGATGCTGTTAGATTGAGGCCCGTCAGAGTCAGGACTGTTAGAGTTAGGACCGTTAGAGTCAGGCCCGTTAGAGTGAGGACCATTAGAGTCAGGATCGTCAGAGTCAGGACCGTCAGAGTCAGGACCGTCGGAGTCAGGACCGTCAGAGTCAGGACCGTCGGAGTCAGGACCGTCAGAGTCAGGACCGTCGGAGTCAGGACCGTCGGAGTCACCGGGTATGCCCTCGCCATTCCATATCATGGGTGGCAACGAAAGGTCCCACTGGTATGCGACTTGTCAAGCGTCAGCATGTTCAATGGTATTATGGCTAGCTGCAAAACTTCGTCTGGGATTTTCTGGAAGATTGTGGTGTGTTATAAAGTGCTAGGGGAATGAGCTCGTTCTACCATACCTACCATGGCCGGTTATGGACTTCTCTAACGCCATCATTGCCGGTTACTGCTTGAAATTCTCTCCCTTGACCTCTGCCTGTTAAGAATGCTACAAGGATGAACCCTTAGCATATGGGACATTGTTAATGTCACCAACTATTACGGCCTTCTCCGCGCGAAGCTAACGACTAGGTATAGTATGGGATCATGGAAAACAATATGGTAACTGGGAGCTTAAACGAGCAAACCATCCGAGTTGCCTTTATTATTAGCCCATTGTGGAGAGCAGTTCGGAACATTCAAACCCCCAATATTTGGGCTCATTCTTTACTTTGTTCAAATGCATTATTTAAAGCGCTGCGGGCACAGGCTAGGTGATCTCCTTGGTGCCCCCGGACTTTCCTTGCTTTAGGTGCGGCACTAGGTGGGATTCTCTGGGGAACGCACGGCATTCCAATGTCGTCCATCTTCGTTGACGAAAACATTCCATGGGCCGTAGGTTCGCATACGCAAATGGGCATTGGGCCATCTCTATTTGTACACAAGGCCGGAAGTTTAACACTCACCCCTTGTTCTCGAATAGTGTATATAAAAGCTTTAATAAATAAATCTTGTTTAATGGGGATCTTCCTACCACTATTAGCAATCCACCTATCGATTCCCCTGTTGAGGCACGACAAGGCAAGCCCCAACTCGTCATCGTGGAGATAATCGACGTATTCTGGTCACTATGGCCATTGATTTGAGAAGGGGATGTGTACAGGCAAGGCACTTCGGCGAGCTGTTCCATTCTTCTTTCGATTAGCTGCATGTATCCTTCAGTGCCACCCGGGGACTTGCCCTGGTGCCATAAGAATCAAACCCTAGAAGGCGGTACGCAGAGGGGAACGGCCGCGATGAGAACTTTACCTATCTCACTAGCATGCTTAGTAATTTCCTTTAGATTTTTGTTTCTGATGTGTTTTGATACCCTATAATATAATAACTCCGTGGGGTTATTAATGTTGTGCTGTAAGTACCAGTCGCTTCAGCTCTGACATTCAAGGCAGTTACCGGAGTAAGAGCTGCAGATACTCTTTGAGAACGAATCGTGGTATTTGAGGGAATAATAAAATCAGACGAAGTGTTCTCAGCTTGAGGCCAGGGGGGTTAAACGGGTCCGTCTTCTGGGGGCGAAGCGGACGTGTACAGGATAAATTGGTCCTTGGAGGCTTTAGATGCCAACTTTAGGCCGGAATAGTTAAAAAGCAACATTGTTGCCCACTTGTCCCCACTAAGTCTTTAACTGATGTACGATTTGAAGACATGGCGCAGACGACGCTTATAGTGGCAGGTTGCATGAAACTAGAACCTCTGATTCAAAAAATACCACTAATATAACGTCATTGCTGGTCTGTTGATGAAGCTTTATTCGAAACAGGTTGCATGCTATGTAGCATGGCAATGGTTGTATAAAGAGAGAAGAAGGTTGCGCGGTGTTTTAATGCGTGGACTGTTACCAGTATTAATGGCAATTATATTGAATATTTAGAGAATTTTCCTGGTGCACACCTAGCATGCAAACGGCATTCCAACAGGGAATTAGTAGTGCTAGGCACCATAGGACTGCGACTTGATACTTCTTGCGCCTACCGGACTCGCGTGTGTTGCGCGGCTGGGAAGGATAATGGACTGGGGGTGATACTTCGACACTGTTTAGAATGTTGGCTTTAGTATCAAGAGGGTTTCTGGGCACGGGGGACACGGCGTCGGCCACCGCCACGATTGCGACGGCCCTGCTGGGGAGCTGGATTGTTGCTCTCCAAATATCTCACTGGTGGCGTGCTGTCGGTCTTCCTTGCTCCATTCCAACGCCACTTGATTCCAGCCCGCACCCACGTGCAATCGCATTTTCCATACTCGTGTTAGAGGAATCTACCTGGGCGATGGTAGCAGTTATTGAATCGGTGTTCTTTGTAGATTTACCCGGCCCATCGCTTCTCTTGCCTGCCGGAGTGGTGATAGGAGTAAGGTGGTTGTGGAACTTGCACTGGTTGGATAGTGACAGCTGTCTCGCACAACATGTGCACACTCTATCTGCTAGAAGATGCATTGTGTCCTGTATTATTCAGAGTCATAGCTAAGATTTATACTGTTTAGTTTCCCTGTACTTAAAGTATTAGTAGTGGACTGGCTCGGAATATAAAGGTAAGTATAGATAGTTTTCTGTCGAGCAATACACCACAATGAGTGAGATGAACCTCACTCATATTGATAATCAGGTCGGAAAGCTCGGAGGCTTGATACTATAACCAAAGCCAGACAGAGGCCGCGCCGGGACGGAGGGAGATCATGGCTGCCGAAGCAGCGGCGAAGAGCGGTCCGAAGACCCAAATAAAAGCAGCTATAATAAGTTAGCAAACTAAAACATGATAGTACTGCGAGGCGGGTATTAACTTACACGAAATATTATTATTCTTGTTAGGGGGTACCAACCTGCGAAGCAGTATTAGACAAGGGTGCAGCCATGCTTTTAGGGTTAACCACCTGCGCGTTATTAACCGCGGTGGTTTACACAACAGCCGCTTTAAATATATTACAAGCTGCTTTTAAGGTAGTAATGTTTTTGCAAACGCGTGGATTACTAGCTCCCACATGCACGGTATAAATAGTATTAAGGATATCTCGCAGCTTGTTGCTAACTAGGGCAACGTTAACAGCCTTGCAAAATTTAAGTGCCCTCTTGCTGTTGCGACAGTGCCCATTGATAGGAGACTAATCCAAAGTTTTATATGACGGCAAGGAAAAGGACTCTTGAACACGGCGGTAGACATAGGTAGAAGCCTCTGGTCTGCTCGGTCTCCTTCAATCGGGACAGCCACATTCACAGTCTCGATTTTCCCTAGTTTCTTGGTCTCTTGTGTCTTCTTGTCCCTTCTCTTTCTTATGTCGCGAGATTGCCCATGGGCATTTTTCCTAGCAGCACAAAGGAGCTTGTCTGCTTCCGGGTCTTTTTTCTCGACGCATGCAAAGACATGAGTCTCTGGCGAAAGAATAGCTGGTTGAATTGGGTATCATGCCAGGGGGGTTTCAGGTCCTAAACAGAACTAGACCTAGCTTGCCCGGTCTGAGTTGGTGGCTAGCAACCCTCCATTACTTGTGGATCTATATTTGCACATGCACGCTACCTATTATACTGCGAAGGCCTGGTGTATGAAGAGTCTTAAATAGTTTCTTCCTTCCACCTTGCAGACCCAACCGTTGTTTGTCCGCTCTTCCCAACGGTTGAAAACCGCTTACATTTGGGAATGTTAGGGTTATCAGTCCTAGCTTCTTCTGGACAGGGTGTCGCTAAGTCTTGCATATAGTCACTGAGGAATAGGTCCATACTTTGAACTCAATGACCTTGCTGTTTTCTGCGTTTCTGATGACCAGAGAACCTAATCAAACTCGCGCTTCCCTAGCACATACCCGCGGTGGAGCTCTCTACCTCTTGATCTACCTCCAGAGAGGTCCTACTGTTCAGCCATGGGATCGTCCGTATCCCGGTCGTCATCATATACCTTGGCTGCGCCAGCCAGCCAAAGCACAGACCTCAGGCGATTGAGTGTCCAATTCATATATACAGTTTCGTTAACAGGAGAGGCCACATTTGTAGGTGTTGGTATGTAGCGTGGCTTCCGTACTTCCCCTCTGTGTATCCGGTTGCCCTACCGATCTTATGGAGCCGCTGGCCACCTTGGGGAGCCCCATGGCAAAGTCATCAAGTTGAAGATCATAAATCGCGCTCCCGAGGAAGAATACCTCCAGAGGGGCACAAACCCACCGTGGGCAGAGCACTTCTCCGATGGCTGTGCAGACAGGCAAAAGTAGATCCTCGAGGCGAGAGATGCTGCAATGTAGGTAAGATGGGTCTGTAGCGTTGCCCCCGGTCGTATAAAAGGCGCCCGCCCTGCGTATAAAACGTGAGTCCCGAGGTCATGCCGTCGCTTTCCGTTTCAAATAAAAAACCAGCAAACAAAGAAGAACTTGAGCCAGGATGCGGAGTCCGTTACGTGCGCCGGCGAATGTCGCAGCCCTAACGCGCCAAGACTTCACGCCAAGTCCAATTCCAGAGTCACAAGTCAAAACTATGCTCTTGACAGGAAGAAAGAGTAGCGCAAGATAGAAAAGCCTATGGCGGTGGTTATAAGTATAGAAAAAGGTAGTTAAGTCAAGAGCAAAGTGGCCACATCTACCAGACGCCCTTGTTTATAGTTTACCGGCAGGTAGAGTGCATGGCGGCTGCAGCCCCAGCGCATCTGCAATCTCCATAGTGTGCCCTGCGTGATTCCACGACATCTCAGTTTCTAGACAATTTATGTGCAACTCGATACGCCGGACGGAAAGAGACGCCTGGGGCGGAGGCGGAGGCAGAAGAGCAGGAGACACCTCGCGAGCAGGCACCTTATTTGTAGCAGAACACTCTATAGTATTCAGGCAGGGTCCAGGGAAGAGAATGCTTGCGGGTTAAGGCGGAAGTGGTTATAATTATCTTCCTTAATGTTACCTCTGTGTGCGAGGAGAGTTTGGACAAGTGAAAGGCCCACTCTAACCTCCCAGTTACCATGAACAGGCCAAGAAGAATCCTTTTCATCTGGAAAGGTCTCGCTGAATAAGGAGGTTTTCGCACAACTCCAGCTCGAGGTCACGCCGGACCAACCGAGCCCGGGAAAGTGGGTATTTGGTTTCCAGGAGATCAATGACATACTCGATTTTCATTGCGACGCGCCGCAGTAACGATGCACATTGCGCACCGAGGCACGTGAAGGTTGAGCGGCAAAGCCACGAGAGCGACGGCGGGGGCCGGGGCCGGGGCCGGCGGAGGAAAAACACCAACAAGATCCCCATTAGCGGGGGCGGCGGGGGCAGCGGTGGTGGCGGCGGTAGCGGCGGGGGCACGCAAATAATAAGATTAAGTTATTTTAATAGCTAGTATATTAGTAATTATTAATATATAAGCATGGGCAGGGGAATATAATCCCTATATATTAAAGGTAAAATAAAAAGTAAAGGCTAAAACCAAGGCTTAACTACTATAATAAAAAAATATAAAATAAAATATTATAATAAGCTAAATAACTACTAATAATAGTATTTAAAGTATAACATAAAACTTTATTAAATATTAAAGTAAGAAAAGTGTAAAGCAAAGGGCGAGCGTGGGAGACCTTAAAAAAAGAAACAGGGTTAGGAACACGCGGCATAACAAAGGCCATAACAAAGGCAAACCGCGTCCAACTTGACCGCTGATTGATTGCCACTGTCATTGGATGCAGTAATGAGAATGCAGAATTGGGCTCAGGGATGTCTCCAAGAGGAAGGTCTTTCAGGTGTAGTCTGGTGTACGTTCCGCAAGCTCCGGGCAAGCCTTGCCCCATGCTCAGCTGGTATTTCAATCCTAGGATAGCTCTTATATTTATTTTTTTTAATATATTATTTATTAGCCTAGATGATTGTGAAGTTTTGGCCCGGGGGAACCTGAACAAGCGCAGCGTTGGGTTGGATAAGCTGATCAGACATGCTAGCGACTGACTCTGCGCCGGTTATCGAGGGTTACTTTAGTCACATGCTTGCTGGATGTGTCTTCATCTGTCTTCCTCCCAGAGCCTTCCCCCCTAACGCTTTACCTAGAGATTTATCGTTTTTGACGCTGCTATAGGGGTCCAGGGGACTTGGTCTTGGGCATAGCTATATCTCCCACAGAAATAGACCTATTAAGTTTCCTCTTTGGCAGTCTGGATTAACCCCAGCTCCGTTTGAAGCTGAGGGAGTATGACAGTGGCACCCAGGATTATCCTATGAGGATATTTAATAAGTATATTCTTAGCACGGAGTCTTCAGTTGACATTCGTACAAGCTAGTAAAGTATTTGAAAGCCACGGCTAAAACTTTCTACTCTTCGAGGAGCAGTTGGGCCGGGAGCATGAGCACGACAGGCGGAACCAGCAGCGAGGTTGGCAGAGACAAGGCAGCATGAACAGCAGAGGCTCTAGCAAGGCTACTGACAATACAAGGAGACTAAGATAGAACAACTGCGTCAAAGACTTCCTTAGGAACACGGCGACCGGCGTCGACAGTATGCGAAGAAGGATTGTCGCGAGACCCATCATGATTTCGTACGGGGCAGTCTTTCCAGCCGTGATCGGGTAGTTAGGGTTTCATAACGCCCGCATTATCTGCGCTGTGGGTTGCTTCGCGAATATGCGAGTTATCCTGGCTCAATATATTTATATCATACTAGGCTTATTGCATTTTTCGCTTTGGTTCGACTGGGTGGTTATAAGTTGAAGTTGCTGCACCTTCGCAGAACCCCTAGAGGCTGAAGGCATTGTTCAATCCACGAGAGAAGTCGTTTCTTTTGAAGCCCAATCCAGAGTTGGTTTGCTTGCAGGTCATACGTGACTCCGAAGTCCCACGTTGCTTCTGCTGCGGCGATTTGCTGCTTGACGGACACACGGACAGCGGCATTCTTCTGGAACACGATGTGTCGGAAAATGGCCAGAAACGCGGCTTGGTGATTAATAACCTGGGCGTAAAGTTCATATTTCTCTTGTGGCATTTGAACAATTTCTCTGTCGAAGTAGCTGTCACGTTCGGGGTCTGCAACTACGTCCAGCACTCGAGACAGTTTAGGAAATTCCAGGCTTACACTTGTCATAGAACAAATACCAGGTGCTGGATTGAATGAGCCAAACAGAAAGCATATTTTCCCTACACATTTATATCATAAGGGAGGCTTCTTCCTCATATTCCACGGTAGTAAGAGTTTACCTATTATCTACTGACCATAGACATTTCTTCAACCAGGAATTGACATCTGTCCATTCCGAGAAGTGATGCATCGGTAGTCCGGAAAGTGCGATCTTGTGGAATATGGATAAAAGTCTCGAGGCATCATTGTCATGGGCTGAGACTAGAGGAAGACGTCCGATGTGTTGCAGGAACTTGATTTATCTCGGGGGTAGCTTTAATTCTTTGATGGGTGCGAGAGGGTTCTGGGAGCTAGAGCTCGAGATGAGAGATGAGATAGAAAGAGAAAAGAAGAGAAGCGGAAGGAGAGGACGAGCAATGTCAGAAGGAGGTGAAAGATGGACAAAGCATAGTAAGAGAAAATGTCTTTACCTCTCGCCGACTGGGTATTGGCATCCCTGAGTTTGACTGTTGCGACCCCGGGGAGTGTTATACGTCCTGCAGATGGCTATTTCTCATGTGTCCTCATGTGGCGGACTTTATTGGATGTGAATTCTTCATGATTGCAGGTTGTAGAAATAGATATCGTGTCCGAGGAGTTATCGGCTAGGCTAATCAATGCTAAATTGGTCGCGGCCTTCCGCTCATGCATTCTCATGTGTTGGGCCCTGTTATGCCGTGACTTTGTTTTCTTGCAAATGGGGCAGATGTAAGTTTCTTCCGAGCTTTCTTAATCTAACAATTAACTTAATGTCACTTTGTCTGCATCACCACGATTAAACAAATACCCCGACTTGAACGCGGTTAGTCAACTTCTCTGCTATGCCTTCTGGATAGTTTGATTATATATTTTATTAATTCCGTCAACTCCGTTGATGCCCTTAAGGCCAGGTCGACAAGGCGAAGTGGGACAGGTAACTATGGCGAAGCGAATACCAGCACGCCGAGCAACTCAGGGGATAATCTCAATATATCTTTGTTAGTCTTCACTGGTCAACAAGGGGCCTCGCCCCGCTGGCTGGTATGTCATAGCCTGTGCAGTTAGCCCAGCCGGCCTAACCTGGCTAGTAAGCCTTGCAGTCGCGGGAAATAAAAATAAGATCCCAGGTTTTTTATACCCAGGCAGTTAATATAAATTATTATTATATAAAGGTTGTAATATTAGGTGGCTTATAATACCTAATTTTTATTATTATAATTAAGAATTAAAAATAATATTATTTAATAAAATAAATATATATTAAATACTGCGCCAAGACCCTGTTATAAGTATAAATTTTTAATAAATAAATACCTTGTATTTACCTATAAGTATAAATATTTTAAAGCTTGCTATTTCTAAGCTATTAAAACTTGCATATAATAAAGGGCTAGGTCTTGGGTAAAAATAGGACATACCACCTAGTAATAATAAAATTATACACACACTAAGTAATAGCCAAGCTTTAGCAAGGGTGCTATATAGCTAATAATTATTATAAGTAAGTTTAAAACTAAAAAAAGTTTATTAAATAAGAAAATTAATTTTATAAACCTATTTTAATTACTTTAATTTTTATAAAGTATTACCTAGGCTACCAAGTTATTAAAAATAAAATATTAAATTTAAACTATGTAGTCCTAGGTCTAATATATATTTAAGTTTATTATTTAACCACAAGCTTATTATTTTTTTATTATGCATTAGCTATAAAAGTATTATTAAAAAAAAATTTACAGGAAGTGTAAACAAGCTATTCCCGGGATTTTAAGAAAAGGAAGATATAAATACTATAGCAGGTTTACTGTCCCCTAACAAAGCTAACAGGCTTTTGGCATCACTGTCCTAATATTATAAAAAAGCATGGATAAATAGAAAGTCCATCTCACCGCCCCGAGCGTGATTCTTCTTGGAATTTCCAGTTAAGGTGGACATATTCCCGGAGGTATTCTTACTAACTAGAGTGGAATAATCCTTAGGATAATAAAAAATAAAAGATAAATTTACTAGCACAGGCACGCTGGCTATAGTAAAATTATTATTAAAACTAAATTAGTTATTTAATAATAAGTTAATTTCCTTATTTTTTTTAAATCCTAACCTAGGCGCTAACTTAAATTCTATATATATTAATTTTTTTTAGGCTTATTATTAAAAAAAAGGTTATTATTAAGCTTAAAAATAAAAAAAAAATATTTATATTATAATAGGCTTAGGGTTACAAGCAAGGTTTTTATTAATATTTTTAAAAAATTAAGGTATATTTATAAAGGTAGTATTACTAAAAAAAATAAAAATTTTTTAAAATAATTAAAAAATAATAATATAGTTTTTAGCATAGGCACACTAGGCTAAATAAAATTATTATTAAAATTAAATTAGCTATTTAATAATAAGTTAATTCCCTTATTTTTTTAAAACCTAACCTAGGAGCTAACTTAGATTCTATATATATTAACTTTTTTTTAAGCTTATTATTTAAAAAGGGGTTATTATTAGGCTTTATAATAAAAAAAATATTTATACTATAATAAACTTAGGGTTATAAGTAAGGTTTTTATTAATATTTTTAAGGGATTAAGTTATATTTATAAAGGTAATATTACTATGGGGAATAAAATCTTCCCTAGGAAAATAAAAAATAATAATATAGTCTTTAGCATGGGCACACTAGGCTAAGTAAAATTATTATTAAAACTAAGTTAGCTATTTAATAATAAATTAATTCCCTTTTTTTACTTAAACCCTAACCTAGAAGCTAACTTAAATTTTATATATAAAAACTTTTTTTAGGCTTATTATTTAAAAAAGGGTTATTATTAGGCTTTATAATAAAAAAAATACTTATATTATAATAAGCTTAAGATTATAAGCAAGGTTTTTATTAATATTTTTAAAAATTAAAATATATTTATTAAGGTAGTATTACTATAAAAAATAAAACCTTTTTTAAAAAAAATAAAAAAAATAATAATATATTCTTTAGCATGGGCATATTAAGCTAAATAAAATTATTATTAAAACTAAGTTAGTTATTTAATAATAAGTTATTTTTTTTATTTTTTTTAAATTTTAACTTAAGTACTAACTTAAATTCCGCGTGTAAGGGCTTTTTCTTATACTTATTATTTAAAAAGTAGTTATTATTACGCTTTATAATAGGGGAAGATACCTATACTATAATAAGCTTAGGGTTATAAGCAGGGTTATTCTTAGTATTATTAAAAAGTAAGATATATTTATTAAGGTAGTGTCGCCGTGAGGAACAAACCCTTTTTTAGGATAATAAGGGAATAATAACATGTCCTCTGGCATGGGCACACTAAGGTAAGCAAAATTATTATTAGGGCTAAGTTAGCTATCTAATATTTAGTTATTTTCCTTGTTTTTTTTAGCTACTAAACTAAACATAGTTTTTATAACGCATTATTTCCCTAGTTTTTTAATGGTTCTTAGGAGTTACTTTAAGTTTGTTTTTAGCCTTTAAACCCGGGTAGTAATTAACCCCTTATAACTAATAATACTTCCAGGGTATTACTAGTTTAAGTATTTAAGATAGTTATTAATAAAAAGCCTAGTTACTTTAATATATTTATAACCTACTATTAGTAGTAAACTAGGAGTATTTTAATAGAAATTAATATATTAATTTTTATATTAATATAAAAAAGTAGGTTAGGTCTGCAAAGGCCTATAATAAAAGTTTTAATTATATATAGCTTAACCTTGTTATTTTTCCTACTTTAAAAGTATAATTAATAGTAAAAGTTATTAAAGTTAAAACCCTTTAAAGCTATAAAATAATTTTTTAAGCTAAAATTATTTAATTTAACTATTTAGCATAGCTTCCCGCTTGTGCTAAGCCTGTCTAAATTAATTACCTAATTATTTCTAGGGGTAGTTAGATTTTTTACTATAACCTTATAATTAAATAAGCCCTTATTATTTAATTTTAGTATTACTTGCCCCTGGCAGCAGGGCTTTTGGTTTTGCCTTAAAATTTTTTTTAATTTACCTAAATGCAAAACCAGGTATTCTTGGTCTATACTATTTATAATATTTTTAACCTTGTTTAGGAATGCATTATACTAATTAAAAATTATTTTTTTTAATTAGTTTACCTTGTTCCTAATGCCATTTTTAAATTTATTAAGCTTAATAATCTTTAAAAGTGCGGTTCGTGTTTGTTTCTTTTCTTTATTAAAAAACTTTTACTTTAAATTAATAGATTTCTAGATACTTCTTTGGCTTGTAAATTCACGTGTGAATATTAATTTTACTATAAATATAAGGCTGGAAGTAGGATAATTAAAGCTTTAAAAGGTATTAGTAGCCAGGCAGAAAGTTTTAAATATTACTTAAAACATGCCTTTATAAAAAGGCAGACGGGTACTAACCTTAGCGTGAGATTAAAAGGACTAAAAATAATAAAGCCTTAGCCTTTTTGCTGCATGCAATTTAAAAGGTTAAGTAAAATAAATAAGGTGTAAAGGGCGGGTTTACTTTAAGGAAAGAAAGTAAGTATACTTGGCAAAGTATTACTTTAGTAAGTGGGAGCCAGCTAGCCTAGCGGGACTAGGATGTTAACACCTTAGGCAGTAGCACAGGAAATTATTCACTTTTGTTGCATCTACTATTAGGCAGCACAACAGGAGAAGGTAAGCTAGATTGCTTTAGTGATGAGCCCTGCACCTAACTTCATTCAGGGCAGACACCGGTTGTCGTTAGAGGATACGGCCAATCTGGGCACATGGGGTTCGTACGGTAACGATCACTATTGTTGAGGTAGTCCTCAATACTGAGATGCCCTTGGACATCGTTCGAGGATCACGGTATCCTGCTGCGCTTGCGAGGAGACTCAAGGGGGCGTGGGGATTTGACGACGGGGTTTATGAGCCGGGCCTGCCATAAATGCTTGACAATTTGTATGGTAACCCCACTGGTCCTGGCTGATTTGTATTGGCCGTTCACATTATCTGGCTGGATAGTACATACGAATGGGTTTTACCTATACACTTAACCCACTAAGCTTTCGACCTAAATGGACGAACCGGTGGGCTTCAACAAAAGTCCACCCAATCCTAGATGTTCCGAAGAGGAAGACCGAGTTCCTCTCCGTGGCCCGCAGAACCGCAAATGGCTATTTATCTGTGCCGGAAATACCGCAGGGATTGCATGCATGCTTTCCTTCTTCTTTCGCCTTACGGTCGTGGATCTTTTAGCTTCTTTATGACAGGTACACACTGCGAGGTATGCGGCAGGAGTATACTTTCCCTGTGCCACTAAATCAATTAGGCTGATTATGACACTGTCGAGTTGACCTGCTAGCAGATCCACTAGAAATAACTGTATCTGTGGTGGCTTCCAGCACCTGGCTGCACACTAGCCCTCTCAGTCCCTTCTATGTTGGTGATCCCTGCCTGCAGTAGGCAGTGTCGGGTTTTCTCTTGTAAGTTAGAGAATAACATAGCCTTCTGATGCCCCGTGGTACCGGTGTACTTCAACCTGCTGTATTATGACAGTAATATGCAATTTAATTAGCTATAATTCAGGTCTGTTTTGTTCCAGCGTTGAGCTGTCGCTGTCCGCTAGCCATCTTGCAGAGACGATGGTCTCAGATAAGAAATGCAAGTGTTAGTGTCTGAAGAGGGGAGACAGATTGGCAAGATCCCAAACTAATCGCGGCCCCTCGTCGCCCCTAATCAGATGGCCGTCGGCTGGGTCGCACGCTTTGGTTAAGATCCATGTATCAACGTACAGGTCCTCAAGACTTCAAAGTATGTAGTGCTCCTATTCCCAATGTTTCTTTGGTTATGAGTCCACGAGATTACGTCCTTGGCATAGGCCTCGACCGACTCCACGTCTCAAGGGAAAGGCCGAAATGGTCAAAGAAGCAGTAAGAGAAATGGGAGAGTGTGGCTGGCAAAAGAAAGAGGGGAAGCAGACAAGAGAAAGAGAGAAGCCAAAGTAGCCGAGCATACTGAGGAAGTTGCTATTGAGATGAAGACGGCCTCGATCCAATGCAGACGATCGGGATGGCGGGAGGTATAGTTTGCGGCCAACGCGTGCTGCGCAAAGGTGAGGGAAAGGCCCGTGGAAGGGGGTGGAACGCCGTACAGCCATGGCCCAAGATCGTCGTACGCTTATTGACAGCGAAGAAGAAGGTTTCCGATGCTTTGGAGATTCAGAATGTCTATTTTATACAGCGGAGAAGGCGCGAACAAGCGTGTCAGATTCAAAGTGGGGGCCCATGCAGCAGGAAGTGTTCAATCGCCTAAGGGTAAAGGATATGGATACCTCTATGTCTGGAACATCTGTCGAACGTGGCTGATAAAAGACACATTTCTTTCGAGAACCTGGGGTCTGCTTGCTCATAGAGGATTTTTTATCGCCCCAGTTAGGGCGGGTAGCGGCGGGCACAGCGGGTTTTGGCTGGAGTCGTACCGGCATTTGTGAAGCCACACGCCGCAACCCTTCGTCCTAGGTTGCGGCGGGTACAGCGGGTTTTGGCTGGGGTCGTACGGGCATTTGTGAAGCCACACGTAGCGCTCAGCGCAAAGTCGACAACGACAAGTACGATCTCTATGGCTTATCTCACTCCATACCAGGTTCTTAGACTGGTGTAAGTCGATTGCGTATTCAGCAGTAGCCCCAAGGGTCTAAATACTCTTTTTAGCCACAGTAAGCTCCCGGTCTAACATTGGCGACGTGTCAAATGATTCCTTGAAGGAATCCATGGAACTTCTCACTGCCTTCGTCGTCAGGCCAAACACAGCCTGGCTGCCACAAATCACCGTATTGGCTTCGGAAGCCAGTGGCGCAGCGGCGCGTCGCAGTCGATGAAGGTGCACACGTACAGAACCTGTGCCGCCCAAGCGGAGGGAGCAAAAGATGAGGTCGGGTGGTTCAACCGCTTGCTTTGCTCGTGGCCGATGAGGGGCCGGAAGACCGCCGGAGGAATTGGCGCACTTCTCGCAAAATGCATCCGAAAAGAATCTGCTGCCCTTCGTGGTGCTGAAGGGACCAGCAACGCCCCTGGTTGGGGACATGCACACATAGGCTAGGCGAGGGTATATGCCCAGTGATATCCCGCACAGAGCCTTCGCGGGGTGAATCCTGCATGGGCGGGATGTTAGCAAGTTTTGTTGAGGGGGGAGGGCACATTAATCAGGCCCAGCACGTACCAGGAAACAAGCAGATTGACCTCATATGAGCAGAAGAAAGGATGAGAAAAAAGGCCCACCAGATTTCGGAACTCTCCAAAAGAGAGAAAGCACATTTGATGAAAAGGCCACGCGCACTTCGGGCATGCTTGAGGAGGAAAAGGGGTATTTTGGGGGAAATAATTCGGGTGTACTTGAAAGAGAAGGCCATGTTTAAGTAAAAAAAGCACACCAGACTAGAGCGGCCTGTAAGAAGAGAGGAACTATTTTTAAGTAAAAAGTAATACCAACTATGGCCATGCTCGGGATTAGGAAAAAGACATGCTCTGGGTAGAGAGCTATATCCGACTTGGTATATCGACTCTGTTCTACCAAGGCCAGACACCGAGGAATCTGAGAGATGCAGTAGAAAAAGCTAAGATGCCTTGTCTTAAAGTTCGGTTCCTTTACCAATACCGGGGAGGTGTGTCAGGTCAACCCATATAAGCCGGGCTCTCTTTTTCTGCTTGAGTCCAGTCCTCGGGGATACTGCGGTCACCTGCGGTCGGAATTTGATCGTGTTCGCATTCCCCTGGTGTTGATAAACGTTGTGGTCCATAAAAGTACCCTCCCCTGGGCTTACTCCTCCTAAGCATGGAACTGGTTAATTAAGAACGTCCTGAGGTGATGGGCAGTATGCGAGTGGTCCATTTGTTGTTCGTCCCCCTGCAACCAGGCCTCTGGCACAACGCTCATGCCATCCCCTATGTACATTCTGGAAGAATATATTACTCTCCTTAAGTCCCCATATAGAAGTAGCTTGCTAACTGAATGCATGTGAGTGAGAGTACTTGGATTTATCCCATGAGCATGAGCACGGCGGCTTCTGTCGTTGCCATCACAAGGGATAGGAGGAGTTAAGGGCTTAATAAAGTGAACGATCATGACCTAGAACTGGGCGAGCAGCGCGGGGATAGGTGTATATAGGCAGTTTATAATAGGTCGCGTTCTTGTAGAGTAATAGCCCAGAGAATATATCTTCTTTGTGGAAGTAGTTGTTTCGAACTAATAGAACAAAGTGTTATTCTCTCGGAAATTTAAAGGAGAATGAGTGGGAGACCTGGTAGCGGGATGTTTTACGCACTCTACCATAGGTACTCTGCCAGCCGGATCCCTAACTTGCTGAATGTCTTTGCTTATACCTTCTCTATTGGTCAACAAGCGAGTACAGCGGGGCCGGAGGGCCAACATTGTTGTGAAAGAAGTATGCTTCGTTGCCCCGAATCGAAGAGCGAGTATCAAAAGTATTTTTACAGGGCATATGCGCCCATATCTCAAGTCGAGAGTCTGGAAAAACGGATAGAGAGGCAAAGAGCTTATTACCAGACTGGGAAGTTAGACAGTCTATCTATGTCCTATTCACTGGCTCTCTTCAGCCTGGTAGGTCACGAGGGTAGCTCCGCTACCCCGCCCCTGTTCTCAGGGACGTTCTCTGGAAGAACTTCCTCTTCATGGAGATGGTTTCAGTAGTTGTTGATGAGAGGTACTCCTCCCTGTTTTAGTATGCCAGGATAAGTCATTGATCGTGAGATAGGAGAGAATGCTTTTCACAAAGATTCAAGAAGAAGCATGCAATTCGATCGAGTATACGACTTCTTCGTCATGTTGGACATCAATCAGACGCCGTTGCCAACAGAGCTGCCTGTTGCCATTGCACGGCTGGCGTCAATCTCGATTTCTCAGGTCCGACTAGTGAGCACCACATGCCAAAAACAGACAATTGTCTATATTTATTATATATCCTTCCTTGGCCAGCTCGTTGGTTGGACAATGGATAAGACAGGACAAGCCATGTGGAAAGGCATATGTCCACGTATCCGGCACCTGCAACGCGCAGTCTTTGAGCGCACGTCCTGCGCAACCACTTTCCGGCCTTCGGAGAGCAGATAATGGTCGAGTTGCCTCCACATTCTTCACATGCTTTTGGTCTCGGGGTCTCCTGCTTGAGACGACAGTAGGTTCTCTCCATGCGCTCGGCATTCTCCTTGTAAGTGGCGTCATGATCTAAAACAGGGACACGGGCAAGAAGGCCACGACGGGATGCTTGTAGCTTTAGTGCGGTACCAGGAAAGGTCTTTTGCAATATCCTTCAGGGTTGGCTTTGACCGTCAGCTGCAACTTCTTTCGGTGCGCTTCTTCCGATGGTCAAAAGACATTTTCGCCTCTTGGGTCAGATACAGGGACCGCAAGGCCCTTTCCATACCGACATCGCCGTCCATATCGAGACCAAGGGAGCGACGGCGGCGGACTGCTAATTGGAAAGCTTTCAAGTCGTTCAGGCCCAGCATCAACGCCTCGGGGCTTTTCCACATCGCGATAGTGAACGGCCAGGGCAAAATTTCGCCGTCCATCGGATTCCCATGCGAGGCAGCAACGGAGAAAGAACTTAGGGGATCAGAGAAAGCAACGGGAAGAATGCCTCGCTGCGAAGATTAATTACCACCGCACACCTTTAAGCACAGCCTTGGTGGTTGTTAACACGCAGTACATCTAAGTTCTTTCTTCAATACTATCCCACGCTGCTATGGTTTAGCAAAATCCTCTTGCTCTTTATCCCTCCGCGCACAGGAAAAGCAGGTTTTAAGATGCCCCGTTCCATGCCATCATGGAAATCAGATCAAGGTAGAAATCGGATGATCCATCATACCTCGGGCGATCCGGACCCTACTGACATTTGATCAGCAGGGCTAACTGCTGCTACGGGAGAGCTTGCAGGTTTTGGGGCTAAGTGTGAGTTCTTGAGTAAATCATGGTGGTTAGTATAGTTAATCCGAGCTAAAATAGTAAAGCATATCCTCTGCCAGGCCAACCATGGCATCCTCAATAGAGGAATGGTCCCATGATGATTCAACGGCATCTTCCATATGAGTGTCCATTTTTAGAGCTGTGAGAATGCAGGTGGGTTGCGGGTTGACGGTTGACGACAAGAATGTGCGCAGGATAAATCAAGACTGCCCACTAGGGTAGGTCACGGGGCTTCTGCCTTATTCCATAACTGTCTCTCGTACCTAGGATGATTGGTTCGCCGGGGAAAACACGAAAGGGCCGCTTGGTTGCTGGCCATATACACAGGGTTACTACGCTATTGTATTATCGGGGTTCAACACAGCATTTCGAGAATGCCTGTTCATTCAACTCGATGAATAGACGGGTCTTCTCAGGGAGATATTGTAGTTTGTCTTTGGAGCCCATACACAATTCGATAAACGTTTTGTTCTTACCTAGGTAGCGTCCGGCATAACGCTGTTATCCAGCTTAAGGGTTCAATCATTTGGGCAGCTTGGGGCCAGCTTGGGGGCGGAGGGTGGCCTTGATGTCCCCGTAGTAACACAAGATCCGCATCGTGTCCGATTCAAACATCCTTTGGAGGTCGCCAGCCCATTGATACACCAAATGAGGCAGGGTTACGACAAGGATTGGTGGCCCAGACAAAGCAAAATACCGTGATTAAACTTCCTATCCTGTTGATACGCCTACTCCGAGGTCTCGGGGCATGGACGACAGACTCGTATTCAGTGGAGTCTCCCGTCCGCCACCTGAGCATCAATCACACTTTGTAATTATTGCATCTCCCTAACATGAATTCCGGTTGGGCTGCCCAAGTGAGAAACCACAGGGCAGCATGGTAATGCTCGAGCGGGCCCAAGGCCTTGACCGTGAGCCAGTCGGGAAAAGATCAGGGGTCTGCTGGCCATGCAGTTGCCGTGGCTCTCTTGTCTAAGCGTTTGGGAGCTTCCAGATCTTCTTCATTGCTCTTGGTAACACCATTCTTCATCAGCGAGCCCAGTGTCTTCTGCCGCATTGAGATTGGCGTCCTGCGATTTTTTTATCTCATTTATATCTGCATAGGCTTGTCGTTCGTCCCATCCTCCGTTCAGTCTAATCGCGTACAGGACGTCGATATGCTCCTTCGTGATCAAGCACGGGAAAATCAGCAGAGTGCTGCTGGGGTATGTTCTTGTCGAGTCTAGATAGAACGGTATGCTTCCATAAGGGTTCAAAACACGTAACCACAACATCCTGGGACCGTGGGAGCCGCAAGCGTGGCGTGATGAGCCCAAAGCCACCAGCGGAATCACACTGAACGTATACGGGATTCCGCAGAAATCCATTCCTTCCCCAACCTTCCTGCTGGACCAGGGCACCACTCGTCGCCGCTGTGGTACTGATGACGATCGTTTGAACGGTTTGAGTCAGAAGAGAAGGAAATTGGCCTCTTGCTCACTTAATTCCATATCGCGGAAGAGCAGTATCACCAGAGTGTACAGCTCCACTTGCGGGATAATAACACCGCTTTGGTGCTTCTCCCTTACCCAAACAGCAGCAGTTTGTGAGGTCGACATGGAGGACTTCGAACTTGCCAAAGCCCATGGCACGGCGACGACCGTCCAGGAAACGATTTTGCTTAACAGGGCGTGGATGCGCTGCTGGTGGTTTTGAAGCCGGAGAGAGACATTTATGTTCGCTTCTGTTCGAGGAAGACGCCGTACCCTCTGCTCACTGGTTCGAGAGAGAGGAGGCGTGTTCGACTGAAAAGGTCATGCCCAACCCAGGCTGACCCGATGTGATGGTTTGTTCTCGTGTCAGGGTGAGAGCGGCGGGGGCAAGGGCGTTCAAGTTAAACATGGCCATGGTGACAGGAATAAAATTTCATTATGTGAAATATGTGCGGGGGTGAGAAAGGAAAACCGGAGCTGGTATAGCCTCACTGAATCTCGGGATTCTTGAGCATTTTGATGTGCGAGCGTACCGTTTTCAAGGGGAGCATCTTATCCTCTGATGTCCCGTCCCTCGTCATGCTGTTGGTCAAGGGTATGAAGCAAATAAGACCATATGGACCCTGTAGTATCTTGTTGTTGGCACATGGCCACAAGAAATAGGTTCTTGCTGTAAGGGGAACTAAATCACAGATCCATACACGCTGGCGAAATTGGAGAAACAGAGGGATGCTATCCAAAGTTAGCTGTCTGCTGTTGCTTTAAAAGAAGCCTTATCCTCTCCAGGAAGCTTAGCTCGGAATCATTTAGGACACTTACCGGCGGCATTAAGACTATAGCTCTAACATCTAAAAAGACAAGCGAGTTAGCAATGACCAGAAAGGAAGGATTGGTAGTACTTACCACGAGTATTTGGCTTGAAAGCCTGCTCGTCTTCAGAAAAATGAACAGGCTGAGTATAAGAAACATGAGGGACGTCTTATTCGAGAGACAATCGAGTTAGCAATGACCGAAAAGGAAGAATTTGTAGTACTACCATCATCGGAGGAGAAGATCATTAGATCCTCCTCTTCATGTTGCTGGGGGGGGACTGTGTCGGGGCCCTGGATTTCCCAAAGATCCCCCCCTTCGAAATCAGAACACCGCGGTTGTTTCAGGACAGTGCTTGGGCGAGTAAGGGTGTTTTCCCGAGCCGCTGTCCTACCGATCCGGACGAAACCTTGACCCAACGTCTCTGACTGGTCCAGCCAGTACTCGAGGCCTCTGCCAACATCCCCCTGGTGATATGGCCCCATGTAATGCTGGTTTCTCCCGCCTGGGAGAAAGATTCAGCCTATAAAGTCTAGCAATTAATTTGTCTGAGAGCGCATGCATGGCGCTAATATAGGCGGCCACTCTGTCATAGAGCTTGGTGACCGTTTCCGCCTGCTTGCTGGACGCGTTAGGGTTGTGGTGGAGTGCCGAGTGGAGGTTGCTGGGGACAGACATACACTGCAGGAACGCCACGTTTGAACTATATGGTAGGTACAGACGTGAAGGCAAGCAGGCACATTCTCCTGACTTCTCATCCACGCCAGTAATCTCTTCCCCTACTATGCCATTAAAATAATAAGGGGTGCAGTCTACTTTCTTAAAATTAGCCGCTCCTATAAGTTCCTCTGCTATTGGTTTCTCAAGCCTATTTTTATTTAGCCACTTTTTGAAAAAGGGCACATGGCCGCATAGGTACCATCAGCCTGTGCTTCTGGCTCCACAAGGGTCCTGACAAGTACCTGGGATACTGGGCTTTGACATTGCATGTGCGATGCACAGCTTCAGGGCGTATAGGTTTTTCTCTATCAATCGTAGTTTTCGATATCTCACCAACGCCTTTTGGAAGCCTTTTTAGCTATATACTCACATTTACCTGGAGTTCCTGGAGCAAAGCTCGGGACTGTCTGGTTGGCAAATACAATGTAGCTTGGACCCTGACTAACTGGGACACTTTGTTTGGCCATGTTGTGGGGGGCACGGTCTGCTCACGGATGCGGGATCTGCTGGATTTACCACCGGATCGGGCCTAATCAATGGCAAAATAGGTCTGAACCAAGGAGCGGTGGTTGCAGGGGTTGTGGACGTCTATGAAGCTGCAGCTGTAAGCAGACTTCCTGGTATTATTTGGTTTGTGGACGATCCAGCAAGCAAGGGCAAGGCTGTTTAGGGCTGGCTTGTAAAGCCTGTTTTGCTCTCGCCGTTCTCTAATATAAATAAATTAGTAAATATTGCAAAGAAATACAGAATATACTTACCTCCTGCTTTTTTTTATTGCATTTTATGCATTGTTCTATCTTGGCCTTTATCATATCAAAAGGCTTGCAAAGCTCCGCTGTCACCGCGGATTTGCGGCCCGAGAAGTTGATGTCATTAACAACATAGGCCGCCAGCGGCCAATTTAAACCGGGAGAGGGGGAGTAAAAGGGAGCAGTGCCTTTGTTACTGGCCATGGTGCACAGTATTAACAAAGTGCAGGATGGACTGAGCGACTGCAGCACGATTAACTAGCGGACCCGGAGGCGGCAGAGCAGTGCTTTACTACTATTGACCAGCTCCATAAGTCCTTTCGGGCACGGTGGCCCGTGCTGGGTGACAGTAGAAACAAAGTCAAGTCAGATCGGATACTGGAATCGCTGAAACCGGCGTTTCGGGCAAGGGATTCCTCATCATGTGTCGGGTACTGTGCGAGGCCATGCCAGTCAAGGCAGTCTGAGTAGGCCTCGGAATGGGATCCATCCGAATCACATTCAGACTCTTCTTCCTGATACCTTGAGGAATACGTGCCGAGGGATCCATAAGTGCAGGGTGGCGTATGCAGGTGCCGTTTTGGCTCCCCCCTGCAGCACTTCAGTCCTCTGCCCGGAATATGTAGTTGGATGTGAGCGGCGAACATGATTCCGTAGTCGCTTGAATGTCCTCTACACCATCTTATCGACACACCCTAGTCGGGTTTCTCGCACGTTTTCGGCCGGAAAAGGGTGTACCCTGGAATCCACCGCCACGACCTTGACGACCACCCCGACCACCACGACATCCGGTGTGAGCAGAACCAGCCATTTTGGAAGAGAAAAGGAATGACGCGATCCCCACACGTTTTGCTGTGTCATTTACGGGCTGCCATAGGCAAGAGTTCTATCCTCGGGACCTTGGCCCTCGTGAGCTTGTTCTCGCACTACGGGGTGAAGTGCGGGTGTGACCAGGCCACGGTCTAAATAGCCCTAATTCAAGGAAAAACGAATCTGTTTCAGGTTGCTCCGCAGCATCCCCGCCCCGCCGTAAAAAGAAGCTGGGAAGAAACAGGTATACTAAAAGCAACCAGCGGCATTCGGAACCTTGTCTCTATGGCCGTGCACCAATTTAATATATCTCGCGAATAAACCAGTCCGCGACGTGTGATATTAGTTAACTTGTTGTTATACTAACCTAAATCTTTCCCTTTAAAACATGTTTTAATATTACGTGCTAACTGCTATATAAACCATGTATTATTATTATTTAAAAATGTTTTATAAATAAATGCGCTAATTAGTAATATATAAATTTATTTTTATTTATAATATTTTCAAAACTATATTTAGCTAGCAGGTTTAAAAAAAAGAATCTTATGTTAGTAGCTCTTTATTTAGGATTTTAAGGTTACTTATTTTTTAAATAATATTTTCTATTTTTATATTTTTTGGGATTTTAGTCACGCCTATTACTATTATTATATTAATAATTATTATTATATTAATAATTATTATTATATTAATAATTATTATTATATTAATAATTATTATCATTATTTAGTAATAAGTTACTAGGGTTATTATCTAGCTTATTTTTTAATTTTTTTTACTATTTTTTTTATGTGCGCTGCTGCTGTGGTTTATATTTTTTTATTATAAATAATTTAATTTAGCCTATTTTTTATAGTAAGCTTTCTTATTTTTAAGTTAATACTTATATTATTTTTTAATTTTTTATTACTTTTTAGCTACCAACATGGGTCAAAAGTCTGTGCACACTTCCTATTTCCCACCAAAAATAGCAAAATCTGGACATTCTTAAATTTATATAACTAAATAAATTTATACTATAATTTATACTTTAAAAATATATAATTAAATTAAAATAATAAATTTTTTATATATTACCACTAAAATTTAAATATTTTTAAGTTTTAAAAAGTTATTAGTATTTTAAGGCAGGGAAGTATTAAACTTTAAATATATATTATAGGCGCCTATATAAAAAGGTGCCAAGAAATAAAAAAATATAGCATATATTATTAAAAATATTATAACTTTTAAAAGGCCTTATGCATACTTAAAAAAAATATTTTTATAATATTAATAAAGGGCTTTAGTTTTTAAATAAAATATAAAAAAATATATATTAATATAAAAATTCCTAAAAAGGATTTATTTTAAAAAAGATATTTCTTTTTACTTTTTATTAGATAACTTATTATAAAAATTATATTTTTTAATTGTTTTTACTTTATAGCAAAATTAAATATTTAATATATTTTATATATAAAGGATTTTATAATACCTTTTAAATTAGTGTAGTTATTAATATTTTAAACCTAAATAAAAAAGAGTGTGCACAGACTTTTGACCCATGATTTTAAATAGGGTAAAACCACCTCTAGTATATAATTAATTATATTATTAATTAACCTTTATAAAGCAATAAAAAAGAGAATTAAGACCCTGCCCTTGCTAGGACATGTTACTATTTATAGCAGCAAAAGCTTGCTATATAAATATAAAAAGTCTTGATTATAAAGCTATGCCGTGGAACGGCCAAAATATCTTCTTAAGGCGGTAACACGGGGCAGAACCCCGCGTACCGGGGATGTGGCTGGTAACGCTGCCATATTAGCTATTAACATGGGTTTAAAAACACCTATTAATATTAATATTACTTTTCATTTTCAGTATAATATTAGGGTACAGTACCTTGCAGTTTTTTATTTTATAGTGTTGTATTTAATATAAAAGTAAAGTTTAAGGTATAATAGAAAATGATATAGAATAATGTTAATAATATTAAGTAAAAGGTATAATTGTATATAAAATATTTATATTAAAATATTAATAATAGGTTTTACTGATTCCCAAGGGCCAGGAGAAATAAGGTACTCTTTTAAGTATTTTTATTTTTTCATATAAGGCTAAGGGCTAGCAGGATATAAAAAAGAAATACTATATTTTTAGTTAAATACTAGGACCAGCCACTATGAAAATAAACCACTAGAAAGCCAGACGCGAGGCGGAAAGTTAGTATACAGTAGTTTTTTAGATGGTCCCGGATAATATAGTACTAGAACGACACACATTTCGATAGGGACCCTCTTGTACTGCTTGATGGCTCTACTTAATAGTTCAAGACGTCTTGGTGTTCGAGCGCCTTGGGCAAGTCGTCACCCGGCATCCCATACGTACGTTGGAGGTGCCTTGGTCCCCGCCTCGACCGCCACTGTAGGGTCGAGTACTATCTTGATCATCCCTCCGCCCAGGTGATGTACACGGTAAGGGCCACGGTTTCCACTGTCCAGGTGCCGTCCTCGGGCTTCCTTCTCGAGCCTTTAGGATAATCAGGCCACAGCCACCTCCTCCCAAGAGCGGAGTACAGGTAGCACCCGCAGGCCAGGTGGAAAAGCAGGTACTGCTTCTCGTTTACCTTTGACCCTGACGTCAACCATCCTTCTTCCATGTCATTGAGGCTCTTGCCGATGAGCTTCCCGGCGCATACCCCAGAGGGCTCTTGAGCTCCGCGGGATTCCGGTTCCTGGCATTTTCAACAGTCCAAGATCGATTGTGATCTCCTCGTGATTGACCTTGGTATTCTTCAAGGGGTAAGACATTCACTTCCAGGTGCCCGGGTTTGCGAAGCCAGAGAACCCCGACTTAGCAGAGCGCACGATGGGGCAAAGATCCACCGTCGCTCGTGGGAAGACAGGCTCTCCCCGCCTGTCCAAGGAGGAATCCTAGGGACAGCTATTGTATCAGCCCGGAAGCGTTGCGGCTTTGTTCGTAGCGTTAGTGGTGTGTCAAGATATGGTTGGGTGCGCAGCTGAACGTCTTCTGGCTATGGTATTTCTGGATCGGATATGAATAGAATAACCAGCTCAGCCTGTATAAAGTGTCGCTGTACAGCCGAGACCCGGCCAGCGTGTGTGATTGACGTGTGCGCATTAAACAGGGTCCTGCCAGGACTCCTCGCCTTCGGCGCCATGTTCTTTCATGGTGCGTACGTCAGGCTGGGATTTCCCGCGGATCTTGCAGACGGCTTCGCCCAACTTTGCAAAGGCTATACCAACCTAGACATTATACGCCTATCAGCATCCAGATTCCATAGTTTAATGACAGTGTCTGGACTTACCATCACCGCCCCAGTTCGATGGGAGGCAAGCACAGAGCCGCAACCTCCTGTAGGACAAACCCTAACCATCGCCAGAGTCCCTCCGCATTCCCTCAGTTAGATCATGCCATGCAGTTGCAGTTTCTGGATTCCACCAGCGCCGGACCTGAGACAGTCTCCGGAACCGAGTGACACCCGCAGCAGCGGCCGGGGCACCGGGGTTGGGGGTTTCGAACCAGTGGCGCGGTAAGACGATGGCGCCGAGATTCTGGTCTTGTGGGGGGCTCTCTGTCAACTGGTAAGGTTCAGACTGGCGGCGGCTAGGTGGCGAGATGGCCCGAGTGATGGGAGATCAGGACAGGTCTGCTTTGTGCCAGGGGTATTGGTGGCAGACACTCTCTAAGAATACATCTGGGATGTAACAATATTGTGTGGTTACCATTACCTATCTGAGTCACAAATTCCAAAAGGCATCCGGCATTCCTGTGCAGTCGGCCACGTCTGAATGCTTGTTATGGGTGTTGTGTGCGCACAAAGTCCATGCCGTTCTGGTCGAGGTCTGAAAACCCATTCGGAGTTTTTTTTTCTTGCTGCTAGTCATTGCTCCCTTTGTGGAATTCGGCGTGACGAGAGCCTGAATCTTGTGGGCAAGTCTGCAGGTGTGCCATCACGCAACCTTGCGTCGATTTCGACCTGCACCCAGGTGTTCTTGTACTTTCGTCAGCCCCGGTCCACATACGTTCTGGCAGGCAATGTGGGTTGGAAAACGTACATCTCCCTGTTGACCTCGGCCTAAAACTTTCTCTTTATCTCTACCCGATCCTCCAGTCGATGGCATATTGCCTCAAGCTAATACTCCATCTTGGCGAGTATTAGCTCTTGCACTTAGTCAACCAGAATCTGGCGTTGCTCCTTCGTGTACGCGTTTGGCAAGTCTGCCCATATCTAGTCCATAGATTTGTGCTGGAGACCATGATCTCTGCTGTTTCTGTACACCCACATCGGACTCAGCCACTCGGCGCATCTTGCCCTTGGTCTGACTGACATTCTGAACTCCTTCGCTGGTCCTGACGACTCGAGATACCCGTCTAGTCTCGGTAGTTGCCCATCGAGGAATCGGCAACAATGGGTGCTAATCTCCTCTTCTTCCACAACTTCCGTGACGGTACCGAAGCTGCCGAGTCGATGGGGAATTCTTTGGGTTCAGTCAAGTCTGCACCCTCGGTTCCATCCCAACCGACCTCACATGCCTTCTGTTCCGACAAGGAGTCTTTTCTCGCAGCATGAGGTATATGGGCGGGTTGCGGTGAATATCAATCACGCCATCTGCGGTTTGGACGTCGACGGACAAACGAATATAAGGCCAGTCAGTGAACCTCATAACTGCAAAAGGAAGGAGCTTACTAAGTATCTGCCTCGTTCTCACGCTGCATTGGGCAGCCCCATGGTTCCAAATGCAATGAGAGGATGCCTCCTCGTGCGGCGGTATCTCCCACTGGAAATAGGGTTTGGGCCGAGGGGGGGTCACAGGACCGTCTAAGACTAGCTTTTGATGAAGGTGATGGCGACGTTCCTACTGTCCCGGAAGAAAAGGCGCATGGCTTTGTGGGTTGCATTGAGCGTTATGCATGTCGTCTGTGGGCGATGCATGACCCCAGAACTACCGAATAGGTCTTTGAGACCTTGCCGCGGTCATTCTGGCTAGACTATGCTGCCCGGTACTCCGGGAGGTGGAAGACTTTTGATTTCTTGATCGTGTATGGGATGCATAGACCGGTCGTCTACTTCCTAGGCGACTTGCTCCTACGGGAGCTCGTGAGCGGCGACGCTGGCGGCTTCCAAAGTCAGCAAAACGCCATACCGGAGGGATTCCGCGATCGTACCAGAGAGGGCGAGCGAGGAGGAAGGGTTGTGGCAAGGCATTAACTTGACCCCTCCATTGACTGGGTGTTTGAGGACCTGTGCGGCGACACGAATGGGACGTATATCCTGTGGGAACTCCGCAAGGTTGGCTGGCTCTGTGCTACCATTACTGGCGCCCATGTTGACTCCCTCCCAGTCTTTTTCATCGAGAGGTCAAGCTGATGTGATCCCCACGACAACGTACTGGGCCTGTTAGTTGTCGGCCGGGCTATAGTACCTACATGGTTAACCCCAGATCTATCCATATCCACCCTTAAGGCCATCCTCAGTTGACCAAGTCAAAGGAAAGGGAAACTTACATATCCAGCGCTAATGCGCCACCCCCCTCGCCTCAAAAGATGTAGGCGCCAAGCATTCCTCCCTCCTGGCCAGGCACAAGCGGAAATATAGGCTGTTCCAAGGGCCGGACAGGCCATGCCCTGGGCGTCCGGATTGTCCCATCAAGAAGACGGGGAGTAGCGCCGAAGCGGGCGTTGAGGTATAAGCCTCCCTCTCGATGGCGAACTTGGCCGGGTCTTTGAAGTATAGGGAAAGTATTTTCGACCGAGGTGGTCGACGTTGTCTTCCCGCGATATTCGACTTCGGACTTGGGATGTCAGCTACGTACGTGGGCTACGCTACGCTACCTACCTAAGGGACATAAGAGAACTGCACCTAGGTCCCATGCTACCTACGAAGGGACATAAGACATAAGACATAAGAGCTATGGATCGGTCCCATGCAAGGAACCCACAAAGTCGAAGACGGGAGAGATGTAGGAAGGAAAGATTTCGACTCGCTCGGCGGGAATCGACGAGATATTTATACCCCGCGGTCTGGCGGCGAATGCTGTGAAACAGGTTGCAGGAGACAGGCTAGTCACTTCGGTAGGTAGTTAATGGGCGATGGATTTCACGGTCCTTGTGACTGCATCTCGAACGAATCGTGGGATGCGTGGGTGAGCGCGGGATTCGCTCCCATGGCAGTGAAGTTAGGGTGGCTGTGCCGGGTAGCCCTAATTCACCACCCACCTTCCTTCGTCTTCCGGTTCCCCGATGACGGACGCCCGCTAGGCCCTTGTGTATGAACTTTGGTATCCCCGCTGCTCAAGACTCTGAGACAACACTGCAAAATCGTGTGTTCATCCTCTCGAGTTGCAGCTCACTCTGTTTGGACGAGAAGTGGCCGTGGGAAGCCCGAGTTGCGGTGACTGCCGCCTGAACCTGGGAGAACCTGGCATCCGCGTCATTGAGAGCGTCAACTTCACGAGTCGCTGCACCTCACTCTAGGATTGACGGGGTGGCGAAGGAGAGAAGTCTCTCGAAGCCACTGCGCGGGCCTTCAATCAGCTGTCACCGACTGCCGCAACTAAACCACGCCGTTCACGGCATCTTTCCCAGCGAGCATTCACTGGCCTGATGACCGATATATTCATGCTGAGAAGCCTTCGCGAAGCTCTGGAATTGCCCGAGTCGAGGAAGTCGTTGGGGGCGGGCTGGTGGTTGAGACTCCTGGTGAATCCAGAGTTAGGGCTTCGATCTTGCCGCCGCGTTCTTTTGGGGGCGACTGCGACCAAAGGTTTCTGGCTTGTTAACATCTTGGAGACGCAGGCCTGCGGTACCAGGTATTTTGGCAGTTCCACAAGGTCTAGGTAATAATAAGAGCTTTTCGACGTTCGTCAGTGACGACGCCTTCGAATCTCCGGCCCACGATCCCGGTTCCAGCGGCAGTGAATATTGCCTTACCCGTTCGAGTGCACTATGTGACGACCTCAGTCACGAATGACTGCCGTGTTCGAGTTCTAGATCCCGGTACTGATTCACCTTGCCTGTGGCGGCCGAGCTGAAGACGGATTTCCGCAGAAAGGCACGGAACCTCTTGCAGGTGCTGCGGAAAGCTCATGCCGCTGATGATCAAGAATGCGAAGGCAATGGACAGTTATCGCTGTCGATTGAGACTGCTCCTTGGGTATGCTTGCCTGCTGTAACTCCAGGGCGTCGTCCTCGCGAGGGTGCGTCTTCGTGGATTACGCCGGCGCTGCGTTTGACTTTCAGGATAAACATCAAGCACCGACTCCGAACACGCACCATCAAACGCAGGGTGACAGGGATTGAGCTCCCAGCGCTCAATGCAGCTGATGGTGACTCGCCTGACTAGACTTTCCTCCGGGCTTCCACCGGCCAGG
Source organism: Aspergillus mulundensis (assembly GCF_003369625.1). Taxonomy (NCBI): domain Eukaryota; kingdom Fungi; phylum Ascomycota; class Eurotiomycetes; order Eurotiales; family Aspergillaceae; genus Aspergillus; species Aspergillus mulundensis. Next base: position 1,015,766 of record NW_020797895.1, on the reverse strand, counting down.
CTTTCGTCTGAATTTCCGGCCTCTGCAAAATTCACGGCTGGGAAGCAGGTGAGATCTGCCCTTTTTTCGAGAAGAGGATTTGGAAGACGGCCAGGGAGCGAAAGTGCAGGTTTGGAACATGCCAGCACCCTGTGCTCCAGCCTCCAGCTGGTATCTTCCATCGGACCTCGCCTCAAATCCCAAAGATGGACGCCTGATGGCGTTGACGCCCGTCAAGAAAGACCGAACCCGCCACTCGATTCCGAAGACGGAAGGCCTGGCGCCAGACTGGAGGTACGACTGCTGGAACTGCTGGAGCAGCAGGCTGCGTACGTAGGATCGATCCCTTTCCCTTCATCCATCTCTCGATCAAAATCCCTACTAACCCTAGGCCTAGTTATCTCTTCCACACCTCGCTTCGATACCGGCCGACCGCGCGGCCTCTGCGCGTGAGGAGATGCGATTGTATTTAGGAACCGGGAGTTGGAACGTCAGTCTCTCTTTGCTGCTCGGCGAAAGACCAACCGACACAGACACAGCACCCAAGCCATCAATTCTACAGTCTGGGCCTAGTCGGAACTGCGTGCTTGTTTCTTGGGGCGCTTCGTAACAGGCCAGACCCAGAAGCAATGCATCGACTCGAAGCTTACCGTATTCTAGGCCATCGAACACGGAACCCTACGTGGGATGGGAGCAGGACGTCCCGTTCGGGTCCCGAGGGTACGGATGGAAAGGCTTGGTTCACGATATAGACCCTGGGGCGAAACGCAGCTGGTAGATTCTCTGTCCTTCTCGAACCTGGGTGCCCCGTATCAACTCCATCGGAAGAAAGCTAGGTAGGTGCCTAAGGGTATTGAGAAACTGCCTTTTGACACCACCTGCGCCATGATCCGGAGAGCCAAAGCCAGGTACGGCGCATCATTTCCAGAGCGGTTCAGACGCCGTCGAGGCATGCGTCATGGTTTCTAGCTTGCTAGCTTCGACATCGAGGCGGCATTGCTTGCATTTCCAGGGCTCTCGCTCACGCTCAAGCTCCAGGCTTCAGTTGATGGCAAGGGCCAAGCCCAAAAGGGAACTACGGTGCGCACCAGGATCCAAAGGGCCCTGAGCGACAAGATAACTACATCATTAGGACCGAGTCTGTTTGGATCAGCGCTTGGGGTGCAATGATGCTCCAGCCCCATCCCCGTCCCAGGGGTGCCCAGGCCCTAAGCTACGGGTAAGCCTTGCGCTCTGCCACAAGGGACCGACTTGTCTTGGCTTGTCTACGTCATTTATAGACGTCTCGAGGTCTAGCTATCCATGGATGTGAGGTAGGTCTATATTTAGCAAGAAGGAACGTACTCTGCAAAGCAGTGAGAACCCGTTAGAGATTTATGCCAGACTTCCGGCCCACCGAGAGACAGGACGCAAGAAACTCCCACCACCTGCATAGGGTCTATTCCACCATATCTGAAAAAAGAAACATACTCCAAAACGTCACCTAATCCAGATCCAGATCCTAATTCCACTCCTAGCAAACCCTCTCCCCGCCAAAATGCCCAACTCCTCCATAATCTCCTACGGCGGCGCCCGCTGCAGCTCGCACGCCAATGATATCTACACCAGCACACTCCCCTCAACAAGCTACTGCGCAGCACCGGTATCCATCTCCTGAAACACCAGTCTAAAGTCCAACACCAGCGTGATCACCTCGAGCGCCGACGACGACCCGCTCACCTCCCTGCGCGAGTACTGCGCCCTAGCAAACGACGGGGAGGACAGCGACATGGAGACCGAAATCGGGTATCACGGCCCGGATGAGTGCACGGCGTACTGTGATATTACTGCTGAGGCGAGGGGGGTTGTGGGGGGTGTATTCGTGGGAAGGGCGCGGAGTTGAGCGGGTGGAGGTGTGTTGGGAATGAGACGAGGGAGGAGCTGGAGGGGGGTGCAGGGGCTGTCAGACTTAGGGGTAGAGGCGCTGGTGGAGGGTGGAGAGGAGTTCTTGTGCTGGGGTTGGTGGTTGGGTCCCGAGGTCGTTTATGAGTGCGCTGTGATTGTGCTGTTGAGGACTTTCCGCGTGGTTATGCTCCATGCCTGTGCTTGTTTAGCTTTGCTTCCGGCGTAGCGATTTTCGCTCCATGGATTAGATGATGCCTTATTCTAGACGCAATGATGGAGACTGAAACAGCTCAGGCAGGAGTGATGGGCCCTGTTTGACTATCGTACCTCAGCAGTAGGAGCGTGCTACCATGTATCATACCTCCCCAAGTACGTTCATACCGGTCTGAAAGTCCGCGAGGAATCCAGGCCAGAACGCGTAGAAGCGAGGTGATAGGAAAAAAGAATGCTCAAGTTCCAAGGAAAACCGCGCTCTATCGGGAAATAACTTGGTCTATCAAAGGTGTCCTGTCCCGTGCTCATTTCCATAATCTAACGTAAAGCCAAAGCCAAAATCGAGTAGGAGACCAAACGCCGAACACCATACTGCGGAGCGGGATATCGTGACAGGGGATAAAAGTAATTAGGATGCCCAGGCACAAGGGACAGGGGCGGGGGGACAGCACATCCAAACGCGTCAACCCATGGTATGCAGGCACATCCGATCTCGCAAAGACAGGCGGATTCCAGCCCTCTCACAAACATCCCTCACGGGCTCAACCATCTCACAGATACGTGGTTTGATAGCCGGAGCGAGACCGCCCCCTTCACCGTCACCATCACCAGAAGTATCCGCATCCTCCTCCTCATCATGGAAGAAGCCTTCGATATCCAAGCTTCTCAACCGTCTAAATCGCCCATTGGTCTTCCGCGCCTCGAGCACCAATCCAACTTGCGCAAGCAGCATCCCCAACGAGCGCTCCTTGCAGTCCTCAATATAAAGCCTCTCAATCCCCTCCGGCAAGACATCCGTCAAGGGCGTCACCGGCTCAAACGAATACTGGATATAGAGCAAATTCGTCAACCGGATCCGCAGGTCTTTCAGCGCCGTGAACTCCGCGAACGAGCCGAACCATTCCTCGTGGCTTTCGTTGAGTCCACTGATTGTGAAAGGAAGATGCGTGCCGAGATTATCGAGCCAGATCGTTTCGAGCGTGGCTTTGTGGCGTGCCAGGGAAGTGTTAAATGCAGAAGGGCGGAAGCCCTCGGCCAACAAGAGTGCGTCGGTGTGTTGGTATTTGAAGGATTTGAGGCCGGGACAGGAGGATAAAGTTGTGTTCAAGCCGTTGAAGGCGTTGCTGGAGGTGAGGGTTATTTCTGAAAGTGAGTGTGTTTGCACGTTGAGATTTTCTACTTTCTGACCTGCATCGACCTCGGTCTGTTCCTCACTTGGGTCAGGTCGGTATTCGATGAGCGAGTCCACGGCTAGCCGAGTCAACGACGGCATCCGAAGGAAGGGTTCGATCTGCGACGGGGAGAAAGTGCCTATGGCCTTATCGTCCCTCGTCACCTGCCTCAGGGACACGTCATGCAACCGGGTAAACGCCGGGCGTCTGTCAAAGGGCTTCTGCTGCGTCGTGACCCTCTGAAACAACCGGTCGAGGTAGCCCCGAATTTCCAGGCTATGCGACGGGTAGACCAGCTTGAGCTGTCTGATATTGGGTGTGAACGAGAGCAGAAGCGCGATCCATGCCTCGTCCACGCCGTCGCTCAGGTCGCTTTCCCATTGCGCGTGCTCTTCCGGTGAATGGCAATTAGCCTTCGCGCAGTTCGAGAACAAAGCGATATCGTCCTGGCTAAAGAGGGTTTGCGCATCGTTGAACGTCCAGCCCTCGAAATCCAGAGACCGTACCGCACTGGCAAGGCTCGGTTGCAGCGTTATCGTCTTCAGAAATGACTGGACGTCCGAGACATTCTTCAGCGATGCAGACCGGTACAAGGCGCGAGAGAACAACTCGTGGAAGCGATGGTTGACGATGATGGCATTGTAGCGATCACCGTGGTCTTCGAGATGATCCACGATCAGGAGAATGATATCGTCGTTGAGCCCCTCCATCTCGCGGGACTTGGTTTCCGATTATCGCAAAGTTTAAGCATAACAGGTGGTGGAGGCATGGGCAGCTATCTTATAGCCCACAGTGCTTTGTCCTCCGAAGCTCTTGGAACTTTCAGCCTTTCAGCTTCAAGAAAAGTGAATTCACTGAATTCAAGCGGCATGAATCTGCCTGATCTTCAACGGGCAGCCAATGAGACTGCAATTGTGCCTTCTGGGAGTGGGTTGAGCTTCGCTGGCGCATCCGCGGTTCCCATCTCGACTCGGACGCTGACGTCGGGGGAAGGACTGGCGAGCACCCATTCACCACAGCATCCAGTCGATATAGTATATCGCTGCTGAAGTATGACTCGAGAGGAAGGCAAGGCGAGTCGGCAGTGAATCGGTAGCTCTGATTCGATCAGATCTCAGACTGGAAGCAATTCGCCACGGTGGAGCTGCCGAAGATTCTTCACTCAGGGACTTCGGAGCTTCGCCGAGACCGAGAATCTCCCGTCCAGCTGCTGACGGTGGACAGAGATGGTATCGAAGTATATGGACTATACTTCCGGCGTCGCTTATGCATGAGCAGACGTCAGATGCAGGGATCTACGCTGTAGAACCCGGGTAAATCCTACGGAGAATGCGTCCCGGGCGTTTCCTTTCGTGGAAGTTGTTCTTTGGATGAGGGAAGCTACTCGATACAATCGCCAATTGAGCATCAACGGAAGGGGTATCAGATTGAAGGACGGGTCCGGGGTGCAATACCTCTGTGGGCGCTTGCGACCTGCAGATTGGGACCTGGACAGGCTGGAACTGCACTTCAAGAAGTATCAACGCCCCTCCGACAAAAGCAAGACGCCGTAACCTCAACATCCGCCCCCGCAGCCGCAAACTTCAGCTGCTGCTTCACGATGCGCGCCTCTGCGTGCCGTCCAAGTCTCACAAGGCACTCGTGCCACCCCTGCAGCGCCCAGACGTTGTTCGGGTGCTGCAGCGCCCTAGGCAATGTGTCGTCCATGCCCAGATCCGCACTGTACACGGCCTCCGCTTCTTCGACTCGCCCTTGCTCCAGCAATAGGGCGCCGTAGGCATGTCGGGTCGGCTGCATCCAGCCCCAGGGTTCGTCGTAGGGAAGGTTATCATCTAGCTCGATTGAGCGCCGGAGGTGGCGGAATGCGGAGTCGTAATTGCCGCGGCGGTATTCGAGCTCGCCGTCTAGCATGGCGGATGCGATCGCCAGAATGTCGGTGCAGGTGTTGTTGAAGAGCATCCTGCTGCTCGGGACGCGCTTGAAGCCCGACTGGAACAGCTCGCGCTCGTGAGCGGCGTCGTTGACTCGCCCTGTTGCCGCGAACGCGACGCCACGGCCGTAGTGTATCATCGCCGTCGTAACGCAGTATAGCTCCTCGTCAGCGGGAATGTCGAGACTCAGCAGTTCCTCCCACCGACCAAACCGAATAAGCACATGCACCTTCATCGCCAGGAACCCCTCCAACCAATCCGCCATGGGCGGCGACTGTATCCGCAGCAGCTCCTCGGGTATCTGACCCTCCAGCTCCTTCGCCGTGTCCAAAGCAACCCGCGACTGACCCGCAAACATAGCCGCATAGATCCGGAAGTGGTAGTTATGCGCTCTGTACAAGGTATAGAAATTCACAACCCCAGCCCGTTCCACAAACCTCTTATCCGACTCAATCGCCTCCGAATTCGACGATATCGCGCGTCTATACTCGCCGCAGAGGACATCGAGATGAGTGGGCATATGATTCAGATGTCCTGCATCAGGCACCAGACCGCGCAGGCGATCCGCCACTGTCAACGCTTTCTCCGGCGCCCCAGACATCTCCATGAGGTGGATATAGAGATGCACGAGACCGGGGTGCTCCAAACCCCCAGCCGCAGCAAGGGCCCGGTCAAGGACGTCCTTTATCTCAAGCGTTCGAGCCCTCGGCGCTGGCTGGCCAGTACGTAAATCCCACAACGCCCACGGCGTCAGATTCATGAGCGCGTCGGCGTACAGCGCTGCGACGTCCAGGTCCCCGGGAAACCGCGCGTACACGGCGGCCATGGCGTCCGCGTACCCCTGATTCCATGCGCTACAGTCCTGCCCCGGTTTTTCATGCGGGTATCGGGACTGCACGGCGTCGATGAGAGCGGATTCAACCGCTGTAGCTGTGGACGCGTGCTTCTTTGCGTCGCGTGCTGCGTTGTGTGTTCTCCGCACGGTCGACGCCAATTCCACCTCGTCGAAGAACTGCCACGGCTTATTGTAATTTGGGCCTAGTGTGTATGCGAGGCCCCAGTAGGCCATTGCGCAGGTTGGGTCATGGCCAACCGCGTTTTGGAAGCATCTTGCTGCTTCTTCGTGGTTGAAGGCGTAGGTCCAGATCAGGCCGCGGTTGAACCACGTCTGGGCTTGAGGGTTTGTCGTGCTTACAGGGCGGTGATAGGTGCCGAGGTCGAAGTAGTCGTCTTGAGGTAGGTTATTTGATGTCATTGCTGCGGGTTGTGATTTTGAGGTTCGAGCGATATAGTCATGATAGTTGTTGATGGTATGAGGTGGGGTAGCTGGCGATGGATGGCATCACCACTTTAGTCCGCATGAAATGCCTACTTATCTCCGCGTGATGTACTACTCCAGGACGAGGAATGGATTCCACCGCATCTATTGAGCTGGACAGCTTTTTTGTATGTAACATTATTGGAGATAGATCAATCAGTCAATACCGTGTGTTGGCGCTATATTTCCACGCCTGATAAGAAGCAGCGCAGTAGCGCACAGCGATCATCCTTGCTCCCGAACGGCATAACGAAGCTCAGTATTTTCCGCACGCCCATTCTCACGATCCAGATCAATCCAAGCCAGTATTATTTAGAGCCGCCGAGTAAACACGTACGCCACGCATCGAAGGAAGACCGGCCGAGAACCGCATGCCGAGGCGTAAACCGGTCCGTCGCTTTACCCTGTCCATCTTCATACCCTATCCACGCATGCGACCGAAACGAAAAGATTGGTATGGTATAAAACGCTCGAAATCCGTCTATCGCAGTCCCAGGTCCGTCATCTCAACGTTCTCCGCGGAGCCCATCCAGAGGATGTTGTTACACCTAGAATCCCGGTCAGCATCAATCACGTCCATCCCATATTGACCGCCGCGGAAGCAAATCATGCAAGCCGGTATCTCTCCGGGGATGAACGCACCGGATAAGCACAAGACCCAGGGTTCCCGTGGGCTTGCCATCGATGAACTCCTCTGTATCCCGCAGCAGCACGTTCATGTATGAATCAATGCTCTCCAAGCGGCCCTTGTACTCTGTCTGTCCCCATTTCAGGCGAACGATGACTTCGGTTCCGACCCTAAAGCGTTGTTAGATGCGGTTCTTGAGCGGGTGACAAGCGAGTTCGGGGAGAGAGAGGAGTCGGTCGGCGTACCTGGCCTGAAGGAAGGGGCGGGGGTTCACGGGTTGAAGCTGTAAAAGCAACCGTCAGTCTCTAATCATTCCAACAATGGGGGGAAGGGTATGCTGGAATCTGGGGAACGTACACTCATCGCGGAAGGTTCTGAGCGGCTTGCGGTGTCGGAAATCAGGAAATGTCGTTCGGGGATGGAGCCAGCCCGTTCCAAAGAATATAGTCGAGCAGAATGTTCTCCTTCACGAAGATATCTGCTTGAAGATGTTTCTTGCGACAACAACGGCGGAAGTCTGGTCAATTGCTGAGGTCCTTCGTCCAGCCGAAAATGTGCTGGAGCTCGACGCGGTTCTCAGTCGCCCAATCAGGATAAGCGCGGAATCACCGCCTTGCGGATATCGCTGCCTCAGTCTTCAGGCGGCAATCATCACCATCACGAACATTGGAGGCTTCAAGCCTGATCGAATAATTCATTACCTACTTAGACAAGTCCGAATGCTACACCTACCATACCTTCGCTCCATCGCTCAGTATCTCATAAGACAAACCCCCCTAAGCCCTTCCCAACTCCCACTTCAGCTCCTTAATCGCAACCTCATCCCCAGCCTTCTCATCATAATCATACCACTCACCCTCCGCGAGGTCAATGCCCGTAAAAGGCGTAGAAGACTCTACACCCTTCGCCTCCCATTCTCCCTGTACCAGAGTTAGCGTCTCGTCCCAAGAGCCAAGACAACAAAGGGACGACAAACATCAGGCTTGAACTCCGTAAACTCCAGCCCGCGGCACTCAAGGTCAATCACCTTCTGGCCCTTGCGCTTGTCGTCGCCGGCAGCGTACGCATTCGGGCCGGACACGATAGACGCGGAGTGAGTTCTCTATTGCCTTCGTTAGTCACGGACTCGTTCGTGCCCTGCGACCAAGGTCCTCAGTCAGTCATTTAGTCACGCGCCCATACCTGGCAGAGCTTGCACTTCCAGACGAAGTTCGCTTCGCCACGACTTCCCGGGATTTCGTGTTGTTCCTTTTCAACTTGGTTAGCGAAGCTGGCGACGATGGTTGAGCTGGTGAGGGGGGCTGCCAGGGGACGTACAAAGCGGTTGAAGCTGACCCAGTTCGGGTGCGTCTCGCGGCAGGAGGTGCATTGCACCTTGAAGGTGTAGTAGTAGGGCTCGTCCTCGGTGTCTTGAGGGCGGAGGTCGGTGACGCTGGTATCTGTTAGCTGTTATTTCGATGGAAGGAAGCGGATTGTCGCGGTGCGGGGAAGCTGCTTGCGCAATCTGGCGGCAGCGATTTTGAGGGTATTACGAGCTGGGACGCTTGCTTACCCTGAGAGCTCTGCGGTGAGGATAAGAGAAAGCATTTTGGGTGGTACGTTGCTCCTCGGACTTGATGGTGGCAGCTAGAGGTGAAAATGGTGGTTGACGTTTCGAGCGGGGCAAGTTGAAGCTTTTCCAGGTCGGCCGTTGTGAGGTTGTACTGCGGGCCGGAGCAGCAGGCGGGCACTGGGCACAATACAGAGGTGGAATCTTAGAGTGTCCTAATTATGATAGAAAATTTTGATTCAAAATGAGATAGATTCTGGTATGTACAAGAACGCCATAAATGCTAATCATGAACACTGAGACACAAGGCCAACCACATAATATATACAAAAACACAAGCTTAGATTCTGGACGTCAGATTCGACTACAGGCGGCTAGCCTGGTCCTGACCCAAAGGCTTCGTGGAGAACGAGCCGAAATAGGCGTTGAGAGCATCCACGGTACCACTACCCTCGGTCAGTTGCACGGTGCACGCAATGTGGCTGTCAGGGCGAGTAACGACAACACCACCCTTCTCAGGGTCAAATCCGAGCTTCTCGTGAGCGGCATAGGTAGCGTTGGGCACGCGCACGTCAGGAATGTCGTCCGAGTAGATGTGGTAACGGTAGTCGCGGAGAATCTGGGGCACAGAGTCGATATCGATCTCATTCTTCTTCTCGGCGAAGATCAGGCAGAGAGTGAAGAGCTTGGAGTGAGGGAGGTGGCGCTCGAAGAAGGAGACATCGCCAATGTCAGACCGGCGGTATGCGGAGAGGAAGGATCGCTCCTTTTCGAGGTTGGCGGCGAAGTCGGTGATGGCCTGCTTGCTCTTGTTTTGCCGACCGGCGAAGATGAAGATGCGGAAGGCTCCGTTGGCGGGAACCTCCTGCTCAAGGTGCACGAAGTTGGAATCCGCGAGGCGAGTAACAGTGGAGGGCGTGAAGGCCTTTCCGGTTACCAGGTTGATACCAGGGACGTTGAACAGCGGAGACTGGGCAGGGTGGGCGGAGTCCCAGTTGAAGATATTGGGCTGGTAGGCGACACCGTAACCGCTGGTAAACTCGCAGGAATCCTTGAACGTCTTGACGAAAGGGTCTTCTTCCGCACTGCGGCCGGTCTCGGCGCTGGCAGCCTCGCCAACCTCGCCGGCGTTGGGGCGGCGCTTGGAGAACAGAGCAGCGTACTTGTTGTCAAAGTCGAGCAGAGTCTCGGCAATGTTCTTTCTCTCGGTCTCGTAGGTTCTCAGGGTGGAGCGCTGAGCCAGTCCGGATTCGACGGCGTGGATCTTCCAGGCCATGTTGAGGGCATCGTGGAAGGCGGTGTTCATGCCCTGACCAGCCTTGGGCTATGCAGAGTTAGCACGCTTCCGAAAACACGACTTGGATAGACTTACGCTGTGAGTGTGGCAGGCGTCGCCTCCCATGAAAACGCGCTCGTCCAGTGTGTACTTCTCGGAGATACCCTGCCCAATGGGGTAGACCGAGTACCACTCCACGCGGTCCCATTCCAAGTAGTATGGCTTGAGGATCTTCTTTGCGACGTTCTGGACCTCCTCCGCGGTAGCGGTCTTTCGGGGGTTGAAGTCGGGGTCTGTGGAGGAAGCGATCTGGACGTAGAGGCGGACCATGTCGTCCTCGCGGGGAATAACCATGATGGAGCCGGCGTCGGAGTGGATGGTGCACTTGGTCTACACAAAAGTCGGTTAGCGACGATCAACAAGCAGAATAGGAAACGTCCGTACCTTGATATCAGGGAAGTCGGTCCTGACGACACCGTCCATGACACCCCAGACGTAGGAGATAGGATCCTTGTGGCGGATCTGAATACCAAGCTGCTCGCGAACGAAGCTGCGAGCGCCCTCACCACTGAACAGGTACTTGGCGCGAACGGTCTCAATGACGTTGGTGTCGAGGCACTTGAGCTGCACCTGCACGGGGTAGGTCTCGTCTAGGCCGTCGTTCTTGAACCCAGTGATGGTCCATGGGCGCTCAACAGTGGTGCCGGCCTTTTTGATCTCGTCGAGGAAAACAGTCTCGATCTTACCCTGGTGCACAAGGGTGGTGAAGGGGTATCGTGTGTCGATGAAGCGAGGGCAGCTAGGCCAGTTGCCAGTCCGCTGGATACCAGAACCATCCGGGCGGGGATCCCAGAAAGAAACGTCGTACACCTTGGCCGGGTCGTAGGCCATGATCTGGCGCTTGAGGCCCAGGTTGCGCAGGATCTCGGTAGAACGGGGCTGGATGCCATCGGCGCGGCCAGTCGCGGTAGGCACGGGGCGGTTGTCGATGTGCTTCACCTTGTAGCCCCAGCGGGACATGCAAAGCGAGAGGAGGATGCCCACGGGGCCAGCGCCCACGATGACAATGTCATACTTCTTGGGGTAACTGTCGGTCGTCATTATGGTGTAGACAGCCGATTATCCGATGAAATGATCGCCAAGAACTAGACCTCGCAGTGCTGCAGTAGGAAAAGAGGTATGTACCTTTTATCACCACCAGAATGCGCGAGAGGAGAAGATAGAGGAGGAATAGTGGCCATGATGGAGATGGGCTGAAGGGCTCATATATAATAAATTTGGCGAGACTGGGGAAAGAGAGCATGTTGCGCTGGGTAGGCCCAACGGAGAACCACAACGGCAATCATCTCGGCTGGATCGTGGGGACACAGAAAAGACGAGCAGGTCCTGTAGGCTGAGCCAGAGCGCAGGGGGCCACTCGGAGCAGGGCAGCAGTCAGCAACGAACTGGGGGTTTGCGGGGAGGCAAAGCCAATGCCGGTGCGCTTTCCGGGCCTCCAAAATGGCGAAATTGGCGGCGGCTAGCAGCTCGGCAAGTGGAGAGCAACCACGTGATCTGCCTGTCGGCAAGAGGCCCGGGAATTTTTGTGCTTGGCTGAGATTTCGCTGGCCTTGCATTGGTTGGCTGCCTGAGTTTTAATCCACCGCATACAAGCTGATGCGACTGTTATCAGCTGGCGCTCCTTTCACGGGATGCTGCTTACTGAGTGTAACTATTGAGGAGGAAAATCTACTCAATTGATTAATTCTGCCCTTGAGAACCTTTTTTCATGTCCCCGTGGGATTGAGCTATACGTACAGAGACCTCGATAAATCCCGAGGTTGACAGCTGTAGGTATAGCCTCATTCCGCCAAGCTTCCCGAGCACCCAGACTACCGTGCTGCGTCCCCGTCCGATCAAAGCTGTAGTGGAGCTGTTTTCCGCATATCCGTTGCTGTCACCGGTCGCCAGACAAGGCACCGATTAATTAAGACTGCTAATCTCCGTTCCGCGGGCACTCGATGTCGGCTTTTCTGACACTCTACTTCCAAGTCTAAGAACGACTACCGTAGACTCCCTCCGCTCTGCCCTCCGTCACCGAAACAAGATCCAGAGATTACCCCAGCCTTGCAGATCATTCACCAGCGTTATCAGTGACGTCCTCATCGATTTGCGCGTAGCGTAGTCGGCAGATCATGCCTCGAGTTCGTGGGCCCTTTCTTGCCTTACGGCATGCCGAGTTACTGCCTGGTTGCCTGGATCATTGAGTGTGACGGGACTGCGTACCTCGATCCATTCCGAGGGTGAGTACGGATTCTGCTCAGGAGAGACGTCTTGGGAGTCAGTTTCCTCGGTCTGTGCCCATGGCAAGTCAGCCTAAGATGCATGTGTTAGCATCTCATTTGATGAATAGAGCCATTGACTACACAATAGACGCAAGGGAAATTTCTATTGAAACGGTGGACAATAGAACAATGGCCTGCTTTCCCTATTGTTGTCTGAATAACCTAGTCATGAAAATAGGAATAATTGTCCTCCTGGTGGCTCTTCCCTGTACCTGCATAATCACCTCACCACCTACTCCACAGTAACAATACAGACTCCCTGAATAGGCAACGCTCCATACCAATCACAACTCCATGACTGCCTGGCTATGCTATTGTTCTGAATAGGCCTCGAAGACTCAATCAACAATGCGTATTCGAGTACAGGCAGATTCACCAGAGAGGTGACTGTCGTAGATAAATTCACTGTAGACGCTTCACTCTAGAGATCTCATCTTCGTCTCCTCCAGCTCTTTCTGAACCCAAGTTTAGAATATCTCCTCCAGCTCGCTCTGATCCCAAGTTTAGAACATCTCTCCAGCTCGTTCTGATCCCAAGTTCAGAACATCACCTACTATCTTTCCATTATCAAGGCATACTGCCAAACGCGTATCCCAGCAAAATGGCCCCCGAAACTTGCGAAGTCCCCATCATGCTCGATCTCGAGTAAGTCAAGCCCTAGACGATCTTGTCAGTGCTAACCAGAAGCAGAGGCATGACCTACGAGGACATCGTCAAGCTCAACCCCTTCTATGAGGAGTACAGGACCTTCTGGGACGATCCTCGCGATGCCTCGGACGTCTCGCTCTGCAACGACAGCTTGTCGAGCTCTTCCTCGCTTCCCTCAATCACCTCTGGTTCCGACTTCCCTTCTCCTTCCATCGACATGGCCACTTCCCCTTCATTCCGCATCAAGCCGATTGCGCATGGTGCTCTCCCTCGCAGTCCCAAGGTCACCTTCCACGGCGGCGGCCAGTTCAAACCCACCTACGACGAGCATCATGAGCTCGAGTCCAGCCAGGTTGCAATTGTCGACGATGAGGAGTTCCCGAAGAGAGCCTTGTCCCCTGTGCGGGAGTGCAGCGATGACGACGAGCTCGTTGACACTCTCGAAAATCCCTTCAGCTCGGTCCGGTCCTCGCACAAGCAGCTTTTCGGCAGCAAGGGCTGGCTCGGCTGCACTGCTGACCTGGAGGCACCGCTGCCTAAGAAGCCGAAGTACAGGAGCCTGGTGAGTCTCGGGAAGAAGTTCAAGCAGCACGTCGAAGGAATCGTGAGTCTGCCATCCCCTCAATACCGACAAGATGCTAACTTTACCAGGCCATCGACATGGTCAAAGCACATCCCATCCTTCTGCACGTTCCCCGTCAGTCGAAGTTCACGCCGACCTCGACATGCGCCGTCTCGCTTGACGCCGCCGCACAATCGAAGCTATACTCGGAGATGGAGATGATGATTTGCGTCAGCGCCAACCAGTTCCTCATCCAAGAGCACGCAGGCGGTCGTGTATCCGAAGAGTCCATCAACAAGATCAACAAGTTCTGGGCCTCCAAAAATCGACCCGGCGTGGTAGAGTTCCTGTATGACCAAGCCACGCAGCGTCAGCTGATCCTGTCCAACATTCGAACCCTGCACTTCAACGGCGAGAGCTCAACCAATCCCGTAGCCCTGCACTCGAATCTCCACAATTGGAAAGCCGTCGTCAAGGAAATGAGCGTCCGAACATTCTGTGCACCGGACAGCGTCATCCGCAAGCACATGCACGACATCCAGAAACTTCTCGACATGCTGGGCGCGCCACTTGCCACGTTCCTTGCTTTTGAAGAGCTGCAGATGCGGACATTGGTCTGGATGAAGGAGCAGCGGGCGCGGAGATATCTTGCTGAAGGTGGGCGGACTATCTCGCCGAGCACCAGCTTTTCATCGCGCTGAAGCCATACACTCCACTCTCGTTCTCACTTGTAACAACACGAACATCCTGTATGATTAGCGATCTTGATACCACATCCTTATTTAGCTTGGCTCTTGTTATCTTTTCGACAGAAATGCAGTCGTCTTCTCCACTTCATATACATACTCAAACGCGTTCTCCACAAGATTGATCGATCGATCATCGTAGACGAGAGATTGCGGTGAGTGGAGGAAGAGGAAGAGGAAGAGGAAGACCCTTGTTTGGCGGCACACGTGGGCGACGTCATCGCCCGGACGGATCGCCAAAGGAGCGAGGCCAGCCCAGTCCCTCACCTCTCACAAGCCTCAGAAGTTAAACCACTCTTTCCCTCCGGAATTACTCTACCAGCGACCATCGGCTGCGAGGCTGGAAACTTGATGCATTGTCTCTCGCATGTTTCAAGCTCCGTGGCTGTCGCTCTTGATGTCATCCCTTGCGAAACGGTCAGCCAGTCCGCGCCAGGACTGAAGGCTCCAGCCAAAGCTTCGAGCTCTACTAACGATAATGAGTGCTTTGTTTGACTAACCGCGCCAGCCATTGTTTACTGTCGCTTTTTTTCATTTTCGAATAGAAACCGCCACGATCTTAAAGCAACGATGGCCGGCCCTCTACACACTTACGGACCGACGTGCCTCCTCGCTGATGACGATCCGAACCCCTCTACCTGGCACTCGTTGATCCAGCCGCCCCGTCCCCGGCCTCAGTTCTTCTACGTATCTTCTCTACCGATAGACGACCCTCTCAGTTCTCTGCCACCTTCGTCGGGCGGTCAGGCCCATGACGAGAGAGTACCGCCGCAGCCGTTTTCCGTTAGAGACAACCTCGCGCTAGAAGAAGCCTGGCTATCAATACGCGTGCAGAAGCTGCAGGAGAATGCAAAGCGTAAAGCTCGCGATGCGGACCCTCCGAAGACAAACACCGGTATAGCTGTTCCCGGGAGGGAAGGCGTGGAAAGCGGAGCAGACAGTCCGCGGAGGGCTGGGAGTCAGCGAAACCGACGTCCTGGGACTTCTTCAGGCCCGTATACGCAGACTCTGCCCCAAAGGCCAGCCTCTCGCTCGGACGACCCTCCCGGTAGCGCGGAATACCAAGCTGATGGATCGAAATATTCGAGTGACCAGTCGGCGCCAAACAGCAGTGTTGGTGGCAGCCTTTCGACCAGCAACCCTTTTCATCGCAAACGGGAGCTTTCTCCTTCTGCCAACGCGAGAAGTTCCCGTCGCAGACTCGGCGATCCAGGAGACGAGCCAAGTCTTGACCCAGGCAGCGTAGGTTCCTTTGGTCATTACTCTCGCGACGGCAGCATCAGTGGATCGCCTTTCATCAGAGCTCCCGTCACCCAGTCATCTAGTCCTCTATCCCGATCTGTGGAGTCTATTTCTGTTAGGGATGTGCCTCAGAGTTCTCATGAGCAGACCGCTAGCCAGAGCTACTCCGCGTCGAAGCCTTCTGGTCTCAGAACTAGCACCTATCAGGAGGAGGTGGAAGACGAGTCCGTCGAAGACACTGATATCGAGAAAGAAGACGACAATGACACCTCAAAGATCCCAGTTGGCGTGTCTCGACTTCACCTAGTCGAGCTACCAAATCTAAAGGTACCATTTACTCGCCTCTCTTCTTCTTATACTTATATCTCGTAGATGAAACCGATTTACTGGAGCCCACTCCACGATATATCCAATGTTCTTCGCGCAACTTGGTTTTATAAGAATACAATGTTACCGGTAGAGACGGAACTCGCTAATAGACTAGAGGAGGGATACATTTACTTGAAGCCGTGGACCGAGACGTGGCAGGACGAACTCAACAGCTGTGTGGAGAACGGAGCGGAGGCTGAGATGAAGATCGTGCACCGGTTATGGCCCAAGGACGATCTCTCTTCGAGCATAGATGCTAACGTTCGCGAGGTCGAGAATCGGCACTCGGAGTCGGCGGCTTATGCTGATAATTGGGCTTCTGGAGGCTCGGCCGCTCACGCTGCGGCTGTCAAGCCCTACATGACCTCGAGTGTTGTGTATGTTGATGGAAAGAACGCGCAGGTCCTTCGCCCTAGTTTGTTGCCGTCTGCATCGAGGGGGAGAAGACCGCTCAGCGCCATCCGGAAGGGACGTCAAATCGGTATACCCGTGGTCCGCGGCTTCAGCCGAAGCCAGTGGGAGAAACTACACCCATCCAAGCCCAGTCCTGTCGACGTTCGGAACTACCTTCGCGGCGCTCAAGACAAGACAATGAGGCCCAGTCGAGCCGGCGAGATTTGCTATGCCTGCGCAATGGAGGAGGCGAGGCCGACACCAACTGACCTGGTCTTTGTCATCCACGGTATAGGGCAAAAGCTCTCGGAACGCATGGAGAGCTTTCATTTCACCCATGCCATCAACGCCTTTCGTCGACAGGTAAATGTGGAGCTGAATAGCGAGCAAGTATGGCCACATGTGCGAGAGAATCATGGAGGCATCATGGTCCTTCCCATCAATTGGCGCTCGACATTGTCCTTGGACGACCCCAACCTCGAGGCTCAGGTGGCAGATGACCCAGCTTCGAATCATTTCACGTTGAAGGACATCACCCCAGAGACCATCCCAGCTGTACGGTCCCTGATCAGCGACGTCATCTTGGACATTCCATACTACTTGTCACACCACAAACCGAAGATGATCCAAGCCGTCGTCAAAGAGGCCAATCGCGTCTTTCGTCTTTGGTGCAAGAATAACCCCGGGTTTCAGCAGAATGGCCGTGTCCATTTGGTTGCGCACTCGCTTGGAAGCGCGATGGCCATTGGCAGTAGACATCCTCAGTCACCAGCCTACCAAAATTCCAGACTTTGAATTTTCCAGCATCCCCGTTCACCTGGACATTTTCGAATTCGACACGAAGAACCTGTTCATCTGCGGAAGTCCGGTGGGCTTGTTCTTGTTCATCAACAAAGGTGGGAGATGCCCTGTACACATATTCGCTGGTCTAACACTCTCATAGCGAACCTTTCTCCTCGGAAGGGACGTGATAAGCCAGGCTCCGAGGGAGACGACCGGCTCCGCGGAGTTGCAGGCGAGGCAGACACGTACGGCTGCTTAGCGGTGGACAATCTCTACAATATCATGCATACCACAGATCGTACGTCGCCTTCCGGGCCCCTTAGCCAATATGCCCATACTGACTGTCTCAGCAATCGCCTACCGCGTCAACGCCGCTGTCGACAGCGACCTAGCCAACTCCATCAAAACCGCCTCCATCCCCGGCTCAACATCCTCCTTCTGGGGCTCCATCGGCGGCGCCTTCCGCTGGAGCACATCCGCCGTCTCCGCCCCCGAGCGACCCTCCCTAATCGCCAAGCTGCCCTCCAACGTAGAGCTGGAAACGCACGATTTCACGCGCGAAGAAATAGCCGAGAAGCGCATGCTCCTGCTGAACGACAACGGGCAGGTCGACTACTTCCTCTCTGGAGGCGGTGGCGCACTGAACATCCAGTACCTCAACATGCTGAGCGCGCATAGCAGCTACTGGACGCTCACGGACTTCGTCCGCTTCCTTGTTATCGAGATCGCAAGGAAGCAGAGTCGGGATGCGGTGTTGCCGGCGCTGAGGGCCGAGAAGAAGAAGGGGTGGAAGTATCATAAGGGGAAATATTGATTAACTTGTTATGATTTAGGCGCATATGGTATGGTCATTTGGTTCTGGGTCTTATTTTGTTGGATTTGCTTGGGTGGAATGATAGGATGATAACTAGATACCCTTCTCAAAGACCTTGTTCGCAGCTATGTTGTTCCTCTGTTTCTATATTCATTTCCATCCTGCTGTAGCTTATTCGTAGGCTTCGAAGAAAATTGGTAGAGCCATACCTAGCATAATCGCAATTTGTGGTTGTAGAGCTGTCCTCCACTTTGTGGCTCTCGCGATACCTCGGCTGCGGCGGCCGTCGGTATAGATCGCGAAACGAGGGGAATCAACCCACAAGTCCATCCTCATGGTTTGCTTTCTTAAATAGACTGCCCATCCAATTTACTATCTCAATTCATTCATGGCATAGTGTTTCGCTCTTCTACCACAGCTTTCTCAATTTGTCCGGTTATATATCCTCCGCACGACTGCCCAGCTCATCCCACAAGCACCCAAAATATATACATCCAGCAGTAAATCAGTTACAGGACTGAATAATGTCCACCGATCTTCCCACGACTACCGCTATACAAAAATATGAGCCCTTCTCGAAGAACCCCTTCACAAATTCCCTCCTAAAGGACCGCTCCTACACCCACCATACACGAGATCCAACCCCCAATCTAGACCCCAACACCGCAACCACAACCCCAACCTCCTGGCAAGAAATGCAAGACGGAAACCCGTTCTTCCGCGTAACATGCTGCTGCAGCAGCGCGGTGCAAGCTACACTCTTCCTCTCGCGAACTCCAACCCAATCCCGAACACCATCAACCGAGGCAGAGGCAGAAGCAGAAGCAGAAGGCCACCTCCTCCTGCACGTCGGGCCCGGCATAACAGGGCAAACGGGGATCGCACACGGCGGGTTCCTAGCGACGGCTCTGGACGAGGTGTGCGGGAATCTAGTCGCGGTCGCGGGGTTGGATGGCGGGTGCGGGATGTTCACGGCTCAGCTGGGTGTGGTGTATAGACGGCCTGTTTTTGTACCTGAGGGGGGGACGGTGATTGTTGCCACGGCGAGAGTGGTGGGGGTTGAGGGGCGGAAGGTGTTTATTGAGGGGGTTGTTAGGGATGGGGATGGGGTTGTCTGTACAACTGCGGAGGCGGTGTTTGTGAGAAAGAGGGCGGGGGATTCGGCTGTTTTGTGATGGGAGGATTGGGGGGACGTAGGTGTTTAAATGTGTTTCATTCAGTCTATGTATAGATGGAACGTCCATTATTCCTGCGCCTATACTGTACACCATGCCATGTCCATTGGGATCATCGCGCAAACCAAAAGACTGCCATGCCTGGCCTATCCATGAGCCGCGCAGGCAAAGTCTCAACAGCCGAATCGGACCCAACGCCTCCATGCGCTATATAAAGAGGACAAATCGAAGCCAAGAAAGAGATCAGTAGAAGTCGTACAAATGGTATGGCCGTCGTTGATTGAGGCGACTCTCGCAGAGAAGTGCCTTACGCGGCTCCGAACTCGGCGGCCTTGCCCTGGACCAGTAGACCGACAATGAGACCGAAGAGACCGAGGACGGAACTGAAGATTTCGACGACAAGGATCTTGACGAACCTGCATTACTGTTAGAGGTTTGAAGCGGTAGACGGAAGACTGGGCGGACGAACAAGCTTGGGTCAGCAGCATCGGCGAGAGCTGCACCGCTTCCGTTGATACCGACGGAGATACCGCAAATCAGGTTGCAGGCGCCAACAGTGATTCCTCCCCAGAAGAGCGCATAGCCGGTGTAGTAGCTGCTGGCGGAGAAGATCTCGTCGCCGGTTGCGAGGTTGAGCTTCGAGGAAAAGACGATAGCCATGATGACACCGTAGATAGCGACGACTTCGCAGAAAATGATCGAGATCAAGTTCTTGGTGCGGATCCGCGGAGCCTTGACACCTCCGCCGACAATCGAGGAACCGGTGAGGAAGATACCCCTGCACGCCCGTCAGATACTGAGTCCTAAAACATCCCACCACAATTTATCATACCATGCAGCACCGACGACCGACAACCCAATGCACATAGCGATTCCGATATTCGCCCAGACATACGGAGACACGGATTCGAGGAATTGGCCGACCTGACCGGGTTAGCGGGAATATCATCGGTATTCGGACTCGGGACAGCATCAGACATTGAATTGTTCACCCTCTCCATGGAAGAGCAGATCTAAAGACGTCATTAGCAGATGCTGCCTCAAGCGTTTCAACAGCACTTACACAATCCGACCACCACAAGGAACACGGTTGCGAAACCGAACGGATAAGAGAGACCCATGATGACCCCCAACTTGACAACCAGAGAAGCTGGAGGATACCAAAGCAAGCAGTAAGGTCTCGAGGGCGTGAAGACGAGTCGGTAGGGTGGATGAACGACTGTTTGGCGGAGCTTGGTCTCTGCCAGGCTGAGCTGGAAAGCAACAAGTCGCAGGTGGAGGTCGGGCCGCATTTATCCGTGGGGCGGCGGCAGTACTGTAACCACGGGCCATCGCTATCAGACCGGTTCCCCAGACAGGCCCATAGACTAGAGCTTCCTCTTCCAATCGACCTCCCGGACTCCTCGCACGCCGCTGGTTTGGTCGCAGCCTCCTGCAGGCATCCTTGTTTAATCTCTCTTCCCCTTGTCATCTTTTCGCATCCTCTTTCTATGACCTTACGGCGCTTTTAATCCGCCGGCCTCCTATTCCTCTCCCACCGCCCGATCTCCCCTGACTCTACACTCATCCCTTTGTCCTCATGGCTTCAGCATCTGCGGCGGGGTCGTATTCGAACCCCTTGAAGAAGTTCAAGTACGTTGGTCTGCGGTGAATGTATGCTGCCGGATAATTTGCTAACTTGTCCCAGGCTCGTCTTCCTCGGCGAACAAAGCGGTACGAAAGCTCCGTCACCTCAATAATTAGGCGCATGGGTCTCTAATGCTTGATTTACAGTGGGCAAGACATCTTTGATCACCAGATTCATGTACGACTCGTTCGACAACACATACCAGGCAACGATAGGAATTGACTTCCTGTCAAAGGTGAGCAACCCCACGGACCAGGCCTCAGGACAAAGAGAGGCCCATCCGGAGCCTAGAACCGGAATTTTGCCTCGAACCATAAAGCTGACGCTCGGCGCGCTAGACTATGTACCTCGAGGACCGAACGGTTCGACTCCAGCTCTGGGATACCGCCGGCCAGGAGCGATTCCGATCCCTAATTCCTTCCTACATTCGTGACTCCAGCGTAGCGGTCGTCGTTTACGATATCTCGAACGCCAAATCCTTCCAGAACACGAGGAAATGGATTGACGATGTGCGGGGCGAGCGCGGAAACGACGTGATTATTGTGCTGGTGGGCAACAAGACCGATTTGAGCGACAAGCGAGAAGTTACGACAGCGCAGGGTGAAGAGGAGGCCAAGAAGAACGGCCTGATGTTTATCGAGACTAGTGCGAAGGTCGGCCACAACGTTAAGCAATTGTTCAGGCGGATAGCTCAGGCGCTGCCCGGTATGGAGGGAGAAGCCAACAGGGGAGAAAGCCAAAGTTCGTTTGTTCAACGTAGCTTATTGTCTCTGTTTTGTTTACTGACCGCTGCACAGTGATTGACGTCAATATCCAACCCAAAGAAACGACCACTAACGAAGGATGCGCGTGCTGATTTCCTGGGCACCATGTAGCTCCGCCTATTCGAATCTCAATAATGATGATTGGGATTGTTTATAATATCTGCCATTCTTAAGATGTACATTTCCCTTGCGCATGGGTTGACTAGCGAGTCTAGATCAATGCTTTTTCTTGAATGATCTTTTGCTCTTGCTACCGCCGTGAGGCTTATTGGAAGGCGTTCTGCTTGTATCCAGCATCTCTTCCTTCTTGGGCTGGCTTCTTAGTAGCTTGGTTGCTTATCTGCCTTAGAGCTTTGTACCAATTCTTCTCCAGGCATTTTCTGTATATGTCCCCGTCAATTTGAGCGTTTAGTACAAGTAGAAGCAGGCAGCATCGTTTCTACAGTAAGCTATCTTCTACTAGTGAACGGATCAAGCTTGGCCTTGTCGTGTCATTTGGAACTGTCGCAGTTATATATTTTGGGCAGATCCAAGGCATAAATCACCGTGCTCGCCTATCATGGTCATACAGTGCAAGATATCCTGGCCATCTGCAAAGTCCAGGTATGCCTTGCGCAACTTGGAGTTAAGACGGCAGGGCAATATACGGAGGCGCCCGATGCATGGCTTGATCACTCCATGTAAACAACACCAGATGGCTAGGTGATGATTGACCCACTATGGTTGAGGCGATGCAGGTGCCTCTAGACTACTGCTCAATTCGGAAACGAATACGACGGAGATGCTTCGGGTCTTGGGGAGTTGAGTGGTTTCGCAGTAAAGGGGAAACATTACCTCCATTGCCAATTGCATCCGACTCCATCAGACATCATTTAATTATATTACTGAGGTTTGAGAAAGCACCCTGTCCTTGATCCTGCAGAAGATGACGAAATAAAAGGGCAACGATCTGCCGGGACGGAGGCTTCGGAACGCCGCCCCTGGTTAAGCGCTGGTCATTGGGCTGACGGACCTCAGCCTATTTTTCTTCCCCCAGCTCCTCTCTCTCATTGTCCTGCTGCTGCTCTTCGCATCACTTCCTATTCTCTCAGCATCTCTGAACCCGATCTTTCGATATCCCAGCTGGCGATATCCAAGATGGGGTTTTCGACTCGTTTTCTCCGCATTCCGCGGCCGCAGGTAAGTTCGTGTTCTTCGTCTATCCGCCTACCTCCGTCAGCGCGATCGCTAACGGATTATTTCCCCGGCGACGGGGATGCTCGCTACAATAGACCTTTCTCTACGTCATGAGTCTACAAACAGGCGCTTCGCTGATTACGCTGTCACTACTTCTTAACAAAATTAGCGGTCTCTATGGCTTGCTCGCACTGCTGACCGGATACCACCTCTCGCCAGTTCAGCTGTCGATGTACCTCTACTCCCTCATCGCACTCGCCAGCACAGTACTGCTCTTCCCGCACATCCGAAAACAATCTCCCCTGCAATGCCTTGCGCTCGCCTGGCTGTATGTTTTCGACAGCGCGATCAACGCCGCCTACACCGCGGCTTTCGGCGTGACTTGGTTCTTGGTTATCGCCCAGCACACGGACGACGACAACAAGAAAGCATCCGGCCCCGGTAGCGATACGATCGGCCAGACTGCTGGATTCACCGGCTCCGAATACGACACATCCAAGACCGCCGCTAGAACCTCCTTCAGCGCGAGGAACGATCAGTTCGGCAATGCGGTCTCTCAGCCCGAGAGCTTCCAGAGCATCTTCTTCATCTGTGTGCTATGGACTATCCGTCTGTACTTCGTCTTTGTGATGCTAGCGTTTGCTCGCCAAACTCTGCGACTGTACGTTGCTATGCCTCGTCACACCCAGCTCCCCACCCACAGCCGGAATACGTCCGTCGCTAGCATGGCGAGTGTCGCCGACATCGACCGGGAGCCGTTCTCGCCATACACCCCCGAAGGCCAGGGATGGAAGGGAAAACTGGGACGCGCCATGATCAGTGTCGGCAGGAACTACTGGCTTGGTGAGGAGGACGATGGAAACGGCGACTGGGTCAACATGAGCCACCGCTTCCGCCCTAGCGGACAGGGCAGTGAACTTCCTGGCGCTCTCGAGCGTGAGAGGAGACGTCGATCGGGAACTGGACCGCCTAAACCATCTCAGTCTGTCGTGCAAGCCGCCTCTTTGCAGCAGCCCATTCACGAATCGCTCCCAAGTCCGGGCTTGACCATCAAAGTTCAGGATTGGGACGAGACAAGGTAGATCAGAGGGCTCTTACCAGCTTTCATCTACCAGGAAACAAACTTCGCATGGAAAGACTACGCGGCGGCTACAGGAAGCACCCCTTGATCCTCACATCCACAAATTTCTTCCTACCTACTGCATACTTGGTCTGCGCTTTTGGATTTATATGCTGTGACGATATACATAACTTGGTCATCAGTCGGCGGCAATTGCGTGACAGTTACTGTCTGCGTCCGCCCGCTGCTCTGGATGGTGGAGGCGTTAGGTCGGGATTCATGGGGCTTTGAGCTTGACACTGAGGACGTCTTGGAGTCAACCAGCTGCATTGGCTGCTGGGGACAGTTGGGTCCCAAGGTCCTGGAGTCTAGGACATGTATATGATATGACATTGATACGGGCTTGGTTTCTTTTGTACGGCGTTGGAAGGATCTATCATCGTCCCTTATAGCCATGAAATAGGTTGTATCTCAAATGCTGCATTACTTGGACATTATCTACTTTGTGCGGGTCGAATCTCCAGATCTAGAATTGTGCATCGCACCCCGTCCCGGTGGGAAAGCCGGTGCTTCGGCTGGCGTGCTCACGGCCGAGTCACGGGAACCCCGCACTTTGCCCGATCGGGGGTGTTTGCACTTAAGACGACAATCTGTTTGCATCGATGTCGTGATCTCACACCAATCAGTGATTCGCTGATCAAATCCCGATGGCGGAGAAGGCCTCGAAAAAGTCCCTGCGGATGCCTTAGATTCGCCCGCAGTTGGAGTTGACGAGCAGTGAGGAGAAAACACTGCTAACTTTAAAAAAATATCAGACGCCGCTGGCTCTGTCTTCCTTTTCTCTCCCTTCAATTCCTCACTCCTCCTCCATTGTCTTGCCTCTTTTCTAGGAATCACCGTATGCGGTGATATCCAACCCCTCCAACCCTACCTACTATATCCCACTGTCTGTGGTCGCCAATATGGCTCCCATTACATCCGCTGGAGAGGCTGGTATGACTCCTTTGTGGCATGGGTTTTGGCAAGGATCATGATCGCTTTTGTGATTTTGCTATTGGCTTTGCGCTCAATCGCTAATTTGCATCCAGTGGCGAGAATCGCTTACCAGGCCAGCGAGGTCGTCCTCTCCGTCCAGCCCTCCCTCCAGTCCGACTCCGTGTTCAGCAAGACCTTGAAGGGTCTCAAGGCTTCCGGTGCTCGCAGCGTGGTTCCTGAGGGCGTGCCAGATGTGAGTATTCTGCGCCAGTGGGCCATGATGGCTTCTGATCTTGCTTGCAGGTTGTCTCTGTCCGATACAACGAAGACCCCCTCCTCTCCGCGTTCCACCCTCTGCAGTCCGGCAAACTCGTGTCCGCTGTCACAAGCTCGTCTACCCTCCTCTCCTCTATCCCTCACCTCTACCGCCTCGCGAACTCCCCCGTCGTTATCCACGTCGCTCTGGAACCATACCCCTTCCCAGATTACTCCGCGATCAGCTCCATCCGGCAATGCGGCTTCACATTCTTGCACTCCGAGACCCTGCAAGAGGCCCAGGATATTGCGTTGACGGCGCATGCTCTGGCCCGCAAGTCCGGCAAGGGTGTCATTCACTTCTTCGACCCCGCCAACTCGGCAAACGACGACGCTATCGAGCAGGAGAGCGCACAAACTTTCAGGTCGCTTCTGGATCTGAGCGGGAGCGCCGTTTCTCACTCCGAGGGACACGGTGTCGACACCCTCTACACCGAGACTGGCCGTGTCGCTACTGTTTCTGACGAGACCGTGGAAAACCCTTCAGCCACCCCCGCCGAGGGAACCGCCACCCCTACCCAGCCCTCTCAGACGCCATCCAGCCGCAGCGTTGCAAACTCGTCAGTGGGCTCTTCAGAGCGTGACAGCAGCGTCGACAGCCGCGCAACGAGCTCGGCTGCAACCACTGTCGATGGATCCGTCCGACCTGTGAGTGCCTCCGACATCTTCAGCTGGGCCAGTCAAATCTGGAAGGTCCTGTCTGAAACCACCGGCCGCAACTACCGTGCCATCGAATACACTGGTCCCTCCGACGCTAAGCAGGCTATCTTCGTTTTCGGCTCGACTGGTGTCTTCGTCGATGTTCTTGGGAAGGAGGACGTTTCCGCTGAGCTCGCTAACATCGGTCTGATCACCGCTCGTCTGTACCGCCCGTGGGTTGGCTCTGAGATCGCCAACTCGATTCCCCGCTCCGTTGAGAAGATTGCCGTCCTCGAGCAGGTCCGCAAGACCACGAGGTGGGGCCCTTCGTTCATGGACCTCCTCTCCAGCCTGACTCCCGCTGCTACTGGAGGCCGCAGCCCACAAATCGTTGGCTACAGACTCGGCTACGTTGAGCCCTCCACTGCCGTCCAGGCTCTCCGCGGAATTGTCCAGAACCTGAGCTCTCCTTCTCCCATCCAGAGCCTCGAGATTGGCAGCTCCAACGCTCCTAAGCTTGAGACCGCTCTTGAGCAGCCCCGCATCGAGAACGCTTACCTGAAGATCCTCAACCAGCTGTTCGGTGAGCGCCTGTACCTTGCCAACCAGCTGGGCTCCAACAACGCTGGTATCTCTTCCACCATCGCCGCCAGCCCCGAGTACGGTTTCGGTTCCCTGATCGCCAGGAAGGAGCACCGCCAGCGCTTCATCCGCGAGGTTGAGGCTGCTTCCAAGTCCACCAGCTTCGCTACCGAAGTTGTCCCCAAGTGGCTTGCGGACTGGGCTCTGAATGCCACTGACGCTATCAAGGTCAACAAGCTGGCCCCGGATGTCATTGCTCGTCTCGGCAACGATGGCTCTGATCTCTCCAAGCAGCTCCTGCAGAACAAGAAGCTTTTCTACAATGAGTCCCAGTGGCTTATCGGTTCGGACGCCTGGGCCTACGATCTTGGAAACTCCGGTGTTCACCACGTTCTCGCTTCCGGTGCAGACGTGAACATGCTCGTTATCGACTCTCAGCCCTACTCTGAGCGCACCGCGGCCGACCCCACCCGCAGAAAGAAGGACATTGGTCTGTACGCCATGAACTATGGCAACGCCTACGTCGCCTCTGTTGCCGTCTACAGCTCTTACACTCAGGTTCTCCAGGCCATGGCTGAGGCCGAGCAGTTCAAGGGCCCCTCCATCGTTGTCGCCTACCTCCCCTACAACCAGGAGAACGACTCCGCCCTCACTGTTCTCCAGGAGACCAAGAACGCTGTCGACCTCGGCTACTGGCCTCTGTACCGCTGGAACCCCGCCAACGAGGACAAGGGCGAGCCCAAGTTCGCTCTTGACTCCGAGCGCGTGAAGCGCGAGCTTGAGGAGTTCCTCCGCCGCGACAACCAGCTTTCCCAGCTCATGAACCGCCAGCCCAAGTTCTCGTCTGTCCTTTCCGAGTCCTACGGTACTGAGGTCCGCTCTATCCAGAAGCGCAAGGCCAAGAACTCCTACGAGAAGCTGCTTGAAGGCCTTTTCGGTGCTCCTTTGACTATCCTCTTCGCCTCTGACGGTGGTAACGCTGCGACCCTGGCCAAGCGACTCGGTAACCGTGGACGTGCTCGTGGTCTCAAGACCATGGTCATGGCGATGGAGGACTACCCTCTTGAGGACCTGCCCACTGAGGAGAATGTCGTTTTCATCAGCAGTACTGCTGGCCAGGGAGAGTTTCCTCAGAACGGCCGCGCCCTCTGGGAGTTTGTCAAGAACACTGGTGACCTTGACCTATCCACCATCAACTACTCCGTTTTTGGTCTCGGTGACAGCCACTACTGGCCCCGCAAGGAAGACAAGATTTACTACAACAAGCCCGCCAAGGACTTGGACGCTCGCATTGCCTTCCTCGGTGGACGCAAGCTTGCGGACATTGGTCTTGGTGACGATCAGGACCCCGATGCCTTCCAGACTGGTTACTCTGAGTGGGAGCCCCGCATCTGGCAGGCTCTTGGTGTCGACAAGGTTGAGGGTCTCCCTGAGGAACCTGCTCCTTTGACCAACGAAGACATCAAGATCCAGTCCAACTACCTCCGTGGTACCATCGCCGAGGGACTTCTCGACGAGAGCACCGGTGCCATCTCCGCCAGTGACCAGCAGCTGACCAAGTTCCACGGTACCTACATGCAGGACGACCGCGATGTTCGTGACGAGCGCAAGGCCCAGGGTCTCGAGCCTGCCTACAGCTTCATGATCCGTTGCCGTCTCCCTGGTGGTGTCGCTACGCCCACCCAGTGGTTGCAGATGGACGCCATCTCCAGCTCTCACGGTAACGAGACCATGAAGCTCACCACCCGTCAAACCTTCCAGTTCCACGGTGTCGTCAAGCGCAACCTCCGCGGTGCCATGCGCGCCATCAACAAGGCTCTCATGACCACTATTGCCGCTTGCGGTGATGTCAACCGTAACGTCATGTGCAGTTCTCTTCCTGAGATCTCCTACTACCACCGTGAAGTGCACGCTATCTCCAAGAAGATCAGCGACCACCTTCTCCCCGCCACCACCGCCTACCACGAGATCTGGCTCAAGGATGAGGACGACAAGAAGGTCCAGGTTGCTGGTGATGCCGTTGTCGACCACGAGCCCATGTACGGTCCTACCTACCTGCCCCGAAAGTTCAAGATCACCATTGCCATTCCTCCTCACAACGATACCGACGTTTACGCTCACGACATCGGTCTGATCGCCATCAAGGGCGCTGACGGTCACCTCGAGGGTTTCAACGTCCTTGCTGGTGGTGGTATGGGAAGCACTCACAACAACAAGAAGACGTACCCCCAGACTGGTCGCATGTTCGGTTACGTGCCCGCTGACAAGGTCCACATTGTCTGCGAGAAGATCATGCTCGTCCAGCGTGACTTTGGTGACCGTAAGAACCGTAAGCACGCCCGTCTCAAGTACACTATCGACGACATGGGTGTCGAGGCATACAAGGAGAAGGTCGAGGCTCAGCTCGACGGCCTGAAGTTCGCCGAGCCCCGCCCCTTCAAGTTCGCTTCCAACGTCGACACCTTTGGCTGGCTGAAGGATGAGACCGGTCTCAACCACTTCACCTTCTTCATCGAGAACGGCCGTATCGAGGACACCGCCGAGTTCCGCATGCGCACCGGTCTCCGCGAGCTCGCCACCCTCAACAAGGGAGAGTTCCGCCTCACCGGTAACCAGCACTTGATCCTGTCCAACATCAAGGACGAGGACCTCCCCGCCATCAAGGAGCTGATGGCCAAGTACAAGCTGGACAACACCTCCTTCAGCGGTCTCCGCCTCTCATCCTCTGCCTGTGTTGCCTTCCCCACCTGCGGTCTCGCCATGGCCGAGTCCGAGCGCTACCTCCCCGTCCTGATCTCCAAGCTCGAGTCCACCCTCGAGGAGGCCGGTCTCGCCCGCGACAGCATCGTCATGCGTATGACCGGTTGCCCCAACGGTTGCGCTCGCCCCTGGCTTGCGGAGGTCGCCTTCGTGGGTAAGGCGTACGGCGCCTACAACATGTACCTGGGTGGTGGCTACCACGGCCAGCGTCTGAACAAGCTGTACCGCTCCTCCATCAAGGAGGACGAGATCCTCGACATCATGAAGCCCCTGCTGAAGCGCTACGCTCTCGAGCGCAACACCGACGGCGAGGAGCCCGAGCGCTTCGGTGACTGGCTCATCCGCGCTGGCGTTATCAAGGAGACTACCGATGGCCGCAACTTCCACGAAGGAGTAAGCCACCCACCCCCCCATTAACCAACTTAACGCAACATGCTAACGGTCGCTTTAGGTCGCTGAGGAAGAGGAAGACGAGGAGTAGAGTGCATGCACATAGAAAACATATCACGGCCCCTGTTTATGTATCATTCCCACGTTACGATTATCATGCATGTCTAATGTTTTACTTGCGCTTTAGACCCTTCTTGCATTTTTGTTTTTGTTTTTGGTCTGATCTGACTTGCTTGGATATACCATGGTTTTTTAAAGATTGTACAGTCAAAATATGATGTTCCATACTTCACTTGTAACTGCGGCCAAACCTACGTAGTTTATAGTCCCTACTTGATACCTTGAATCCTTGCAGCTGCTTCTAGAACAATTGACCGGTTCACCCCACCCCAGCCCAAATCCCGCTGCCCTGGATCTCTCTCACCAACGTCTCCCCAGTAGATTAACCTAAGCACCCAGTCACACATCTGGCCTCCAGCAAGAATACGAGCGTAGATCTGAGCGTGTTGCCTACGGTGACATGATGATGTCCGGAATGGAGCTACTAGAGTTAGGTACCGTAGTTGAGACGAAGGACAATTCGTCGGATTCCAGTATATACGGAGTCCTAGAGGCAACTAGGTACCATATCCATAAAGCACGAGGCGGCGCCCCCGTACACTGCAGGTGTCTTTTATATTCCCAGGAGCCGTAAGGTTAAAGTTGGAATGGACAGACTGCGCGGATGCGTAAAGCGATCGCTGGGACCTTCCTCTGTATCTCATTCTCGTGCTGTTATTGTTATATCTTCCATAAGTATGGGCGCCCAGGGCATGCTTCTCTCAATGGCTCTAGGGCGGATTCGGATGGCGGACGGCCATAGACACCCAGGGCCGGCCTTGGGTCCAGAAAATGCTAAGGTGCAGAGACCGCCTGGTCTTCTCGCTCATCACCTGCTTGCTGCTTTGGTCCCGGAATCATTGGGTATACTCTTACGTAGACGGTAGGATGTCGCTACATCCTCTCACCAGAAAGGAGGGGGGGAATAGTGAATCTGGCATCATTGTGCAGTTGATGATCAGCTCAAAAGGGGACATAGCTGTGCCAGAGCTTTGTAGTGACTCTTGTGCCAAGCGTTGCCAGCCAATCCATCACGTCTCGTCGCTTGGTGTATTATGGAAGTGCCCTCGACCGCGACCAAAGGTAGTTGGAGGAAGCTTCGCGCCAGATGCGCACATGATAATCGGTGTGGTATAAAGCAGCCTCGAATTCTGGAAATTCCTCAATAAGACCTGCTGTACAGCGATATCACAAGTCTATCAGCAGTAGGAGTTATAGGGCGAATCTGCATGAATGAAAGCATTGCTAGTTTCGCATCCGAGTGATCCATATCCAAGCAAAGCTAACACCAATCGTACCTAGCACGATTGCAGTGTGTTGCTTTTCGAATACGCTTGACGTTATGTACTTCCATAGTGCTGCAAGATTCCCCCTTTATCTGCCTGATGAGTGTAATGGCTGTAATCAACCCGGAGTGCGTCGACGCCTTCATATTGGGAAGTCCAGCATTTGTAGATGATATTCCGGTATTTCAGACCGTCAAGGTTCGGAAATGTCTGTGCCTTATAGAGCCTTTCGACTTCATCATCATCGATCTCGTCATACGGGCGAATCCCAGTGGAGAGTTCATAGACCAAGCAGCCGAGCGCAAACAAATCGGTCTGGAAAGTCCGCGGCGACAGCGGCGCCATCCGGTACCGCTCCTCTTCTTCCACCAGGGGCTGCAGGTCGCCGATTGCGGATCCGGCGAAGTCGCAGAGCTTGATCGATAGGTCGTCGGCCACAAGGAAGTTGCGCGGGCTGATGTCGGCGTGGATCACGCCGTATGCGTGGATCACGGCGATGGAATCGATCGCGTTTCTGACCCAGCGGTCCCGGATACTGTTGTCTATTTCATTGTGCCGGAGATAATCACGGAGATTCCCGAGCCGATAGAATGGAAAATGGAGACTCTTTTCCTTGGTTTCGAGGCAGGCCAGAATGCGGGGATGCTTTGGCAGTGCTTCGTAAATGGTCTTCTCGCGGGCGATGCATGTTTCCGAGATGGACTCGATGTGACGGACATGCTCGATAACCTGCTGGCTGCATCCTGTGACGTCGTGCTTGAGAGTTGATTTGATGGCTTGTCCTTTGCTGTCTTGGAACACTGCGCCTGCGGATCCCAGGGCAATGAAATCAAGGGCGCCCTCGGGCTGGATGAGAAGCGGATCGCCATTCATGTTGAGAATAGAAGGGAATACGGTACGGAGTAAGCGAATGGCGGAAACGAGAAAGGGTGAAGGGAGTCCCTAGTATTATATTCTGTAGGAAAACTAAAGTCCTTCTGGACGCGTCTCTCTGCGGTATAGCAGCGTGTCGTATCGCGCACGAGCCGCCTGAGCATAAGACGCATGCATAAGCCAATTCCAGAACCGGGTCTGCGAGTAGCTAGCCCAGCCCCATCATTATAGCGGTGTCAACGTGGAAGAAACCACGGCATTGCTGAGTGCTGCATTTTCAGTTCCCGGGGCTCGAGGCTTGCATCTATGCGCAGTAGCCAGGCTAGATTAGGTAGTCTGACGAGGTGCTAGCCTTGACGTAGATATGGATAGCAATTTACTGCCGTCCCGCATGTAATCCAGCATCTTAGGGTTTGCAGATGTGTGATCTATTCTTCCCATGGCGAATGAGAGATCCTGTGAGTATTCCAAGGTTCAAATTGGAGGAGAGCGACGGTCCGAACCTCGAGCAAAATTGACTCCCAGTTTTCTCTTTAGCGACGTCAACGTCCCTTCGGAATGGCGCTCCAGTCCAATGAGTCAGGGTTAGCATGGAGGTTGGCTCCGGCGAGAACTTTTCTCGCGCCACTTCTACTGCTGTTTTCTTCGTTCTCAGAGCGAAGACGGTCCCCAGTGCTTCTCAGCATCATCTACATCAAAAGCCCAAGCAAAACTACCAAAGATGGAGCCCTCCCCCTGGCACCAAGACACCATGCTCTCCGCGCAAATGTCCGGCCTCACCCTAGACGCGCCAATGACGCCCAACCCCTCCAACCGCTTCAGATACACCCGCTTCGAATCCTACCTGGCCATCATCCGCGCCCACCTCGGCGAAGCCCACGAACTGCTCGAGTTCACCGACGTCCCCTCCGACGCCTTCGACCTCCTCTCGTCCCACGACGACCGCCCAAAGCTCGCCGTCAAGCTCTCCTACAACTACGTATCCCGAACCCTCAGCGTGAAACTCCACGGTCCCGCGCATCTCCTGATCACAGGGCTCTTCAACGAGATGGTGAACCGGCAGGCGGAGTTAACATGGGGCATCAACGACGTGCTCTGCTGCGCTTCGCCTCTAACGGTCCTTGGGAATAATGGGGCTTGGTACGCGAAGGAGCCGGATACGTGCGGGCTTTTCTGGACGGGGCCGGCGATGCAGCTGGCGCTGAGGATTGTGGTTGTTGTTGGGGGCGTTCAGTGTGCGGGACGCTTGGCGGAGGATGCGAGGGTTTGGCTGGAGACCAGCGGGTCGACGGTTGAGATGGTGGTTACGGTGGATGTTAGTCGGTGCCAGGAGGTTCTGCGGGTTGATGTTTGGGAGCGGGCGCTGGGTGCGGGTGCGGTGGCGGTGCGGGCGCAGTATGTTGAGATTTTAAGGGGGGATGGAGCTGGCGCGGATCCTGAAGTGCGTGGGTGGAAGAGGAATACAGGTCCCAATGGGAGTGAGGTGCAGATGAACGGGAATTCGGATCTGGTTTGGACGGACGGGCTTTTCCTTGATCTGGCGAGGGTTACGGGGGCGCCGGTGGGTGAGCCAGATCGGGGGGTTCATTTGCATAAAGGGGTCCTGCAGGAGTTTGGGGCGAGGTTCTGGCGGTTGCTGGGGGAGCCTTTGGGGGATTGTGAGATGAATTAGGGCTTTTCGCCATGTGGGCCTTTGCTGGTATAGGCGCCCGAGACGGGGTGACTTTGGGAGATTTCATGGAGGATATAGTGAGAAAAAGAAACTGGGTATACTGGTTCCTTTACCTAAGACAAGTGGACTAGGACTTCTTACTAGAAAAATTCTCTCAGGTGCCTATGAGGCAGGTGGTTCTAGCAGGATCGCTGTGTTTGAGGCTCGGCTGGAAGAGTAGGGTAACGCAAGGTAGTGACTCAAGGCTATGGCTATAACAGATACAAGCCGCCCGTGTTCCTGCAATCATAATAGACTAGGTAATGCAAGCCTCATGCCGCTCTCGAGGGATCGCACCAGGAATGGGTTGTCGCGGATAATTTCTGGCTGTACTAGTTAATTACGGTGCCGCTTACGGCGCTGACGGTTGTGCTGTGGGCGTATCCGGGGCTTGTGGTGGGGGTTGTGCTGAAAGGGAGGGCGAGGCGCTGGCCGGGGGTGAAGGGTGAGGTTTGAAGAGTTAGATATAAATTTGTGATATACCATCATGCTCATGCTTCTGTGGAATATCTTTAAATGACTGAGATAGGTAACTATGACAGGAAACCTCGTATGTTAGCCTTCTGATTCCAACTTTGTTTTGTTGGATCCGGGATGAACAGCGACAATCTGATCTGCCGATGTAGGGTCCGGTTCGTTAGAACCCATCACGAATCTCCTTCCCGGTGCCATTCACGTATTGCACCAGCGGCGAAACCATCTTGACCACCTCGACCACCTTGACCCTTGGCCCTCGGACTCCATCGGATAAGCCCTCGGAAGAGGGGGCGTAGGGTTGGATGAGAATGGAGCATCTGCTGGGTTGACCTGGAATTGGATCAGAGCGTCCGGCCCGCCGGGTAAAGCTCGCAGTTGCGCATAACTGAGTCTTTTGCTGGTAGTGCCAGTGGGCGAGATGCACAAGGCAGTTATCTCTGTCTGCTGCTGCTGTAGTTGGGAAGGTTGCAGGTGCACGCTGTAAGAAGGCCTAACGTCCGTGATACGGACGACCTCTGCAAGTCAGTTTGCGGAGCAGCAGGCAGCAGCACGAGGCTTACTTCGAGCGCTGGACGAGAGACTGGAGGACATGGCACGGAGAGAGGTTCGATCTCTGGCGGCTCCGCGTTGGTGTGGTCTGGCTTGCTTCTGGCTTGTGGATGGGAGCTGGGGTGCCGCTCCATCCCAACAGGGATTATCCAGTGTGACCGAGTGAGGAAGGAATGTGGCTGCAGATAAAGGCCATTTAGCACAGTTCTCCTGACAGCCTTGCTGTATCACGACGTCGAGCTCTCCGCTACGAAGCTGGCTTCTCGCGTTGTTTCTTGAAGCTTTCTCCGCTTGAGGTCTTTCTCTAGATCATGAATACCATCATCCATATCGGACATAACCTTGAGTCTGGATTTCCTTCGGCGAAGCATCAAAGCCACGCCCTCTTTGAAGACACACACATGCCAAGCCACGACAAACACTTGAGGATGGAGAAAATCGCAAAGCTAGACGAGTACAGAAGCATATCTTGGTAACCATTACCTAGCCTTTTGTGCAGAGTCTCGCACGGCGCCCAGTAGCCATGGGACAAGCTCTTGAATTCTGATTGTGAAGCTCGGTCGAGGGGTATTCCCTTAGGCCTTTCTCCAGCCAACCAATAAAGGGGGATCATGTTAGGGTTGAGTTTCCTCCCAGTGCAACTTTTGAAGACAATGACATGGCTAGCTTGTGGTCGGATCCTCATCCAGCTGTAAAACTGTCCGTTGATTGAGGCTCAGTTGTGACTGCGCAAACATATATATTTCATGGAGAAGTCAAGGAGAACATCGCATTGCTCTATCTCAATATCTCGCAATAGAACCATCCCAAATATCTTGATACTACTCTTATTCCGTTCGCACCTCCACAAAGATGAACTGTCCGAAATGTGGAAAGGGCAATATGACCCAAAGGGAAAATTGCGAATTCTGCGGTGCCGAGCTCCCCAAAGTTCTCTGAGACTTGAGTCGGTATGACACCTGGTCCCTACAGCAAACAGAAGCTTAACAGATGCAGCGAAACTCATAAGGTCCTTCGCCATGATGCGCCAATATCAAAGCCATACCGGGCACTCTCTTTAGTGCTTCAGGCTTTGATTTCCTTTGTACTGGGGGATATTCAGGACGCTCATTATACTCTATCCTGTCACTCTTTTGTTATTGCTGTTCCTATTTAGTGGTGCTCTTCAGCAGTGCCATCCCTCTTTCATTGAGATTGGGATACTTAGAAAGAGCATAAAAATCCAACCAAAACTCGCGAGCATTGGTGTGATCAGGCATATATCGGTGTAGCAGATTCTTCCACTCCTTGTCCTCGTTGCTCAAGCCAATTCCAGCACAAGTGAACTCCCACCAGACAGGGAAATATCCAGAAGACTCCCAGTCAAGGATCCCAGTAACACGACCATCGTCAACCATGATATTAACGAAAGTAAGGTCCCCATGGGTGAAGGTATACGGTGCTGCGGACGGCATGCGCTCTCGAAGCCTTAGGCAAACATCCTCCGGGATCCCCTGCAGAGCCTGTTTCATTTCCGACCACAGTTCATCATCAGACGAAAACGGCCCATGAGGGACACCGTAGCCCGTGGGAAATAGAAACGCAGAGTAGATCGGCTGATCGTGAAGCCCTTGCATCGTGTTGGAGTGGAGCTCGCGCAGCTGTCCCAGGTACTCCGCCGTCTGTTTTGCGATGCTCTTCTTCTCGACCTCTGACAGGGTGCTCCAGATTGCACTTAACGGCGTCCCAGGGACTCGGTCCATAATGGCAAAGGCGCGGCCGTCTTCTTCCCAGCTGCGGACGACGGTGGGGATGGGGATGGAGGTGTGTTCCTTCAGGAATCTCAGATTCGGGACTTCAGAATTCGGAGGTTGGCTGGAGCGCTCTTTTAGGATATACCGCGACCCCAGGGACCAGACTCCGCGGTCGCTTACGCCGTAGAATAGTTTCACGTTGCTGTTGTAGCGACAGTTTTCTTGACGGTCTGCTGTCCATGTGCAGGCTGAGCAGGGCGTTGAGGAGCTCATGTTGGAAGTTTCAAAGTAGAGTTCAATCCTTCTTGAAGTAGTCCTTAGCGTTCGACAGTAATGTCGGCGGGTTGATGACAAGCACGTTAGATTTAAAGGGGAGAGCGCTGTTTATGAGGCCGGGGCTGCGCATGCAAGCCCTCTACGGGCTTACTGGGTTAGATCAGGTACGGTACGGTACGGTACGGTAAAGGAATACAGTGGCCTGAGGCCACAAATAGAGCCAAATCTTTCTGCCGCCGATAAGCCCAAAAAAAGCACGACCATTGCCTGCACATCTACATCTCAATTCTACACGCACAACTTGACTCCGATCCTGGAATGGACCCCTTATAGCCTCCATAACCCTCTCACAAATTACAGCCACCGACATCCAGCCGCCGTCCGCCCAGAAACAACCAGCACCATGCCACCCTCACCGCGAAAATCCCGAACACCAACCCCGTCAACGACCCCCTCACCCGCCGCCGACCCCATAATCGCCTCCTACGACATCTACCTCACAAACTCCGACATCAGCCGCTTCGTCCTGCAGTACCTCGACCGACCCACTGGGCACGCATACGACGACACCAACGGCCAGAAACCCACCGCCATCCGCCTGAAGCCCAAGACCGGGCTTGTGGAGGTCGACGTCCCCATCAACACGCGCCTGAACTATGATCTGGGCAAGGGCGTCAAGTACGGCGATGCGCTGAAGAAGAGTAAGAGTGCGCGCGAGGGAGGCGCGTACGGGATGGCGGGGGGGTTTAGTGTTGCGGGCCAGCGAGAGGCGGCTGCGGGTGGGAAGGTCAAGGCGGAGGCCGGTGCTGGTGCTGGTGCTGGTGTGAAGAGCGAGGAGTATGTGGGATTGGCGCCGGGGGATCAGACGCCGCTGCTTAAGGTGCAGACGCTGGGTGGACGGATTAAGACGCCCGAGGATGGGGACCCGGTTTATATGCTTGCTGCGTTCCGGGGCGGTATGTTGGATTCTTTCGTTGTCTTGTGAGGTCAGAGAGACATTGGGCCATGGCTGACTCGCTGCTCGTCTACGTCTACAGATAAACTACACCTCTCGCCGGTTACGGCGGTCGTTCAGTTACATCCGCAGCTTCACCACCTCGATGCGATGGATGAGATGCCGAAGGCGCGTGCTGGGAAGAGGAAGGAGGGTGACGAGGAGCGGCCGGAGCCGGAGGCTAGAGCTGTTGATGTTAAGGTCAAGGGGGCGGAGGATAGGGAGGTCATTGTGCCGGGGAACCTTGATCTTTTGAAGCGGATGCAGGATGAACAGTGGAAGACGTACGATTGGGTTGATGCCGAGGTGAGTTTTCCCTTTTGAGCAATGGTGGTGGTATGCTGACTCTCGTAGAACGAGGAATCATGGCAGATCTACGATAACTTCATGATGCACCAGGACGTGGAAGGCCTGCCGCAGCTCCAGTCAGCTATCAACGGCGAGGATTATCTGGATAAGATGAGTGCGCCCCGGATTGACCCGGCACGACCGGAGATGACGGGGTGGGCGATGAAGCAGAATCGGCTGAAGCAGAAGGCGAGTGAGACTTCGGGGAGTAGCACGGAGGAAGGATAAAAACTAGGAACTTTGAATCAGCAATGAGACCCAATGCGCTGTAAGAGCAGAAACGTAGAACTACATCGAAACATCCAGGGCTGTACTCCGATGCTGTAGATGGCAAAGTGGGCCTGATTAAAGAATTTGGCGCGGAACGATCAGAAGGCGACCCACCCAATGGAAGGCAAATCGAATGATTCGCCCGCACGTGACGCAGCGCCCTTTCCGGGAGTATTTTCTTCTCTCCGGAGATGAGATTCTTCATCCCATCCCTTCTCTGCTCGTCCTCACCACTCCTTCTTGCTTATCCGTTTTCATTATTGATTTTGCCGGCGTGCAAGTTGAGAAGGCTGCAGGACGCCTTGTCAGTGGCTTGACAATTTCCTGTCCAGAGGTGCTGAGCGTTCGCCGCAGCTGTTGTTGATTTGTTCCTGCATTTGCGGCGCATCTAATTTTCTCTTTCCTACTCTCCGCTTTAATTGCATATCATCTTCCTCTTAATTGCGACTATATAATCTTTGCTTCTTGTTTTAATAGCGTTCGTCATGT
Organism: Aspergillus mulundensis; assembly: GCF_003369625.1. NCBI lineage: Eukaryota > Fungi > Ascomycota > Eurotiomycetes > Eurotiales > Aspergillaceae > Aspergillus > Aspergillus mulundensis. The sequence continues at coordinate 977,367 of NW_020797895.1, read as the reverse complement.
TGTCCCAGCTTGTTCGCCAGAGGAGCACTGCTTCCCAGCTTCGGCTTCTGAAAGGACGCTCCGTCTTGCCATCACCGGCAAAGCTACGCCATCACTCCCACACGAGTCGACTCACATCACTGCAAAACTCGACTTCATCCAATTCCTCCTCCGAGACTCGCCCCCGTCGTCCCTCCTTGCAATCGAGCCGCAGCCTTGCCACCGCCGCTGACCCCCAGGCCCTCGAGCAACTATCACACTCCGAAAACTTCAATCAGGCGTCATACTCCGCGCACCGTGTGAAGACCATAGAATGGGATCCCGCGTTGAAATGGAACCGCGATTTTCCTTCGATTTTCGGCGACGACGCCTCCTCGCTTGTCATCGTCGATGAGTTCCTGATGACGGCCCCAAAGGTCTTCAAGAAAGTCAAAGGCGTTGGAGGCGACCATGATGAGATGATCACAAACCTGGGTATCTCGATCAAGGTAGGCCAGTTCCATCGAGCCTGTAACCTGATCAATCGGCTGCGTGAATTTTACCCTGTCGGCTCCAAAGACTACTTGAACATGCACAACCAGCTGCTGAAGGCGATGGTCGCACATGGCATCCAGATTGGCGATCAGGGTCTGGCGCGTCAGATGCAGCGCTGGTTTGAAGTGGACATGCCGTATGGTGGCGTGGTTGCGGATGCTACGACTATCGCTATTATGATCCGCATGGCTCTGCGCCTGTTTTATGGCTCCAAGCGGGACCGAGCCGTTCGCCGGTATTGGCAAGTCGCGAAGGACAAGCAATGCGAGGAAGCCGTTTTGGCCGTGGATGTGCTCACTGAACGCGAGCTCGGCGAGCTTTCCGAGGTTTGTTTCCCACTGTCCATCGATGGTTTTAGATTCCTGGCTAACTCATCTGCCTCAGGTTTGCTCCTCGGATCTCCAACGTGTCGCCATCGAAAGCATGGAACCCAAATTCGAGAAGTTGGAGGTGCCGGCCGAAGACGTTCCTGAAATCAAAGCTGTTGAACAAAAGGGTCTTGGGCTTAAGACATTAACGGAGTCCTTGTCCCCAGTATTCTCCCAATCACCGAAAAGGCCCGAGGGCATGGATGATGAAACCTTCGAGCTGCACCAGCAACGTCGACAGCAGCAACTTGAAGCGGATGTCATGAAGTCCGCTGTCAATCGTTGGCGGCAGGAAAACCAAGTACAGAACCAGCTCACGCCTGAGGCATTTGAGACACGAACGCGACTAGGCCCGCTACTTCGCCAATGGTTTGCGGATCTCGTTGTGAGGATTGAACATGAACTCGAGGAAGTCGAAAAGATCATCAATAATAAGAAGTCAAGGGGTGCCGAAGACAAAGAGCGGGCCGATTACGGCCTCTACATGAAAATGGTCCCGCCCGCAGAGTTGGCATCTCTGACGATTTTGTCGACTGTCAATACCATGATCAAGGTTGGACTGGAGAAAGGGATGAAACTTGCTCAGCTTGCCGTAGCGGTCGGGAACGACGCCTACGAGGAAATGCTTCTGCAAATAATGCTTGAGCAGCGGAAGAAAGAAGAGAACAGTGCTCACCGGTTGCGGCTCATCAAGGAAATTTACAACGGGCGCAAGGACCAGGGCAAGGTGAAGAGGATCAACTGGATGAATGCTCTCAAGAAGATGGAACTGGCGCAGCCTGAGCACGTCTGGCCGGTTCAGGTCAAGGCAAAGCTCGGCGCTGTGTTGCTGAGCTTTCTTTACGATGTTGCAAAGGTCCCAGTTCCCGTGAACGAGGCAGCGGCCGCGGCGAAGAAGGTCAAAAAGAAGGACCTGGTCATGCAGTCTGTCTTCCAGCACTCGTACCAGATCACCTGGGGAAGGCGCAGTGGTTACATTCACGTGCATCCAGAGATGATCAAAATCCTCACCAGGGAGCCAGCTCAGGAATTGCTCGGTCGCCATTTGCCCATGCTGTGCAAGCCCAGACAGTGGATCGGTTACAAGGATGGTGCCTATTACTACCACCAGAATCACATTGTCCGCTCCACACCCGGCGAGAGCCTGCAGCCTGCATATGTAAGGGCGGCGTTGGAGGACGATGGCATGAAGAAGATCCGCGAGGGTTTGGACATCCTGGGCGGCACCGGATGGGCTATCAACCGAGACGTGTTCAATGTTATGCTCGAGGCCTGGAATACTGGAGAGCCCATTGCCGACCTCGCACCCCTCGACCCCAAACTGCCGCTTCCGCCAAAGCCGTCCCCGGAGGAGGGCTACGATGCCGAGAAGAAGTGGAACTCCGCTGTCCGGGATATCGAGAATCAAAGGTCCGGTTACCACTCCCAGCGATGCTTCCAGAACTTTCAACTGGAAGTGGCTCGCGCGTACCTCAACGAGACCTTCTACCTTCCTCATAACCTGGACTTCCGTGGCAGAGCGTATCCAATCCCTCCCTACCTCAACCAGATGGCCGCTGATAATGCTCGAGGCCTCCTCTTGTTCAGTAAAGCAAAGCCGCTCGGGCAGAGTGGTCTGAGGTGGTTGAAGATCCAGATTGCCAACCTTGCAGGATTTGACAAGGCTAGTCTTTCGGAGCGTGAGAAGTTCGCCATGGACAATTTGGATGATATTCTGGACTCTGCCAACAACGGCCTTCATGGTCGCCGGTGGTGGCTTGAGGCTGAAGACCCCTGGCAATGTCTGGCGGCTTGCTGTGAACTCCGAAATGCCCTCCAGCATCCAAACCCCACCGAGTACGCGTCGCGTCTGCCGATCCATCAAGATGGCTCCTGCAATGGTCTGCAGCACTATGCCGCTCTCGGTGGTGACAAAGCCGGTGCGCAGCAGGTCAACCTCGAGCCGTCTGACCGCCCCTCTGACGTCTATTCTGGTGTGGCCGAATTCGTCAACGAGGAGGTTGCGCGGGACGCCGCGCAAGGGGATCCAATTGCAATTTACCTTCAAGGCAAAATCATCCGCAAGGTTGTGAAGCAGACCGTCATGACAAACGTTTACGGAGTGACCTTTCTGGGTGCCATGAAGCAAGTTCGCAAGCAGCTCGTTGACTACTACCCCGACTCGACCGACGAGCAAAAAAAGCAGGGCGCCGTTTATATCGCCAAGAAAATCTTCCAAGCTCTCGCGACCATGTTCCACGGAGCCCACGATATCCAATACTGGCTTGGCGACTGTGCTAGTCGCATTACGCAGTCTATAACCCCCGCGGACATTGAGGCCATCACCAAGGAAGCTCTCGTATCGGATTTGACGACGCTGCCCAAGAAGAGGAATGTTCGCAGGAAGAAGATCTCGACCAAGGCGTTCCTGAAGCAGTACTTCAAAACGACGGTTGTTTGGACGACACCATTAGGTCTCCCCGTCGTGCAGCCGTACCGGAACCGGGACGCCCGTCGTGTCCAGACCAGCTTCCAGAGCCTGAGTGTCGTCGAACAAAATTCCCGTTTCTGCGTTTCCAAGCGCAAGCAGCTACAGGCCTTCCCTCCCAATTTCATTCATTCTCTTGACGCAACCCACATGATTCTGTCTGCGCGCGCTTGTCACGAGGCTGGTCTTACTTTCTCCGCTGTGCACGACTCGTTTTGGACCCACCCTTCGGACGTCGACACAATGAACCAAATTCTTCGCGAGACATTTGTGCAGATGCACTCGGACGACGTGGTGAAGAGGCTGGCGGCAGAGTTCCAAGTACGCTACGGGCAAAACTTGTATCTGACCAAAATCTCGACGACTAGGCCCATCGGAAAGAAGATCGCGACCTGGCGAAGGGGCTTGACAAAGTACACCCAAATCAACGAGCTTATCACAGAGTACAAGCGTCAGAAACTGCTGCGGTCGGACGATCCCGAGCTACAGGCTCAGGGTCGGGAGATGGTTACCGCGGCAAGCATCTTCGAGGCGGAGGGCGGTTCGGACGCTGATCTAGCTGTCAACGCCTCCCTCGGCGAATCCGTCGTTGGGCACGTTCCCGAAAACCCGGAGGCCACGGAGAACAAGCCTGCCCTTGCCGGACTCGAAATGGACGGCTCGGACCCGGCGATAGCTACTCTTCTCGGAAACGCTGCTTGGGATGCGGACTCGACGACTCCCTTGAGCGATGACGAGCCCGAGCCCGAAGCAGAGGCTGGCTTGGAAGAGGAAGCGGAAGCTACGCCGGTCGGGCGGACGAGGAAGAAGAAGACGCCGCACGTGTGGCTTTGGTTGCCCATGAGCTTCCGGGCCGTGCCGGAGAAGGGTAGCTGGGAGGTGTCGCGGATCCGTGACAGCAAGTACTTCTTTTCTTAAATGCTTGTATATACTTGTTGGCTGGCGCTTATTGTGAAAAGTACGGATAGACGATCCGATGGGTCATTGATGGCATCTGGCGTTGGGATTGGATGATTTTCTTTTATTTTCCGTCGAGTTGGCGGTGATGTATATTATGATATCCTGTATGAGCCGTTGTAAATATAGTGCAAGACATATTCCACCCTTTCATTTAGTCTGCTTCGTATTCTGTGCCATATAGATTGGGCTCGGTTGCTTTTTCCGCGTGGTGGTGAGAGATCCGGGTAAACGGCGTGTGAGAGTCTGGGGTAATTTAGGCAGAATCCGGCCCAACAGAGTTTCCTCAGAGACGGCCACCCAGTCGTGGACTGTGCGAGTGCGACATGAATCTACAAGGCTGAACGCGAGGGCCCCTATCTCGCCTAATTTTATTCCGTGTTAGTTCCCCCAGCATGCAGCGTGGGCGATTTGCTGCAGGTCGCACGATCTCCAGATTGCCTGCCTGAGGCTGCGACTTCCCCACCTTTTGGCCTTGTTTCCATTCCTCGTTAGCACCTTTTCTTCGGCTTTTCTCCTGGCCTTCCAAGAACCGTCCGGCCTTTCTCTCCTTCAGATTCCTGGTTCTTCGCCAGTTCCTGATCCGACTTTGACGTGACTGCAGTGCGGGGATCCTTGCTGTCGGAGGTGTCTGTATGCATGGCATGACATGACAAGACCCCCTCTTCCATCCAGTCTTCATTCAGGTTCGGGGTTGGCTCAGCTTGTTGATTGTTTCTTCGCCCGTCTTTTCTTTCTCTCGTTGCCTGTTCTGCTTTGGAGACTCCCAGCCAGTGTCACCGTCTCCTCTTGCCCGCGCTCTAGTTCGACTTCCCCGGCCGCCGTCGGCAATGCTGCCCCAGCTCTCCCCGCCATTCATCTGCACCCAACTAAATCCTTCGTCCCGAACCCTTTGATTCCACTCCTCACCTGATCTCCCTCGTCGTCGTTCTCCAGACCGTCCGTCTTCAGTTCACGACCTCTCAAGCTTGCGACGCCGCGCCTTGATGCCCCGTTGATACGCAAATCCGCGAGGATGTCGACTACCTCGCTCCAGCAGTTCGGCACGGGCTCGTCCTTTTCTCCCTTCTCGAACTCGCAGTCCGCGAGAATGACGCAGACGCAGTCGCAGTCCCAGACCGTCGGGCTTGATACCCTCGCCGAGGGGTCGCAGTACGTCCTGGAACAATTGCAGCTGTCGCGAGAAGGCAACTCCGACAATAACTCCGCTTTCAAGGGTTCTTCTGTTCGCGATTCCCTTGCTGAAGCTCGATCTATGATTCGTAAGAACTCTTCGTCTGCGCCGGTTCGTCGGAGGATCAGTCGGGCTTGTGACCAATGTAACCAGCTCCGGACGAAATGCGATGGGCAGAACCCGTGCGCGCATTGTATAGGTATTTTCTTTTATTGTTATTGAAGAGGAGGTTGTTGCTAATGTCTCTGCCGCAGAGTTCGGTTTGACGTGCGAATATGCTCGCGAACGCAAGAAACGGGGCAAGGCTTCGAAGAAGGACATTGCGGCTGCGGCCGCCGCTGCAGGACACCATGGAAGCAGGGATATCCCGTCATCGCCTGACAGACGCTTGTCGCAGGAGTCTAGCGGCCGGTACGACCAGGCCCTCGAAGCGTCGCGAGTACAGCCGCAACTGCCTACAAACGGACTCGCTGGCATTCACAACACTCAAGCGACGCAGTCGCAGCCGCCGCTGGGATCGGCTCTCGACGCTTTGCACCTGAACCATTTTACGCAGCTGAATGAACCGGGCCGCTCGCAAATGCCACTTTCAGATCTTCGTTCACTGCAGCTACTTCATAATAACCCTCGCTCTCCGCCTGCTCTTCCGCCGCATGGTTTGAATGCGTATAGCGATAATGCCTTCTCGTTACTCAACCAGGAGCCGAATACGACGTCGCTGAACCACTTCCGATTGGGAAATTCGACAGACAATCCGTCGGCTCAATTCCTAGGTCTCTCTCCTCCAGCGCAATCTCCAGGGTGGCTTCCACTACCATCGCCGTCTCCTGCAAACTTCCCTTCATTTCCTATGGCGCCATTCTCTGGAACAAGCCTACGATACCCCGTCCTCCAACCGGTCCTTCCTCATATTGCTTCGATAATACCCCAGTCCCTTGCTTGCGATCTTCTCGACCTCTACTTCACCAGTTCATCCTCCTCCCACCTCTCTCCGCAGTCTCCTTATGTCGTTGGATATATCTTCCGAAAACAGTCGTTCCTCCACCCTACAAAACCACGCGTGTGTTCTCCTGGGTTATTGGCGAGTATGCTATGGGTAGGCGCGCAAACAAGCGATGCGCCTTTCTTGACCTCCCCGCCGTCTGCTCGGGGCCGAGTATGTCAGAAGCTGCTGGAGTTGACAATTGGGTTGCTGCGTCCGCTGATACATGGACCGGCGCTCGGGGAAGCTTCGCCGAATTATGCGGCGAACATGGTCATCAATGGTGTTGCTCTTGGTGGATTCGGGGTGTCGATGGACCAACTAGGCGCTCAGAGTACAGCGACTGGTGCTGTTGATGATGTGGCGACGTACGTTCATCTAGCGACGGTGGTGTCCGCCAGTGAATATAAGGCCGCGAGCATGCGGTGGTGGACAGCCGCTTGGTCTCTTGCTCGAGAACTAAAATTAGGCCGCGAGTTGCCGCCGAATGCGACGCAGCAGGGTCAGGACGGCGAGCGAGAGACCGATGGTGATGATCCGTCAAAGCGAAATCAGCCGATGCTCTCGACGCATGGTGGAAACTCGAGTGTCAATGTCACGGAGGAGGAACGAGAAGAACGCCGGCGACTCTGGTGGCTTCTGTATGCTACGGATCGCCATTTGGCCTTGTGCTACAACAGGCCGCTCACTTTGCTGGACAAAGAATGCTCGCAGCTACTGCAGCCGATGAATGATGATTTGTGGCAGGCGGGAGACTTTCCATCCGCCACCTACCGCGCCGTTGGTCCGCCGACTGAATGCACCGGCCATAGCATGTTCGGCTACTTCTTACCTCTAATGGCGATTCTAGGGGGCATCATCGACGTCCAACAAGCCCGCGAACATCCCCGCTACGGCCTGACTGTCCGCAGCGGACCTGAAACTGAGCAGTACGTCATGGCAATAACACAGCAATTGGATTCCTACGCGCAAAGCCTAAAAGACTTCGAAGCGCGATATACAAACAGCCTCGCCCTCGCGGAGAACGAACCCCCGGAAAACTCCCACCTCGACCATCTCAGCCCCTCTGGCCGCTCAAGCAGCACTGTGGGCTCCCGCGTCAACGAGTCGATCGTCCACACAAAAATGGTCGTCGCCTACGGGACGCACATCATGCACGTCCTATACATCCTGCTAGCCGGCAAATGGGATCCCATTAGCCTTTTGGAGGATCACGACATGTGGATCTCCTCGGAGTCTTTCCTCACCGCAATGAGCCACGCCGTCGGCGCCGCAGAGGCCGCAGCCGATATCCTCGAGTATGATCCGGACCTCAGCTTCATGCCCTTCTTCTTCGGGATCTATCTGCTGCAGGGGAGCTTCTTGCTTCTCCTTGCGGCGGATAAGTTGCAAGGCGACGCGAATCCGAGCGTAGTTCGTGCTTGTGAGACGATTGTGCGCGCGCATGAGGCTTGTGTTGTTACGTTGAATACGGAGTATCAGGTACGTTCTTTACAACCTTATTTCATAGTCTGTCAGGTCGCCAAGGCTAATTGGGATGCAGCGGACGTTTCGGAAAGTCATGCGGTCGGCTCTTGCTCAGGTAAGAGGTCGTGTGCCGGATGACTTTGGCGAGCAGCAGCAGAGGCGAAGGGAGGTTCTTTCGCTTTATCGCTGGACTGGGGATGGGACGGGGCTTGCGCTGTCTTGATCCGAGCTTGGTTTTTTCTTATATATCCTAATTCTGGAGAGGTGAGAGCTGCGTTGAATGTGGTGATCTATCCTCTCCCGTTATATATTTCGCTGAATACCCGAACATTTTTTGCATTGCGAGTCAGCTTGAGCGCGCTAACAGTGACGCTATATATGGTTGCTGTCATTTCTTACATTGCATTGTTTGGTTCTCTTCCTGTGTATAGTATAGCCAGGCTCATACCCCATCTTGTTAGTTGGTTGGCAATCTATTTGTGTCTTGTCTTCTCCCCAGACTTTATTCCATTTCTCCGAGTGCGACCAGCTAGTAAGAAGCCAGGAATTAGTCGCACCGGTAATCGATAAGCGATAAGCGATAAGCGATAAGCCGCTCGATAAAGACGCCCTGCCCTCTCCGCATTTCCACCTCCGCCATCTGAGTTCTTCAAACAAATCGAGTCCATCCTCGCGACATGGCCTCTATTCCATCTCGATAACTCCAGCCGAGAATAGACACCATGTCCCTCCTCAAAACGCTCACAAATTCCCTGCGCCCAACGCTCACCCGCCCCTCCACAACGCCGAAGTTCCT
>NW_020797895.1:920115-968608 GCF_003369625.1 Aspergillus mulundensis | reverse complement strand
GAATCCCACCCCAATACCTCCTCGACGACTACACCCCGCGCTACACCCTCCTCTCCTCCACCGACGCCGCCAAAAAGCGCAGCAAAGCCTACGCCCATCTATCAAACTGCAACCTCTGCCCACGCAAATGCTCCGTGAACCGTTTCGAAACAACAGGCCACTGCCTGATCGGCGCCGAAACCGCAAAAGTCAACGTGATCGCGCCCCACCGCGGCGAAGAGCCCTGTATCACAGGCTTCCACGGCAGCGGGAGCGTCTTCTTCAGCGGATGCAACCTGCGCTGCGTCTTCTGCCAGAACCATGATATCGCGCACCAAAGGAACGGGTTTGATTTGACGCCGGCGGAGTTGGCGGGGTGGTACCTCAAACTCCAGGATGAGGGGCGCGTGCATAATATCAACCTCGTTACGCCGGAGCATGTGGTGCCGCAGGTTGTGCTTTCCATTCTGGACGCGAGGGAGATGGGACTGCGGATTCCTATCGTGTATAACACGTCTGCGTTCGATAGTCTCGACTCCCTGGAACTTCTGGACGGGCTGGTCGATATCTATTTACCCGATTTCAAGGTCTGGAAAGCCGCGACTTCGAAACGGTTACTCAAGGCCGATGATTACGTGCAGACTGCGAAGGAGAGTATTCAGGTTATGCATGCGCAGGTTGGGGATCTGAGTTTTACGTCTGATGGGATTGCGAAGAGGGGCGTTTTGCTTAGGCATCTTGTTATGCCCGGGAAGGAGGACGAGGGACGCGAGATTGTGCGCTGGCTTGCGGGGAATGTTTCGCGGGATCTGTATGTTCATGTTATGGAGCAGTATCGGCCTGATGCGCATGTTGGGAAGAGGAGGAGGGGTACGAAGGGGAGGAGGGAGGGGGAGGGGGTGGAGGAGGTAAGGTATGCGGAGATCAATCGGGCTGTTAGGGATGAGGAGCTTGGGAGTGTGAGGGATGCTGCGGTGGAGGCGGGGCTTTGGAGGTTCTGTGAGGTTAATGAGAAGAGCTTGTTCCATCTTTAGGTGGTAAGGTGAGGGTTCTTTTGGTGTGCTGGATATGGAGGCCCTTTGTAGATGGAGGACAGGAACACAAATGTAAGATCCACTTGTATTTCTACTGGCCATTTGGCTACCGCGATTCTTTCTTCTGTCTCCAACAACCTTTCGTTTCTGTCTTTGCTAAGTCTTGTTTTAGACCTGTTTTACTTGGTTGCTTGGATAGCATACACCCACGATGTCATCGCCGACTAAGCAGAAGCACACGCCGACTAAGCAAGATCACCACACACAAACCCAATTCACAAAAACAGAGCAGCTTGTCTCTTTCATCTACAACTTCAGACCCCCTCCCAACTCCTACCTGTTTTCCTATCTGAGATACCTCCCCCTCGTCCTCGCGCTCGAGGAGCAGACTGATACGGACTCTGACGCATCCTCGTCTGAATCTTCATCGCTGTCACAGTCTCGCTCTTCCTCGCCAGAACCGACGCCCTCTCCCTCGCCCTCCAGCTCGAGAGCGTCAACACCGTCCATCACAACAAGCTCGTCTGACACGTCCAGTCAGGCGACAATTGCACTGCCTAGGTCTAGTCCATCCCGCGAAGCAACACCAGAGTCCGTCACCATGCCCAAGGTCAAGGGAACGACTAACACTGCCGCTCCTCGCAGCATGGCTAGCATCCCAGACGCGTCGAAGGCGCCCCCTCCGACGCAGACGTGCCCCAAGTGCAAGCGCTCTTGGACTAAGGATCAGTTCTTCGACAAGTGCGGCAAGCCGACGAAGCTGTGTCATACTTGTCGCGAGGTGTCGAGGGTCTCGGTATGTTGCCTATCTACTCTCTTTTTTACCGCTATAGGTGATGCCTGGTCTGAAGATTAACACATCGCTGCGAATAGCATCAGCGCCGTCGTGCGAGGGAGGCTCAGGTATGTATCACGGTGCTTGCGCGTCTCTTCATTTGGATCCGAACTGACGTGGACCTTGCTTGGTAGGCACTGGCTGCGCGCGAAGCTCGTCGAGAACTTGATTCTTCTGAGGAAAAGGCCCCGGTGGACGAGAAGAAGGCCCGTACCGAACAGAAGCCCGCTCGTAAACGCCCTGCCACCGTCGAACGTTCTGCCGGAATCGCACGCCCCGGCGCAGCTGCACGCTCTGGAGCCATTGAACGTCCTGCCGCAAGCGAACGTCTTCCACGCCCTGCACCACCTACCCCTATGGCGGCCCGTCCTGCACCGTTTTTTGAATCGCCCAGCGAGGATGATTCTCCCGATCGCATCCTCCAGCAAGCACTGTTGCATGATGCCAATCAGAGCATGGAGGCCCAGCCGGAGCCGATGACACCCAGCATGACCTTCCGTGAGCCTGCCGTAAGTTCAGACCTTGAACCATAGAACGCTCAAAAGTGACTAACACTGCGCCTTGCCCAGCACAACTATCGCGGTATCCCATCCCCGAGCCCGGTCAGTAGAGATCTTGCGGAGACAGCACCAGCTAACGAACCCTCCTTAGGCTACGATGAATCAGAACACCTCTCCCCTTTCAGTCCCCTTCGCTGATGTTGAGGACGCTCATCAGCGCCTCCTTGCCCAGTTTTCCAGACCGAGAAGCGAGCACACTACTTCCGGTATGCGGGAGCCCACCCCGCAGCTGCCTTTGCTGAACAAGGAGATACAGACTTTGGCGGTCACAGCGAAGAGAGCGCTGAGGACTTCCACCGCAGAGAGCAGTGGTTCTACCCAGATCCCTGATCAGACGTTCGAAAACGGCGAGAACGGCGTCGTCGAAGAAGATCGCTCCAAAGCTCGCGTCTCTATCGTGTGCAGGTTCTTTTTTCGTCGCTTCGGCTGATAGGCCTTGTTTGCCATGAGGTAAGTCTGCCACCGTGCCATAAGAGACCCCGATAACTAAGGCGGATCGTGTAGTAACCGAGGAGCAAGGCAGCCGGACTGGGCTGAGCTGAGCGTAAATCATACTACGTATCTTGTCGCGTTTTGTTTAATTTTTTTCTTCGTCGTTTCAATGTGCTCCAAAGTTCTGTAATCTCAAAAAAATAATCACTAGCAGGAGATGATCGGCTCCTGCGCATCACCGACATTCGTCGAGGTGTATCTAATTTCAATCTGGGGAGTCACGCTGTGGTTGTTCTTTCCTTCCACAACACAACTTTCGCATCCGAGTCTCTTCTCACTCTGGCCTTCCTCTTCTCTCCTAACCAAGTGCATTCGCACGCCGTATACTTCCACATCATTTTTCCGTCGTCAACCGTTCGTTATTCCTCTATTGTTACGTCAAAGAGCTCCACAGGATGTGGCCCTCTTGGCCTGTAACGGCCGTTCTCTTCGCACTTCCAGCAGCGCTGCTCGCCAGTCCGCTCTGTCCTGCTCCCTGCACCGACGACCCAAGCAAGTGGACGCCGTACTCGTCCCTGTCCAACCTTAAGGACTGCAACCACCCGGTGTTGCTCGACTTCTCGTCCCATGAACTAGCCAACACTGTTAAAGATGCCGCCAATGTGTCGTTTAAAATCCTAGCCTGCACCGTTGACGATAGCCCAGACACCCCTTTCGCGTCCTTTTACACTGTGCCGGGTCAAGGAGAAGGTGGGCAAACTGAGGATGATGCGTCGCGGCTCCGACCATTCGACTTCTTCCTCAACCTCTTGCAGACCGTCGTGAACCAGACAGCGAACCGCGATACCTTCAGCGTGCTTGGCCGTCTCAACTCGGTATGGGTCGGTATCTACCGGGGTGACGCAGTAAACGACACTCTGGCCCTCTCCGCCATTGATAGGATCAGGCATGAATGGCATGCCAGACCACTCCCTCGAGCGGGAATCCAACTCTGCGGCGGCGACCGAGATGCCGACCATACGTTTGGCATCGCCTTTGACCCAACAGGGGATACTGTGTTTGTCGAGCAAGCCATTGGCTCATGGACAAAGGGCGAGTGTCTGGAAAGCGAAGAGGCATTCGACCTCGTGGATTCTGCTGCCGTCAAAGAGCCAACGCGTGAATCACTCTCCGCAAAGTCTGTTAATTCAGCCAATGCCACGATTGCCGGCTTCTCGACGCAACTCAACTGCAATACCATCACGGTAAAACCAGGAGATACCTGCACCAGACTTGCGGACAGATGCAACATCACCGGGGCGGAGTTCATGAAGTACAACCCACAGAAGGGGCTATGTTCGTGGCTGCGACCGGGCGAAGAAGTATGTTGTTCTAGCAAGAAGTCCACCAAGCCTGATCCGATCATGAACAAAGATGGATCGTGCGCTACTTACATGACCCAAGAAGACGACACTTGCGCCTCCATTGCTCAGGACTTCATGATCGAGGAGAGCCAGATTCAATTCTATAATGACGGCCGAACATGGGGCTGGAGTGGCTGCGACAATATCCACGGGGGTATGAACATTTGTCTGAGCCAAGGTATTCCACCACTGCCGGCCCCCAGAACTGGCGCAGTCTGCGGTCCGACTGTTCCAGGAACAGAAATGCCGACAGATGGAGCGCCACTCGCAAATTTGAATCCTTGCCCTCTCAACGCATGTTGCAATACCCTTGGCGAATGCGGAGCGACCCCAGAATACTGCGTCTACGAAGAGGGTCCGACCGGGAACCCGGGAACAGCGCCTCAAGGCAAGAAGGGTTGCATATCGAACTGCGGCATGGACATCGTCGACAACTCGCCGCCGCCTGGTGAGTTCATGAGAATCGGATACTACGAATCATTCAATCTTGACCGACCGTGCCTTAACCTCCTCGCCGCTCACATCAACGTCAACGACTACAGCCATATTCACTGGGGATTCGCGTCAGTCAGCAGGGACTTTCGCATCAGCATCAACGACACTCATAACCAATGGCTGGACTTCTTAGCCCTGCAGGGCGTTAAGCGCATTGTGTCATTTGGCGGCTGGGGATATACTGTCAATGGAGCTGCTTACGATGTGCTGCGCGAGGCCATGCTACCGGAGAACGTTGACAGATTCATTGTCAGCGTGCTGGAGTTTATTGCGGACAACAACCTGGACGGTGTAGATTTTGACTGGGAGTATCCGGGGGTAAGTAAGACGTCCCCGGCTCTGATGCACCTTGCTCACACGTACTAGGCCTCCGACCCCCAAGACGTTTCCCTAGATATCCCCCAAGACCAGCGCGCGGACGGTCCGAACTACCTCGCCTTCGTCAAGAAGCTCCGAAAGATTTTCCCTCCCGGTAAAAGCATTTCGGTCGCTGCGCCCGCAACGTACTGGCATCTGCAGGCATTTCCTATTGCGGAGATGTGGGAGCACGTCGACTATCTCATTTACATGACATACGACTTCCATGGTACGACGTTCTCTTCTTCACGACGCGCCGACTAACACTTTATCAGGCCAATGGGACTACGAGACCTCTGTCATCCAGGACTGGTGCAAAGGAGGAAACTGTCTGAGAAGCCATGGTAGGTTTTTATCTCACTACACGAGCATGTCTAACCGCTTAGTGAACCTGACGGAAACGGAATGGGCCCTTTCGATGAGTAAGTAGCCGATCCAGGTGTTCAAGGCCCTTGCTCATTGTCTCTAGTCACGAAAGCCGGTGTCCCGCGAAATGCCATTACTATCGGCGTTGCCAGTTACGGGCGTGCCTTTGGCATGGTTGACCCTGACTGCACTAAGCCAGAGTGCCGGTTTACTGGACCGCGGACTGCAGCCATCCCAGGAATGTGCACCAGGACTCCCGGTCTTCTCGCCATTGCAGAGATCGAAGCGCTGATGATCGAAGGAGACATCAACGAGTCGTATTACGACGCCGCCTCGGACTCGAACGTTCTTGTCTACAACGAGACGCAATGGGTCGGGTTCATGAGCAAGAGTACGATGCGAAGACGGGTGGAGCGCTACCGGCGCATGAATTTTGCGGGCTTCGCCAACTGGGCAGTCGACCTGACGCATTGGAGTGGAGATGATGTTGAGACCGAAGAGGCGAGTCTGTGGGGGTTGCCAAAAAACGGGACTGCGACTTGAGCGACTGGCAGGGTGTAGGAATAGGGTCGAGGTTGCAGCGTCTACGTGTATGCCAGTTGCTAGTGCGAGTTCGCTTCAGTAATATCATGACCTATCCATACGATGCTGGTGCAACGTACCCTGATGCGATTTTTCCTGAAAGGCTCGGGATGCTACGTACCATAATTACGCGAGATCCCTAAGGGGTGTAAAACGTAGTAGAAGTATATTCACTGGATAAAGCATGCTTACTATCTTCATATACTCTACGTACATCTGCAAATGCTGCTGTCCCATTGCCGGCCCATCCCATCGATCATATAGCTTGCTGGTCAGAAAAAACCCACAGCAACTACGCTACATATTTCTCTTCAAAGCCCATCCACAATTCCATCAACAGTCAGAGTCCGGGACCCCACATGAAGAATTCGAAAGCTGCTTGTTCTGACCAAACGTATAGGTATCTAGATGAGACTCGGAAGCGGATGAAGAAGCGCGGCGCTCGGGAGAATGTACCTCAGTACCTAGGAAGTCGTCAGAATTCCCCCGTCCATGGATAAATTCAAAAGCAGAGATTGCCCGATCCCTGGCTCCCCAGTCAGAGGATTTACCGTGAGAGAATTTCCATCACTGTCCGTGTTTATCCCCCGGCGGAGCACACCCCGCTGACTTGGCGCACAGGCCTGCCTTGCCAGAGGCCATCAACACTCCCCTTCTCCTCCCCTCTCGCTCCATCTTTACCCATCAGAGTCTCTGAACAATGATGTCCACACCGACGATCTTTTTGTTCCCATCCGGAGCTCGGATGAGGGATCTCGGGATTCTCTGCTTTTCCATCCAGCCACAAGGGAGTCTGTGGTATAAATGGCCTACCCCGAAGGGAAGTTTGTCAAGTTGATCACTCAGGACTCACGACCTTGACGATAGGAATCTCTTACCGAGTCTCTTGTACCAGTCTAAGGCATGATGTGGTTCTGTTTCCATCTCTTTGCGTTGGCAATGGCCACGTTCTCAGCCTTCACGACTCCAATCCAAGCCCAACGGCCGATGGAGAACCTAGGCCGCGGCGTCGTCGCCATCCGGTCTTCCGAAGACGAGGCCTTCATCAGCTGGCGCATCCTCGGCCTCGACCCCGACGACATCGCCTTCAACCTCTACCGCACCACCGGCGCCGGCGAGCCCGAGCTCCTCAACACCGACATCCTAACCGGCGGCTCCAACTACGTCGACTCCACGGCCGACCTCTCGCAAGAGAACACGTACTACGTGACGACTGTCGTAGACGGCGAAGAGAGCGAACCAAGCGGGACCTGGACGCTCGCTGCAGACGCCGAGGTAGGACCGCTCTTCCGCATCCCGATCGAGGCCGGCGGCGCGATTCGGTATATCTGGGTTGGGGATCTGGACGGGGACGGCGAGTACGATTTCGTCGTGGACCGGCTGGAGTCGCCGCAGCGGATCGAGGCATACCGGCGTGATGGCACGCTGCTTTGGGAGATGAATCTCGGGCCGAATAGCCTGAACCAGAATAATATTGAGCCTGGGTCTTCGGCGATTGATGTTGGGCATTGGGATGGTGTGACGGTGTTTGACTTTGACGGGGATGGATATGCGGAGGTTGCGATTCGGATTGCGAACGGTGTGGTGTTTGGGGATGGGGAGACGTTTGAGTACGAGGATGATGAGCATCAGTTTATCGCTGTCTTGCAGGGCTCGACGGGGTCGCTTCTAGGTACTGCGCAGATACCGGATGATTATATCGCGGATGGACCACTGGCTGCGCGTCTGGGTGTGGGTTATCTCGACGGACAACGGCCATACATCGTGGCCTTCCTGAAGAACCGTCAAGACAGCGGCGCCTTCAACCTCATCGAGGCGGCGTGGACGTTCGACGGCAACTCTGTTCAGCAAGCATGGGTCTGGAAGCGCGACAACCAGAACGCACCAGACGGCCACAACACCCGCATCATCGACGTCGACGGCGACGGCATCGACGAGGTCGGCGAGATCGGCTTCCTCCTCAACGGCGACGGAACCCTCCGCTACTCCCTCGGGCCCGCCGGCATCGTCCACGGCGACCGGTGGCACATTGCGAAGATGGACCCCAGCCGCCCAGGCCTCCAGGGCTACGGCGTGCAACAAGATAACCCGTCCAAGCTGTGGGAATACTACTACGACGCGACAGACGGCACCATCCTATGGGAACACTACGCGGACGAGGTTGGCGATAACGGACGAGGCATGGTCGGCGACATCGACCCCAACCACTCGGGCATGGAAGCCTGGAGCTTCCTAGGCGTGTACAACGCCGCCTCCAACGAACTGCTGGGCGACGCAGAAACCTACCCCTGGCCGCAGCTGGGCGTCTGGTGGGACGGCGACGAGCTCCTCGAACTGATCAACGACGGCAACATCAATAAATGGGACTACGAGGGCGGAAGCCTGCAGCGCCTCGTGACGACATACCGCTTCGGCGCGACGACTGCAGACGACGACCCCATGTTCCAGGGCGACATACTAGGCGATTGGAGCGAGGAGGTCGTGTTTGCGGGGGGGAATTACTCCGAACTGATTATTTTTACGACGGATCAGCCCAGTGACCTGAGGCTCTACACGCTCATGCATAACCCGGCGTATCGCAATGCTGTTACGCTCAAGGGGTATGTGCAGAGTTCGCATGTGGATTACTTTTTGGGCGCTGGGATGGACGTGCCGCCGAGGCCGGATATTTCGTATGTTGGGGCGTGAGGACTACAGGGAGGAGATTACACTGGGTAGGTACCTTAGGCAGGAGTGCAGTCGGTCTTGGGAACGAAGCGTTTTATTTGGGTTATTGACATGAGGTAGGGAATGAGCCAGCTGGCGCGTTGATTCTGTGCTTAGGTACATAACAATGATACATGGTCAATCAGTTCTCCCAGAACAAACACAAACAATGGCCCTGATTCTCTGCCTTGCAGTTCACTACAGTAAGCTATAGGCGGGGATTGATGTTCCCAACCGATAGGGTACCCAACACCGACCAGCGTCCACTCGTTAGTGTTACCTGATCGCCACCAGTGAGCTGTGTTCCGTGTTCCCTCTCCCGGCCTTCGCTTTCGAAATTCTCTGGAGCTTTCCCGTTCCTAACAGCTTGTCCACCCTGGCCTTTCTCGCAGGGCCTGCCTTGATTTCTGATATCTTGATATATCTATCAGCTTCTGGGTTGTTAGCCATGTCGAGCAGAGCAGGCATGACAAAATGCATATCAGCATTCCAGCCAGCACTCCTGTAACCTGGTCTCAGAGCCCAGGGGCACTTGAGTGGTTCTGTAGGGCACAGCCGGCGGACTTGTTCATAATCTTTATAGCCTCGCTGGATGGGAGGTTCCGGTTTCCTGGGCGGCGGCGATACGGGCGAAGATGATCCGCAACTTTTCACACGACTGCGCAAGTTGAACTGATGTCGCTGTTGATAAACTAGAACCCGCTCGACAATCCGGGTATCGTGGCTGAGGGACATCTGGAGTGGTTGATATATACCTATGTATGCTAGTCTTGAAGCTCCGTCGTTTGGCTTTGAGTCGTCTGGTGAACTGCACGGTGACGGGCCTGACCCTGAACAAAGCACTACCACGGCTCAGTATCCTCTCGGTTCTTTTTCTTTCTCTGCGATGCAGCTCCGCCAATACATTGAAGGTATGGTACATCCAGGCATGTCCTGCTACTTGATGATGCCATACTATCGGCACTGAGCGGTGCCCTTAAGGATCCAGTCGTCGCCCAACTTGTGCTGGAGGTGGCCATCCGTGATAGCCAGAAAGGCGCCTGCATGGTCATCGTCACCCGGCTGCCCGAATCCAGGCGTGAACCGTCGCCTTGTCAGCTTCCAGCGCAGGAACTCGTCGGCCACATCATCGACACATATCGCCAAGGACTTGGTCGTGAAGAGAATGTCGTCGTTACTTAGCAAGTTTGCTGGGTGCCATACTGCCATACTGCAATGGCTTTGTTCATGTATTTGAGCGGAAATGGGATGAAGGTGTAATAATCCACCATCAGGAAGGTACCAACCAGGCTATCAAAGCTGATGGTGTTAAGCAGCTGAGGCCTCTTGTTGCATGTTTCCCATGCACTGCGCTGCGTTTAGCACAATCAGAGCTGCATCAGCCTCAGATTGAGAGGACATGGATCCGGTCTGGAGAGCTCCCTACGCTTCATTGAGCCTCCCGTTAGGGAGTACACTAGGTACCATGGATGCCCTTGTCTGCTTGGGGACAATGGGGGCATACTGCCAGATCCTGAAAGGGGGAAGTGCCCTTTTGCAGCTATAACTTGTAAGCTAGCCCTGCATAGCGGTAGGTATAAGCTTGCAAGGTGAATGACTCAATGCGGCTTTACGCCCGGGTCCCTTCCAGCCGGGCATAGCGTTTGCGGATTCATCGGATATGCACCCCCGCGGTTGAACACTGGACTTGGTTAGCCTTTTACCGGGTACGGGCATGATTGCAGCTTACTTGGTTTAAAGGATTTATTTGTAAGAGCGTCCGCGAACTTCTCAACACCTGTAAAACCCTTGGCCAGCTACCCTCTTGTTTGCAGGTCATATGGTTAATAAGAATATGTTCCAAATTTCTCTTGGGCTGGTCGCAGTAGTTTTCCGTGAACCAAAAAATATGTAATAAAGTCCTGCAGGTGCTTTCTACTTTATTCCCTTTTCTGTCCGGCGTACCAGTAGATACCCGTGGTATGTTTGGGGCGGAGCACCATAGACTCTAGGGTATTATTGGGAAAGAGGTCCATGGCACGAATCAGGCTCTGGCGGACGGATATCTTTGGGTTTAGTCCCAGTACCTTGTGAAGGCTTTGCAAGGTACGTTAGCTGTATTCAGCCCATCAACAGCACAGCCCGACACCAACACTATGTAGAGACTGCAAGAGGATGATTCCGCAACGCAGGGACGCGTATCAGTAGCAAAGGTCAATAAGATTAAAGCTGTCCTGCACGATAACAGAAAAGGGCTTGTGCATCGTACATGAAAGTAGCAGTTGATAATATATGGATGATTTGCAATCACGTATTCAAGCTTTTTGCCCTCCAAGTCCTTGAACACGGTGAGATCTACCTTAATCTCCATAAACAAATCCTAAGTCCGCACAGTCAAGCCTATGGTACTCGGAGACTTTTATAGACAGAATAGGAACGGCACTGGCATCTTCTCCTCGATCCACCTTTTCACATCCGCTATCAAGGAGCAAAGAGCGCATCACTGCTCCGGTTCGTGCCTACCTGGGGTACATGACGGGAGTTACCCTAAAGACAGAGGCATACCCAAGACCGCGGAGCCATCGCCCGGCGTTAAAGACCCCTAACCCTAAGTCCCCGGCATCCAAGAAAGTGCCCTGTTTCCGACCTTGACCCAGACGCACTTCATAAAATGACCGGAGGAGATATGGTTTGGTTTATGTGCAGTAAACCTTGGAACTCAAGAACGTCTCCAGATTTAAGAGGCTTTAGGGCTATACTGGGCAGGCAGGCAATGGCCGCTTTGCTTTCCTCTCTCGTAGACCCCGCCTTGTAGCCCATAATATCTACATCCAGTCTGGCGTCATTGTTTATGGGTATTAGTCTCCAAGGCACTCTAGCCTTGTCCCACAAGTTATGCGCCCCCATGTGAAACAATATCTTGTTTTCACATGTTTTTGGACATTTAGGCCAGAAGCAGCGTCCCCCAGCCCTGGACGAAATCCTATGATATCCCACTCCTCCGTTACCGCGTCGATAATCAGTTGTGGGCGGCTTCTCTCCTTCAAGTGCAGGTGCCTTTGCCTCTCCTCCTTGGACAAATTTACGTGTGCACCCCATCGCAAATACCGCGGTCAAATCAGTGGTGCGGCTAGTCTTGCAATACCATGTCCCTTTCACCAAGAGCCGACCACTCGGAAATTTAGAGCTGGATCGCGCGGCGCAGATTGCAGAGGGCATGGCCATGCATTAGGCATGATTTTAGTTCGAACTCCATCGGCATAATGCAGATAGGTCTCCATGAACGTCGGGCTATCCGTCTCGTTGGATTCGCCGAGAAAGGCCTTTGGTTTGTAGATCCCAAGGCATCAATACTGCTTTTGCATGGAATATGTCACGGAAGTGAGGTCTGTGCAAGTCACCCGCGAAGCACCTGGGCTTCGTTGACAGTACCTGAGATCAACAGGAAGAAAGGTGTACTCATGCCATCGTTGCCCATGGAACCGGAGAGTTGCACGGTAAACCCTAGTTTATTTTATTTAAAATTATAAATCATTAATTAAAGGCACGGCATGGACCCATGCAAGGAAAGGCTGAGTCTCGTTCATATTGGAGATGCAGAAGCATCCGGATGGTGGTGTATAGGATACTCTGATCTTTTTGGTTTTTTCTGCGATAAGAGTCTTCATGACCCCAGGCGCGCATAGGGAAGAGAAGAAACAAAAAGATGTGAAACAAAGCATGGGAAAAACACAAAGTGCGAGATTTAGAGGGCACAGTCCTAAAGGAAAACACGCAGAGCACTAGGCAAAGCCTTGCTCCTTCAAGATATCCTTCACTCTGCTCGGCAGACCCCAGTCCCAAATTGGTTCGTTAAGAACGTCGTTGTTCTTGAAGAAGCAGAGCTCCATTTGAGCCAGTACGTAGCGTCCAATTTGTCCGTGATGCGTAGACCCGGGTCAGGACGAATCTTGCTGACGTTAACTCCAGGAGCAGGGATCGCATGCCTCCGATGATGCTTCTGGGATCATCTAATTCAATGCAGGTTTATTGCTTATGTTTAGTTTCATGAAATAATTGTCTCCGGTAAATAGGGCAGACGTGAGTGTGCTACAGAGATTCTGCTCTGAGTTCCACCGCGCTCATACACTGCCTGTAACTAGGTACGCAGGAGCCATTCTTTGCACAGATTTTGGAGCAAAGCTGACGGAGGCCGTCCGGGTCTGCCGCCGTATTCAATGTGGTGACCAACTTGTTGCCACTGATTCAGCTTGCAAACCTGCTTGAACCCCCGACAGATCTACTACTGCCCTCCCAGACTATTCAGAAGGCATATGGCATGGCTGTACCACCACGGTATGCTATCTAATGCAGTTTGGATAACAAGAGCCGTTGCTCAGTTGAGACAAGCGTAGAACGCGAAGGTGTAGCGCCGCCTGCCGTCAAAGAGTACCAACCTACAGTGCCATGTATGCCCTAGTCCAATGGGGGATTCTAGGAGCATACGGGCTCCTATTTCCACTATGGCTTTTAGAGCCGGGAAACCGCTCGGGATGTATAACTCGCATGCATTGAGTCACAGAATCACAACCTTCCCGCTGTTGGCTGGTTTGGGAATATGGTGGAGTTAGCGTAGTTTTATTATAACCACATGATTTATAATAGTATTATAATAATATAATAAGTAATTATAATATTATAGTATTTTTTAAAATTTATATGCATAATTAATATAAAAAAATATTAATAAGAACTAATTACTTATTAAAAATATATTATATATTACTTTAAATTAAAAATTTATTATAAATTAAATTTTTAATAATATATTAGCTAAGTGCAAGCTATATTTTTATATTTTTTATTTATTTTTAATAAAAATATATAAATATACAGCTAAATATGCTTTTTAAAAAAGTAATAATAAATTAAAATAAATATATAATAAAATTTTTAATATATACTTTTTTAGGTATAAATTTAGTTTATAAATATAAATTTTTATTATTATTCTATGCTATTAAAAGGCCGGTTTACTAGCTATATTTATTTTATATAAAAAAAATAAAAAAATATTATATTTACGTGTAAATAAAATTAATTATTATATATATAGAACTACCTAACTTTTTAACTTATTTTAATAATAATAAACCCACGGGTATAAGTACCCGTGAAAATAAGTTTTATTATTAAAAAGGGTATTTTAAGGTAATTTAAATTACATGTATATATTGTAGTGGGGTTGCACCCCAACATTGATTCCTATAGTACTTATAGCCTTGCTACCGGCCTCCTGTACCTAGTTTATTATTTACCCTAATATATATATTTTTTTTTTTACTATTATTTCTTTTTATATTACATACCATCTAGTCCTAGGTTTTTACTATTATTTAGTTTTTTTAACTTTTATGCTTTAGTACTACCCCTTTATATATTAGTAACTAATATAGGGCATGTTTTTTTAATATTATAAAAATAAAAAGGGCGCCCGCTAAACCCCTAAATTAAGAGTTTTTAATACTAGTAGTTATGCCTTAGTAACTTAAGCACCTAAAATTATTAAAAAAAGGGGCAAAAAACTATTAAGGCCTAAAAATTAAAAAGAATTAAATAGTAAGTATAAATTAAACCTAGTAAGTAAGGCAGGTAGGCCACGTATAAAGCACCCTAGTAATTTTTAAAGGAATAATAAACCTAGTAATCCTAAGAAATACTAATTACCTAATAAATATAATAAATTAAATAGTAAAATTAATAAATTTAATATAAATATAGCTAGTAAATTTAAAATAAAGCTTCCAAGGGTCTACTTAGGCAGTTACACTAGGTGCTTAATAATAAAATAAAAATATTTTATAAGTTTTTTTTTATAATTATAAAGTTTTATTTTTTACCAAGTATTTATAAACCTAGCCCTTTAAAAAATTATTTAAAATTTTTAATATATACAAGCCTACTGCCTGCTTACTAACTTTTATTATTAAATAAAAATATTTCACGCATTTAAGTCTTTAAGTAAAAAAAAAATAAAAATACTAAATAAATACCTATGCTTATAATTAAAAATTTTAATAATATATTTCCCGCGGCTAAAGGTAAGCCTGGAGGTATTATTAATAAAATTTACATGCCCTTTAATAACTCCCGCGGTAGTAATACTAGCACCTTTAAAAATATAAAAGGCATGGTAAAAAAAAAGTATTACCCTTTATTAATTATTTTTATACTAATTTTTAGTACTTTAAGTATGCTTATATTTAATAATAAAAATATAACTAGGTTTTTAAAAATATATAAGTAAGCCTGCAAGAACTAAAATATTTATAATAAATTAAAAAAAGTTATCCAAGTAGCGGGCTATTATAATTATAGTATTTTAAATATTATTAAAAACCTAAAAGGGTACGCTAAACAAGACTAAAAGATTTTAAAAACTATTATATTAAATAAATACTAGCGCCTTAACTAGTGCTAAATTAAATAATTATACTAGTATTTTAAAAAATTTAAAAGCTAGCCATGCATGTAAACTAATAACTTTTATGGCTATATTATAAAATATAATATAATTTTAACTTAAGTTATATAAATTAGTAAATTAAATAATTATACTTAATATATTTAACTAACCTAAGGCCTCCCAAGCAACCTAGCCTAATAAGTTTTTAAAAAATTTAGGCTAAAGGTAAAAAGCTGCCGCTAGCTTAAATACAAGGTAATTAAAAAGTATATATTAAATACCCTAGCAACAGAGAAACTATATTTTAAAATTAATAAAAAAGTTATTATGTTTTTTAAAAAAAAAAGCTAAAAAAAAAAGCTATATTTTAAATACTTTTAGGTATATAACTAGTATTTTAGTAA
Organism: Aspergillus mulundensis; assembly: GCF_003369625.1. Classification (NCBI taxonomy): domain Eukaryota; kingdom Fungi; phylum Ascomycota; class Eurotiomycetes; order Eurotiales; family Aspergillaceae; genus Aspergillus; species Aspergillus mulundensis. The sequence goes on along the minus strand of NW_020797895.1, from coordinate 953,031 downwards.
CTAAAAAACCCCTAGTTTTATTTAATAAAACCATAAGCTAGCAGGAAAAGCACTTTAGCCCTGCCTAGGATAATTTTTAAAAAATTACAAAAGTTATTAAAGTATTATAATTAAACCTTAAAGTTATAATAGCCTAATAGGTATAGTAGCCTTTTTACCCTTTAAATATATAATAAGTACCGCCCTTTTAAGTATTTATATACTAAACCACCGCGTATATTCCCCCCTAAACTAAAGCTACTTTTTAATAATACCTGCCCTAGTAGTACCTATCCTAGTAGTACCCGCCCTAGTAGTACCTGCCTTAATAATACCAAGAATAATAATATCCACTTAATAATATATTAGTACTTTTAGTTTAAGCGCCCCTACCTTATAATAACTACTATTATTATAGGACCTTAGGATGCTGTGTAGGCACTTATATTATATAAGTAGTAAATATAATAAATAAAATATATTATAAAAACCTAAATACTAATAGGCTACATGTTAGTAAGGCAGGAAATAAAAAACCTAAAATTAAAGGCTAGCTAAAAGTACTAATAGCAAAGCAAGTACTAAAAGTTATTAAAAATTAGTTAAAGCTAGAGTTTTTAAAGGTAAATATTAGCATTATTAAAGCCTTAGTTATTAAGCTTATAAATATTAAAAACCTAGGAAAAAATATTAAAAATAGCAAAAATTTTAATTATAAATTTAATAATTTAATTAAGGTGTAACTATAGTTATTTATAATTAATAAATAGGTTAAAAAATATAAAGCTATTAATAATAAGTATTTTATTATTTAATTAGCAAGATTTAGCTAGCGCGTGAACAAGATAATTAAAAAGTTTAAATTTTTAAAAAATATAAAAAAATAGCCCCGGGTGGAAAAAGTAGCAAAAGCTATAAAGGTTAAGATATAAAAAAAAAAAAAAAAATAAAAAGCCTTAGGCTATTATTTAATCCTAGCCTGTAATTAAAAATAAGCTAGTAACCAAGTTAAAAAAAAATATTAATAAATTTTATACTTAACCGCGTACTTTAGCAACCCATAGCTAATATTATAATTAATAATTTTTTTAGGGTATTTAAACACCTATACTTTATATTTTTTTATTAACTTTTTATAAATTTAAGCCCTTCTAGCGCTGTTGCCTAAATTTTTTAAGTAATTTTAAAAAATATAGCTATTATAAACTTAGTATTAGGGCCTAAGCTAATTAATAATATGCCCTTTTAACCCGCGCAAGTAATACTTATAAATATTATTATAAAAGGCTTAAGGTTTAAGCCCCTATTTAATAAAAAAAACCCCTATATATCCCCAAGTATTAAAATCCTAATTAAAATAAAAAAATAGTCCGTGAAGGCGCTCCTGGACACTAAAATAAAACTTAATATTATTAATAAATAATTATATAAAAAAATTAACTTGCCCTACAGGCTAAAGCCATGGGTAAAAGTAGTAATTATAAATTAAGCTAAAAGTAGCTATATAGGTATTATAAAAAACCTTTTAATAATTATTAGTAACCTTATATACTAAAGTATTAATTATTTTATGTTAAATAATTTAAAAAAAAAATTTATTTTAAAAAGGCCCTTTTAACACCAAGCCTTGTTTATAATAAATACTAAAAAAAATAGTAATATAAAATATATAATTTATTCCGCTAGTTATAATAAACTTTTAAAGATTTATATACCCTAAAAGCTATTACTAGCTAAATATAAAAGAAATATTTAACCTAGGTAGGATTTAAAAAATTAAGCAAGAATTATAATATTAAATGATTACTTATTATAAAAGCCAGAATAATAACACCAGGGGCCCTAAAATAACTAATAAATAAGGCCCTTAATAAGGTAATTAAATATTTAAGCCACGCCCAAGCGCCTAAAAAACTAAGAGTTAAAATAATTTTATATTTAGTTAAATATAAAATTACTAGGTAAGTTAAATATTACTTAAACACCCCCTAGCTACTTAAAAATCTAAAAATTAAGTTAATTTTATGCCTAGTAATTTTATGTTTAAATAAATATAAAATTATTAAGCTAATTACAGGTTATAAATTTATAACTATTAAGTTTATACCTAACCTACCTAATACATGCAAAGCACCTATTAATAAAATTACCTAAAAATTATTAAAATGCCTAAGCAAGCCCCTAAAATATATTTAATAAATAAGGTATAAAGCTAGGAAAATATACAGGGCATAGCCTTTAAATATAGCCTGGCTAGTAACCTTATTTAAAAAAAAAGTTAATAAAGTGTAACTAGTAAATAGCATAAAAAAAGGCAATATACTAAAAGGTGTAAAAAATTAATAAAAACTTTATTTTAAATAATACTATCCCCTCCGCCAGGCGCCTAAAGCAAGTATTAAGTTTAACTTTTATTTTTAACTATAAATTGCTTAGTTCCCGCGGGGAACCTAACTAATACTTAAAAAAGTTATAAAATTAAAAGTTAAAAACTAGTTAATAGTATAAAAAAAAAAAATACTACTAAATATACTATATTAAAAAAAAGAAGCGCTAAAATAAGAAACTAAGAATATTAGCCATGTGTAATTAAAGGTGGCGCCCTTATAGTAACTATAAATAATAAAATATTAAGTATAATAAATACCCTTAATTAAGATCCCAAGAGCGGCCCAAAAAATAATAGTTAAAATATTTAAAAAATACTTAAAGGCTAGAATATTTAAATGCTCCCAGGGCCCCTATAAAAACCTGTACTTTTTAATTATTAAAAAAATACCTAGTACTTACTAACTAGTAATTAACACCACTAAGCTTAATAAAATTATTATATAAGATATAAACCTTTTACTAAATACTAATAAATTTCTTAATAAGTTTACTGGCATGGCCGTGGCATTTTTTATTAATTAAATATTTAGGTATAACTAAATAACCCTGGACCCTAAAAATAGGGACAAGAGTATTATTTATATTATAATAGGCCTTTTTTAGTAAATAACTATTATATAAAAAGCCATAAACTTGGTTACCTAGTTTATTAAGGTTAAAAAAAAGATTTTAAAAAAACTAATACCACTAATAATATAAATATTCTTAAATAATATTAGCATAAAAAAACTTAAAACTAAGTATAATAATAAAAAGGCTTTACTAAAAATTTAATAATATATATTAAAGCACCTAGTAAACCTAAATTATATACTTTACCTAGTAAAGCTTGCTAGTGCTATAGTCTTAGTAAAAAAGTTATAATTTTATATAAAAAGGCTTAAGATTATGGGATAAATATATAACTATAATAAAAGGTATTTTAAAATAATAAAGGTGGCTAAGGTTTTTTACTAGCCTAAGCCTTAAAATATTAAGTAAGTTTGTAAATTCGCGGGGCTAATAGCAGGGTTTAAAATAATTATTAATTACTATGCTTAGAAAGCTAAACCACTATACTTACTACTTTATAAAAACGCCCACTAGTAGTAAAAAAAAAAATAAAAAAACACCTTTATTTACCTATAAAAAATTATTATAATATTTCCATGCATGCTACTTATTAATTATATTATTATTTTATTAATAATTATCTTAGTAGTAAACGCGAGCCTGGATAAATAAAGGGCGTGTATTATATAAAAAAAAAATAAAAAATAACACGCGGCAAGATATAACTTTAGTATATAAAGTAATATAAAAAAGTAATATAATACTAGGAAAAAAAAATATTAAGGCCTTATAATAATTTTTAAAAAGCTTAAGTTTTAGCTATATAGCGTGTATTTCTTCCTAAAAACTAATACTAACACCCTAGTAGGCTAGTTAAATAGGTTAGCGTTTAATTTACTAAGCATGCTAATAATAAGTTAATTAGTATAAATTTAAATATTTAACTTTATAATAAAGCATGTACCTAGTAATAAAAATATAATTATAAATACTTTATTACGCAGGCCTATTATAAAGAAAAACATAATATAAAAAAACACTAAAATTAATATTAATAAATAGGTAAAAGCAAAACTAGGGGTAGTTAAGATATAAATATAACTAACTAGGGCAAGGGCCTTTAATAAGTTTATAAAAACCCTAAAAAACCGCAACCCGCTACTAAAAAAAAATAAAAATAAACCTAACCTAAAGGTAAGTATATTTTTAAAAAATTATTACTTAATAAAATATTACAAGATTACCCGGTACCTAGTAACCTTATTAAAATTACTAAAAATAAGCTAGTTAAATTACCACAAGCTCCAAGCTACCACTACTATCTATATTTTATATAAAGGCTATTTATTTTAAAAAGGCTTTAAAAACCAACTAGTTTAATAAGTAGTTAATAATATAAAAAAATGTTATATAATTCTTAAGGTAATATATAAAAAATTAGGGCATAAAAAGCGCGAAGGCACCTATAATTACTTATTTTTTAGGTACTAGTGGTTAGGTAGCTATATAAATATAATAGCTTTAGTAAAAAAATATCTTACTTACTAAGCCAGGAATTCCTAGCAAAAATATAAAAAGCTTTATTTTACCACCACGCCACTTTTTTTTAATATATTTAATATTAATATTATTTACATGCCTCCCAACACTAATTTTAGGTATATAATACTAGGAACTTGCTTATTATTAAAATAGCCTAAAGGTAAACCATTAGTTACTATAAATACACCTGCCATTATAAAGTTCCTATTTAAACATATTATTTATAAATTTAAAGTTTCCCGCCAAATAGTTTTAAATAAAAAACTAAAAATAAAAAAAAAAGTTATTAATATTTTTTTATAAAAATATAAGGTTAAGCAAGCTAATATYTTAYTATARYACYTAAAAGTAAATACTAYTATTAAATATATAAACTAAGTTATTAAAAATATTATTAGCAAACTTACTAATAATATTAAAAAAGGCTAAACCTAACACTTTTACCTAATACTATAGTTTATTTAATTAATAACTTATAAAACCACCGGGATAACTCCTATTTAAATACTTATAAGTTAAAAAATAGTTTTTTTAATTAAACTTAAAGTACCCACGTGGGCAACCCTACCTTAAAAAAATATTTATACTTAAAAAGACCTAATTATAATAAAAACCTGGTAAATTAAAAAAAAAAATAAAAATATAAAAAAAGTAATTTTACGGCTAAAACATATTTAAAAAAAAAATAAAAATATTTAAGATAATAACTATATTATTAAACGCACACTACTAAAAAAAGATAACTATATGCTTTTATAAAATAGTAAATAAAAGTAAAATTTAAAAATAATAGCTAAACTATAGTTTTAATAATTAAAACCCTACTAAATTAAAAAAGTGCATGCTAATATTAAAGCTTACTAACTAAGTAAACTTAATAATACACGCATGGCTTATATAGTAAATAGTAACAAGTTAAAACTATTTTACTTAAATAAAAACTTTACTAGTGGCTTCGCGGAACCCGGAGAACAAGGTAAAGACTTAAAAATAGGAAAATAAAAAGTAAAAAAAGACTAGGATATAAAAAACCAGGTAAATATAGTAATAAAACAAGAAGCTAGCTAGGTGCTAAATAAATAGGATCTAGCTATTATTATGCTACCGCCACCAGCTAAAATAAGTTAAAAAGTTGCTAAGTAAAAAATTAAGGAGTCAAGGAGTTGCTAAGTAAAAAGTTAAAAAGTTATTAAGTAAAAAGTTAAGGAGTTACTAAGTAAAAAGTTAAAAAGTTACTAAGCAAAAAGTTACTAAGTAAATTTTTTTTGTGTTTTGCTATTAATTAATTTTCTTTATATTATTTTTTATTAGTTAATTTTTTTTGTGTTACCCCCTATTAATTAAAATTAGTTTTTTTATATCTTATTTATTATTACCTAGACCCGCTTTAACTATTATAATTTAGTACTTTTTAAAAATTTTATATTTTTTATCTTCCTTAATTCTTGCTATTTAATCTTATATTTTCCCTAATTTATAATATTACCTTTACCTATTATTTTTTATTATTATATACTACTTTTTTTTACTAACTACCTACTTACTTAAACTATTACTACCTATATTAAAGTGCTAGGTATTATAACCATAGCCCTATTATTTTTTTTTAATTTTAACCCCTTTAAAAAAAGTAAGAAAATAATAGCCGCCTAATGTAAATACTAAAAAAAAAATAAGTTAAAAGCCTTTTAACTTAATAAAGGTACTAGCACTAAGCGCGCTAAAACCTATTAATTTTATAATTACTAAGTACTTAAAAGCTAGGATATTTAAAAATTTAATAATAATTATAATAATAAAAGTGCCTCTCCGCGTATATAAATAGGTTTATTAATTAATATTACTTAGCACCGCCCCCCCTAGTTATTAAGCCTTTATTAGCCTTAGCAGCGCGCCCTAACCCTATATTTATTAAATACCCTAAAGTAGACCTAAATAACCATGGGTGCTATTTTTTTTATAAAGTAGTAATTAATTAAAATTAGACCTATAACTTATACTAGTGTAAAAAGGGCTATTTAAGCTATTAAAAACACGCCGCTTAACATGTAATATAAATAATAAAAAAAGTTATTTATAACGCTATTTATTATAAAAAATAATTTAAAAAATACTATTATAAAGCTTTAAAAACATGTTTTAAAAATTAAGGCATAAAAAATAACTAACTCCATGGCTACTAATAAAAATAAGTTTTAGAATATAGCTAAAAAAGCTATTAAAAATATAAAAAAATAGCGCGCCAAGGTAAAGGGGATTTAAAATATTTTTATTTTTAAGTATTATAATAATAAAAATTAAATAAATATTATTATAAATATTTTTAAGCACGTGTAATCGCAACTATTAGCCAAAAAGGTTTAAAAAATATTTAATAGCTTAAGTTTAAACACTAAATAACAAGCTATTTAAAATAATATTAATAACGCCATGGTAAATTACGTGGGTAATAAAAAATAAAAAAAATATATAATATTAGTTATTATACTTAAAAATATTAACCATGCCCTAAGCATGCCTTTTTAGCCTAGCTATAATAGCTACCACTTAAAAAAATTAAAATTAATTATAAAAAATAATAAACTTATTTATGCCTGGGACTTTATAAATAATAAGATTAAAAAAAATTAGCTAGTAACTTCCCGTGCGCCTGCCTATATATTAAATTTAATTAAAACTTCCCGCGCCCTAAATTAGCTATTAACTTAATTATTACCTTAATTTAACCTTACTTTATTATTTAGCTATAACCTAACTACCTAAAGCTAGGCTAAATTATATATTTTAGGCTTTTTATAGCTAGCTAAAATTAAACTTATAAAACACACCGCCACCTATAATATTATTTTTTAAAAAATACTTAATAAATTTAAAAGTTATATTTTAACCTACTCCTAGCGTACTAGTAATACTATATTTTTTAACTTACTAGCCTTAAAAGCCCGCCACTAAAAATAAATAAATATAATTAATTAAAAATTAGCCTATAGTGCTGTAGTCTTGCATATATTAGTAGGTATAAATTAAATATTTATTATTAGTATTTTATGTTTACCTAAATATAAAATAACTAGCTAATTAAAAAAACTGTTACCACGCGCTGCTAGCCACTAAGTAATAAAAATAATTATATAAAAGGTATTATAAGATAGCGTAACTAACCTAGCATAAAAAGTTATTAAAAACCTATACCTACCTAAGTTTATAAAAGTATTAGCCCCGCCTACTAAAAGTAAAAATACCTGCTATTATATATAAGTATTAACCACTATTAATTTTATAATTAAAACTAGTAAAAAGTAAAGTACTGCCTTATAAGCACGCACCCTATAATAAATTTATAAAAAAATTATACTAGTATTAAAAAAGGAGCGCTGGTATATATACCACCTTTATATAAAATAACTAAGAAAAAAAATTAATATAAAAACTAACTTATTTAATAAAGTGCTGCGCCCTTATATTAAATTTATTTTAAAAAATTATTTAAACCTAAATAATATTATAGCAAGCAAGGCTTACTTTATATAATTTTAATAAAAAGTTTAACCTCCGCGCCTTAAAAATATATTAAGCATTTACTAGTATAATTATAAATATCCCTGGCTTTTTAAGTTACTTTTATACCTTAATATTATAAAAATTACCCGTGGTACCCTTCCTAGTAGTTTATAAAAAAAAAACTATAAAAAAATATTTAATAACCGCGGATTTATTAATATTAATAATTTTTTTAATTATTTAGCTAAAAAACTTAAAAATTTAGCGCCTAAGGGGTATAAACTAAATACCTAATTTTTAAACCTTGCCCGGGAAAAAATAAATATTTATTTTTATTACTTATATAAGTATTAAAAAGTACTAAACTATAGCTAGCTATAAAATACTTATTATACTATTATTTAGTAACTTATATGCTAGGACCTATTTTATTAGGCCTAGTATATTATATTAAGGCCTAATTATAAGTACTAATTAATTTTATATTTATATTACATAAAGTATACCTAGTAAAAAAACTATACTTACTTTTAATATATGGATATTAATATTAACCAAGCACTTTAAAATAAACAAGAAGTAAATATTATTTAAAAATTATTATTACTAAATATAAAAAATAATAATAATTATACTAAGGTTTTACCAGGCATGTATTAAAAAAATAAGGTAAAGGCGTGGTTAACATGGGTAAAAATATAAGATAGTGCTAATAATCTTTTTAATTTAATTAACCATATAAAAAATAAAAAGTAAACTAAAAATAATATTAAATACTTTTATATAAACTAAAAAAAGAACCCTTATTTATAGCTTATTATTTAAATTATACACCCGCTGGTACCGCATAAATTTACTAAACTAGTTATAAAAATAAGGCGCATGATACTACCCTGGTATATTATTATGTTAGCTAACTATTAAATACTTAAAATAATAAAAAAAGGCACTTAAAAAAAATTAGCTATTATATATTATAACCTTATGCCCGGCCCTACCTTCCTATTTAATTATTATTTAAAAATTTTATAATTATTTACCCTAATTATTTAACTCCAGGGGCTAAAAGCTATTAGTAATACCTTAGTAAAATATTATAAATAAGATTTAGCTAAGGTAGTTAATAAAATAAAGCTAGTATTTAACCTAAATATATTTATTAGGCGCAACTTTTTTAAGTCCTAAAAAAAAAAGGCTATTTTTATTATTATAAATACATACGTGCGGTTTTAAAAGCTAAAATAAAAATATTTTAGTAACTTTAGCTATAATTATTATAAAATAGCGCTATTTTTTACCCTTGTTCCTGCTTACATGGTTATAGCTATTAAAAAAGTATTAAATAAAGCCAAGCTACTTATTAATTACTATTAATATTTTTTGCCCCGGCGGAACTAATAAGCTTTAAAATATATTTATTAAATTACTTAATTATTACCTGTACATAATATTAATAAAAAAAAAAAAATAAATAAAAAAGGTAAAAAAAAAGGCCTAGTAAAGATTAGCTAAATAAAGCATAGCTAGCTATTATATTTTAAAATACTATTTTAAAAAAAAATAAAAAACATAAGTAAAAAAAAGTCTTGCCTACTAATAAGTTTTAGCCCCCCCCTAAAAAAATATAGTAGGGTTATACCTTAATATTAATTCTTATAATACTTATAGCCTTGCTACCGGCCTCCTATACTTAATTTATTATTTACCTTAATATATATATTTTTTTTTTTACTATTATTCCTTCTTGTACTACGTACCATCCAGTCCTAGGTTTCCGCCACCATTTAGCTCTTTTAGCTCCCATGCTCTAGTACTGCCCCTCCACAATATTTTTATAAATAACTTTTAATTTATAAATAAACTAGGTAAACTACTAGTGTATTTATAACAAACTTAAAAAATCTTTATAAAAATTTATAATATTAAGCATCTCCTGCACGCCTTTATTTTTATAAAGATTTTTAATATAAGTTAAATTAAAATAATATATAATTTAATTAAATATATAATAATTAAAATACTAAATTATATATAATAATACAAACTATTTTATAATAATTATTCTTGCTAAAATAAAATATATAGTATAAAAATAAATAAATTTTAGGTATTAAACTAGATTATTTAGTATTATAAATTTATTTAAAAAGGTGTAATATATTATTCTCGGGGTTAGCTAGCTAAAAAAAATAATTAGTATTAATTATTAATATTATTAAAGCATTTTGCAAAGCTAAATAAACATAAAAAAATATATTAGCCTTATTATTTTATTTCCTAAAATTATACTTTATTATAAAAATTTAATTACTAGCATATAAAAAATAGCCCGGGTTACTAAAGGGGCTAGTAGCTTTAATATAATTAGTAAGTAAAATAAAAAACTTAAATATTATAATAAATAATATAATATTAAACTAGGAGATAAAGGTAGTAATTAATAAAAAAGTTTATACTTTAAGTAAAAATAGTGTTAATATTACCTTTTTACTTAAAAAAGTCTCTCCAAGTTTAAGCAGTGTAGGTAGTGGTGTTTTTTTAAGTTTAACTAGTGGTAATATCTCTTCCACCACGCTGGGCGGCCATTTAGGGGAGGAGGTTAGTATATCATAAGTTCGAGGCATATTTGCTGTCGTTCGGAGGATAGAGGAATGGATTATTCCAAAGGAAGGCCATATTGGAGGGAACCTCCGGCTCTTGTTTGTTAGCCAAAAACAGCATCCTTCTGAACCCCGAACCCCCCCCCCTCTCTTTAACGGTTGAATGTTGGAACGCGGCTTTTAGTATTCCTTTCCCTTCTCCTCGACTCCCCGAGGGAAGTGCCTTGTTTCAACGTCCACAGGTGCCTGTTCTCAACTCTCTGGCCTTCCAGATGATTTAGTTTAAGTTACTGGTTCAAAACCCTTCAATCCTGGAGCTTCGTCGCACCAAGCTAGGTACATAAATGCTCAAATCAGTAAGCGACTATAAAGCGAAGTGCATTAAGTTAAGTGCATTGAAAGATAACCTACAAGCTCTTCAAAGCCACTGGTAGCGAAATGCTGGTCCAGCGTTTTGATGAGGAAGTATTGGTTGTTTTTCCTCACGAAGGCTCTTTTCACAAGTTAGACTCACAGACCATCTTAATAAAATCACGCTATTGGACTATCTTTTTATTTAAATTAGCAAGACTAATAATGCTGTTACCATTGGAGTTACCATAATTATTAAATATATGCTAGAAGAAAACATGCCCTTGTGTATTATTACTAAAATTACTATTTTTCTTAGGCTTTAGGCCTATCCCCAAGATTATTAAAAATAAGGTATTTTAAAAATTTCCCGCGCTAAAACATACCAAAAATCTTATTTTTATTTTATATAGTAATAAAACTGGGCTTATAGTTTTTATTATTACTACCTTTATTATAATTGCCTATATTATTATACTTTTTAATATTATTATTTTTAATAATTTTAGTAATAATATTGTCCTAGCTAACAAGTACTTTTTTTTAAGTTTTTAAGGTTATTAAATAAGGTAATAAGTTTATTTTAACAGGTATTATTATTTTTAAACTTTAAGCCTATGCACCTAAGTATTAAAAATAACCTTACTAGCTTAATAATGTCCTATAATATAATATATTAAAAAGTTTATTTTCTTATTTTATTTAGTATTAATACTAGGCTAATAGTCTTTATTATAAATACCTTTATTATAATTATTTGTATTATTATAATCCTCGGGATAATTTTTTTAATATTTTTATTTTTATTTTTATTACCTTTAATATTATCCGCTTCCCCATTTCCGTTTTTATTAACATTATCTTTGTAAATATAGGCCTTATTATTACCACTGTCTGGATTAGGCTCATTCCCTTTGTTAGGGTCGTCATGTAAGTCAGATGTAAACATGCATATGTGACTTTGTCCACTTTCCTGGCTGATGGTGATGGACGAGTTGATTATAACCTTGTCGTTGTGGTATTGTTCGTTGCAGTTACGACCTAGGTACCGCTCCCAGCATTCCTGGTCTCAGTATAAACACCCATTGCTGAGCCAGCAGGTTGAGTGCTACAGCGGCACGCCCTCTAACATCAATGCTGGTCCGGGCCGCAGTACATAAAGCAAATAAGGGTCATCACGTCTCTGGTACCTCGAAATATCAGATAGAGATGGGTCCAAGTCGCCGGAGTCATAATTATCAGAATATTCTTCTTTTGCTCAGACACTAGGCGGCATTCCCTCGGCTTCCGCAAGCCTGAAGACTGTATCTTGTAGCGCCCGGTGGCTATAACAGTTTTAAACCATGCTATGTAAAGTTAAAAATAAATAGATAAATATAAACTGGTTACTAACCAATCGCAGCTCTCTGTCTATCATGTGTTGGAGAGCCGCCAGTTTCTTTGGTAATTTTAATATTGTTGGCGCGGTGGGAAGCTAAAGATTGCTTGAGATGCGCTCGCATAGATTAATTACACAGAACAATCTAGATGAACTGGTTGGAACTTGGTTTTAAAAGGTTATATCGGACATTGACATACATAGTACAATTAGCTATATATAAGAATAGTTATATATAATAACCCACGAGAATTCGCAAGTGGCTATCTAGGAAATAGATATTATTAAGAAAACTTGGATTTTAGGGAATTTTAAACCTATATTTATATTTATTCTTATATTAGCCCGCCTTTATACCCCTTATACCCCAAGAAAGGTTAGGAAAGGGTGTAAAACCAGCCTTAGTACCCCCGAGGCGTTAAATACTACTACTACTACTACTACTACTACTACTACCCACCTGCGTTCAGCTACCGTGGAGTAATATGAACCATAGATCCTGTAGATGCCGCTTTGGTAGCTGAGCAAAGCGCAACAAGAGTGCCTGCACCAAGCTGGTCCACGGGTATGATCCCCTTGTGCCGACTCCGGCATATCTTGCAGTAGTAGCGGCATTCCCCCCCGTGTGCCAGGCCGCCGCTCCCCTTCGATCACAAGGCTTAATCTGCCAACTCTCAGTACCCAGAGGGGCTGCACTGTGTCAAAAGGCGTCACTTACACTTGTATCTTGCCCGTTTTAGGTGCGCTAACTTAAATATTTAAATATGGTATACTTAGCATCGTACCTTTGTTTCTCGGCACCACGAAATATCGTTTTAGTGCGAGATTATTACTCCGTTTTTATTCTTAATCGGGATTTAAAATCGCCTTCCACTTGAGGTCACGTACAGGTAATCCGGAAGTTCCGCTTGAATAGCACAGATAGGCAGTGGGCATTTAGTTTATGGCGTTGGGCCAATGTTCGGAAGGGAGCGATTATCACAGTTGACTTGCTCGCCCTGTCGTATTGTAAGATAGTATTGTTATGACGTACCCCTAGGGTACGGTAGGGTAGGTAGGTGGTATAACACTACCGTAGGTACCAATAGGTAGTTACCCCGGATACCCGTGACCGGCCTAGGGCTGTTGAGGGCTTCACGATCTACACACAGGTCGTTGCCAAGTCCGCAGAGCTTTTGTAGGCGCATTAGGGCTAGTTGTCGCGACGATCTCGACAAGGCTGCCTTGTGGATTATATTTCTATAGTGGTCAGCAGCCCATGTCGCCTCGGTCTCTATACCATAACAGTGAGATACACCCATGTATCAGAAGCGCTGCGTGGACGCGTTGATCACTACCGCTACCGGCACCAGGTCACTATCGGAGTGTGCCCCCAATCCACCTCTTTTTGATGAAGGAGGTTTAAATGGTCTGGAATCCTCCATCTGGGTGGAGTGGGCAATCATGGCTAAAGAGTACGTCCTATAATGCCAAGGACCTTAAAAGGATCCTCCACGGTGCAAGGCAGGTATAGATCTTACTGCTGCTGCCCTATATTTTCCAAAAAGGAACTATGGCCTCCCGTTTACTATACTTGTCCTATTAAGATTTTTAGTTTAATCCCAGTTCTCCTTCTGGCGCGAGAAATGCAGCATGCGCGGCGCCACGGCCGTAGTTATAGCTGCGTAGAATATTTAAGACAGTGGGTTGTTTTATCAGGCTCAGGAACCAAAGGTTAGACCCATATCTTGCCAAAATATGGCAAAGTTGTATCACACCCGTTTACCAGGGACAGGTAAAAGTCAGCTCCTTCTTGCGATGCTCATCCAACATCTGCATTCGTCTTTAGTTATCCTTCTCGCGCTGCTCGTTCCACTAGCAAGTTTCAGCGTCTGCTTTCGCTCGGTGTTTCTTATCGATCTGCTTCTTTCTTGTTTTTTTGTTTTTTTTTTTTTAAACGGGCCGGCGTGTTGCTTCGAGAGATATAGGGACGGGCGCTGAGAAACACATAGCGAGGATCCCCTGTGAAGCCTTGGGTATGAGGAGTGCCTTGCCTTCAATTCAACAAGCCAATGCCTACAATCATGGAAACCCACATGTATAATGTAGAGAGATTTATCCATAGATGCCTCAGTCTCAAGCCGATAGAATAATCTGCTTTCCACTGTTATTCCACCATGGCCCTGGATGTTGGAACCAGATATCCCAAAGGGAGCAGTAGGTTAAACCTCCTTGTTTTTGTCTTCGTCTTCGTCGCAGTTGAGATATGATACCATCATACTAAGGGTAGGTAGATAGCTGTGCTGCTCTCTAGAGGCCTGTGCAGTGCCAGCAGGAAATTAACTATTACTTGCCGTTTTTTTATCTTCTAATAATGAAACAAATTTGGAGCTTAATAGTTCCAAGTATATGGGTGTTGAAGGAAATGCGGTGATTTGAATAAAAGAATTATGCATACCTACTATCAGGAAAATGGGAAAGCAAGAGGTGCATGCGGCTGGTGAAAGTTGTAGATTGTAGCCCTCACCATGCTGGGAGGAAGTGCCCGGGTTGAGTTTGCACCACTACTCTTTGCCTTTGTCCCTGGGCTCGTGAGGCTGCCAATCCAGCACTTCTTGCCTTGGGTCATAGTGACAAAGGGCCCTAGTATACTACCGCCGCATTCACTTTTATTTGACGTATTATCCCAAAGCTTCTGCAAGGTTATTAGCATAAGAGTGAAGCTCGATATCCACTGGTGCTAAGTGGTCGTAACAAGACAAGGCTGTACCAAGGCCATGGCGAAGGAACAAAGTCGTTGATGTCTCTCTCGCAATGATCTCCAGTGCCCCGCAAAGAAAACAGTCAACCTTATGAGATTCCGATGCCGAGTCCCCTCCTAGGAGCCCACTCGGGAATACATCATCATCAATCTCCATTTCATCCCCTGCATGCATGGAGCTAGCTAGAGAATGGTCCGAGCGAGATTTTACGCCCCCTTCCTTCTTGGCTATTTTAGTTGTAGCCATGATTGAGGGAATTGCAATTGGACAGGTTGTTGGTATAAGGTTACTAACAAAACACAGGGGCCGCCGGGCACTTGTACTTGGAGTGGTAGTTCGAGTGCTTAGGCATACCCAGGCCCCTGAAGGTTCACTGTGGATCGGGGCGACGAACTCCTGTTTAGTGAGCTTGCAAGACTTGACAAGTTAATATATTGTCCCAGGCGTGGGGTTGTTAGTCATAGACCCCTTAATGAATTGCAGCCCATTGCGTTTAGCCATATTTATGTTATTAGATAGACTGGTGGGCACCGGGCGAAAATACTAAAAAGTCAATTGTGCCTTGTCCGCTGAAGCATTGACGCTCTACAGAGCCTCATCTTGGAAAACCTTGGACAATAGGAGATATTGCGTATACTTATTATGCAACAAGGCATGAGCATAACCTGTCAAAATATCCAAAGGGATACTTGGTGTAGGAAGTTGTTATTATCTCTCATGCCCAGGACAGAATGTTTCGAGGCCAATTTAACAGTTATTTTAGGAAACTGTCTATGGACAGCCGGTATTTAAGGTGTGTGATAGGAGTGACTGGCCTAATCATAAGAAACTATATATCTTAACTTAATAGTATTATCTTAGTTTGTGTATGTCCTACTTTGCGGCATATCCAGTTTAATTTGTCTCCACCACAGTGTCTATAACAATGGCAATTTGTGGCGCAGGCTTAGCTCCAACCTAGGACGTTCTCGAACCCCTTTTCGCTGGGTTAAAACAGCCTTATAGGAGAGCACAGATTACCTTCGCAAGAAGGCAGGTGCTTACAAGCAGGCTGGAAAAATCTGTAATCGTCCACGGTTGGAACATACCGCGCCGAGAGAACTTTGCGGCGCTTCGCCTGGTCGCGAAACCTCAAACGCATAAAGGAATCAATGCCAGGGCCGGGTCAAAGAGAAAATTCATTAGCCAAAAATGTGTCGGTAGTTGGCATCAAGAGCAAACACCGTTTGGTAGATTCGTTTGCGTGCATGTCCACTCTGCTGGAACAGCATTCAGGGCTTTTTCCAACCCTGCCCTAAGTCAAAGTGCTTATTAGGGTTGCTCCGATAGGCTCGGGTAACCAGAGAGCCTGAAACCCCGACTGATCTTATCTCGAGGGAACTTAATAAAGTCTATTCTACAAAATATTAATCCACAATGAACGTTTCCTCCGGACCTCATCATCAAACCTTTAGCTTGTTCACCACCAGAGACTGCAGTGGTGGACAATACCTTTGTTGTCGGCTACTCAACCTAACTATCTCCTCCCCTTTGGAGAGGCGCATCGCATGCATACCAGCGGTATCACACTCTCTTCTGCACGTGTTCACTTGGTAAGAGAAGGCCGGCGTCGTATCAGGCCCATGGTTTCCCACGGTCCCCAAACAAACGGATCAAGATCGATTGCATCAGCTTGTATAATTAACAGAGACCAAGCAACCATTAATATCCGCCTGCGTTTAAACCAGGGAACAACAGGGGTTATTTACGTATGATCATGTTAAAATTCGCTGGCGCTGGAACCTTACCCACCATATGCCATGCTCCTCTGCCTTCAGTGGCAGTGTTGGCATGTCAATCGCCTCATGATAGCTGTGTATGATTGTTCCATGCTTTCTATGTTCTTATTGTCAGGAAGTTAGCTTTGCTTTCCTTCTCGTGTTCGCGGTAGGTATTTACCTTAATAGCCCTTGCCTGGTTTCGCGATTGTGATGTAGACTTCATGCCTGTTCAAAGTAATAAGCTTTTAGTAAATCTTGTTTATCCATGTTGAGGTGACCAGGACAAGTGCAGCAATATCCAGGTTTTACTAAGATTGTAGTGCAGTGTAGCATGAAGCTAGAATTATAATGAGAAGATTGGAAGGGCGTCGAACAGTTAAGAATGGACACTGAGTGCAATGCAACAGTGACGCTGCGTTCAATGGCCAAAGTGCAACATGTAGAATACTGGATTGGCTGTTGCCATAAAAAGCCGTGTCACAGCCTCATAGCAATCGTCCCGTAAACCATAGTAAAAGCAGTACAGTTCCTGTGACTCCTTTCCTCAAAGATAAGAGACCCACCGTAGCTTAGCTGATTGTGGAGGTCGCACTCGACACGCCCTGGCGCATAGCCCCATGATTAAAGAGACCATTTCCCTCAGAAATATTAATTTAGAATGATACAAGTTTGGGCAAAGCGCCGATGTCGGGTTAACCGAGGCATCATAGCATACAAACCGTGAGTGGGCCGTGGAACTGTCACAGGGAGGAATGCACAATCGTACCAAGAGCGGAAAGAACGTGATGAGGGAGTGAGGCAATAGTACCTGAATATCAACAAACATAGGGTGTGTGGCGACTCCGATCTCGATATATATGTACTATTAATGTCACAAACGGGGATATACATTTGCTGTCTCTTGGCTGCAATTATAGGGCGTGTTTTCACAAGTTGAACCCCTTAGTGTACGACTCGCCGCAGCGCTGCAATATGTCGCTGCATTTCTAGGGAGCAATATTTGGTCGCGACGCCCAATAGAAGCGGTGGTATACCATACGACCTTTTCTTGTTTACCTGGTACCACGTGGTAAGGTAGAGGGGATTTTAAAACGCAGCAGGTGAGGGGAGCTTTTACCTAACCAGGCATGCAACCTCTGTTTCTGATGCTCGACCACCTTATTATACAACTCGCGCTGGTTCTAATCAAAGTACACACTGAGGCCCGTCGCCCGGACCATGATATCCTTAGGTAATACTAAAAAATGCGAACACCTGCATTATGCCTTCTCTCCCGGATTCGGTACTAAGCACCATTTTCTGATGTGCAAAAAAGGCACCGGCACTCATACAAGATGCTAAAAAGAGGCAGAGCCAAAAGGAAGGGCAAAAGGTATATAATATCTAGGTGTTTATGCCTTTTTTTCACTCCACGCAGGCTAGGTAAGTTGATGGACATCCCGCCCGTGGATTCTTCGTACCAATCCTCGGGTGTAGTGTCCCCAGCCGTTAAGAGACATAGCCCGTCCACCAAGCTCTGGACTTGAGATTGTCTATTTAGTCATATGAGGCGACGGACGCTTCAACCTTCCCTCTAACAATGAAGTGGGAATAACAAGCCAGCAGCTGAATAAGAATAAGAACAGTATTATCAGAGTTCTCTCCCAAATCACACTGTTTTGCAAGAGCACCATTCTACCTACCGCGAGTCTTGTGATACAGTGCAGTTCAATGGGTTGGTGAGTGGGATCTGATTTCTTCAGGATAGTTTTGACTAGCATCTTTGTCGAATTTCATCAGCTCGGTAACAATCTTCTCCCTACTACTAGACTCTTGCTAAAATCCAGCAGTCAACCTTCAAATATATCCGGTTCTACCATTCTTGAAGTAGGGGGTTTGCGGTAGGAGCATAGTGAGGAACTCAAAGGAATTGGAATTGAGACGTTAACTAAGCCGGAGGTAAGACTGAGAGACCCTGGCATCATTCTCCGCGTCGGTGGCGTCGGGAGTTGTGAGCTGTATGGCAGGGAGAAGGGCACGACGAGAGACCGCTTCGGTACGGTAACAAAGGTTAGCCTTTTGTTGGTCCCTCTTGGCTTTGGAAGAAAGGGAAAATTCCTTCCGATGCGCCTTCTCGACATTTTCGAAGGCCTTAAGAAGCTGTACCATGCAAAATGTATTCGCGTATGGATGATGGTTCGACCATTTGTTAGAATGTTTCGAGCCCAGCATATACACCGCGAGCTCTCTCTTCATGATCATCAACATCCATGCTGTTAGGGAAAGGCCCAGTTCACCATTTAGATATCCCGGTATGGGAGGTGTGAGACGTGCTTAAGTCTCTTGGTTCAGATTAAATCCCAACCCCGTACCTGATTAAGCGTGTGTGTGTGTGTGTAAAATTACAATTCATGGGTACTTAATAGCGTAGTTGATTTTCTCCTGGATGGAACACCGCTTTTCTAGAACATCTTGTTCTTGAGCGTTGAACTATCTGAGACAATCCCATACCCTCTAACCAGACCATGAATCCGTTATGTCATGACTCCACCATCGACGTTGATCCTCTGCTGGCGGTATATCTTATACCTCATGTGCATGTACACCTCGCATTAACATCTTTGAGATTACGCGGGGTTAGATGGCGGTTTCTACGTGGCGAGCCATTGGCATTCTCTTAGTAACAGTTCTCAGAAGCCAGGTCCGAGCTCGCTTCACCGTATCACGTCCTCTGAGCATATAGTAATTCCGGTAGATCGGATAGTAGTATTGATCATGCCATATGGATGGTCGGAGTTTGAACATCGCCATGGCCGCTTGAAATGCTCTGACAAGGAGGAAGAAAGAAAGGTGAGGACGAAAACGGAGAAATGACAGACACCTAGACACCATTGGTGCTCGCATGCGCATGCGCATGCTTTAGGATGCAGATGACCAGATCCCTAGCTGTTCCATGTGGGCCGGAATGAGGGTGTTCCAGGGCCCCGGAGTTTCTGGGGATAACTATTGAATCCTCTTAAGCTAGAAGTTGACCTTGCGCGAAAGCTCCAATTAGTATTGCGTATAAAAACGCACCGAGGAATGTCGCGTGATTGCACCACCAGGACCACCGAGTTTTTCAAAAACTCAGAAACAGACAATTCTTGAAAGGACTACGAGATGGAGTAACAACCATTGCTTCCAAGGTTATGTTTAATACCAGCTTTTATCACTTCAAGCTCTCTCTGTTTTTGTCCCTTGCTTAGGAGGACCGACCCTTCTTTCCATTAAAGCTCTGAGACAACCTAAGTCTAGACTAATGTTGCTATCAAGAGCCAGAGGTGGACGAATTTCGGAGCCAGAAGCCCCTTAAGGTTTAGTATAAACCTTGTTCTCTTGATCTCCTGCGCGGCTAACCTTGCTTTCTTAGCGTTTACTGAACGCAAGGCGGCGCCGGAGAGGGGAGGGTTTCGTTTGGCCATTACTAAAGAAGAGAGACGAGACAGAGGGCGGGCAGGAACCGGAACGGCCAGCTATATAATGAAGGCAATTTGAAGTCTGAAGTTCTGAAAAGATTAGACTGGGAGCGAACTAACAAAGAAGCCATTTTAAAGTCAGGCGCTACTCCGGATGCAGACAGCCAGTGAAGTGTTCTGAATAAAGTGTTAGACGTTGTTTAAGGTCTCAAACCAAGAACAATAAACAACAAGAATAGCAACAATAAGAAGCGCCGTTGTGTTGCAATATAACAATGAGTTGGCTTTCGTCAAGGCATGCGGAGGGCGCGGGAGTAACAGGCCTCATGTGCTTGAAAGAAAGACATGCAGCAACAGCATTCACAATTATCCAGTCAGATAAGCACGATTCAGGCAGTATGGGCATCGCAACATCCTCAAGCTTGTCAAGATTGGGCTCGATTAGGTCAAACATCCGATATAGATAAGCAGACGTATTTGTAGCTTGTGCCGCATTATCACCAACAAACAATGAAACTGCCAAGGCAGAGAACATGCTAATCATCCACTAGTTGAGATCGAAAGCTTGTTTGTCCCAGGCACTATAATACCATAGGCGAGGGTTATTATCAAGTGGCAACTCTGTGGGTTTGAGCCGTTCCCTGGGGGGTGGCAATAAATATAGCATAAAAGGGGCGGCCACCAGGGTCCCTCGAACATGTACCTCGTGGCTAATCAGGTCCATGCCAAACCGCTCTTCGCCCCAGCGGATACATGTCTCCATCCTTTTCAATTTAAATCTCAGAGAAGCATTGCCTGGCCATGGATCTCATCACGCTCCGAGACCGCCGATCCGCCTAGTAAAGCGAAATCAGCTGGGTTTACTGGGTATCGTGAATCCACGGAAGGTTTTCCTCTGCTGACGGAGAGTCATGAATGGGCCAAAACTGCCTCCACCTCTTTCCAGGACGACGGTTATAGATGTGCGTTTGCAGATTCCAAAAAAAGTTCAACTCCATGCCGCGTTGTGGTCCAGAATAGCTTGGGGATATTTTGCGGTTTCAAGCGCCCCTGTTCGAAGTAGATACCCTTCTTGGGTAGACCACGATGGTCCGTGGCGGTTTAGGGTATGCTTGGATCACTTAATTTGGATCAACACCCGAACCCAACGATGGTATCCGCAGCAGGTCAAACCGCTGTGAATTTTAGATTGCATGATCTCATCTTGTTTCCTACCTTCCCTGTTGATAAACTTACTAAGAGCACCAATACAGTCATGGGCTTTTAATTTGGAGTGTATGACGAGCACTTGAGAGTTTGGTACGCTGCCGCATGTCCATTCTACAGGTATCTACCTGGATCCAGCTAGGTAGTAAATTGGCTACTTCGCTACGGCCATCAACGGTCTTCACAAAGAGAGGTAGCCGCTCATTGCTGGTAAATCTGCGCATGGTACCGGTAATGACATCACTGAATCCTTGCATGTCTCAAGGCTTGATATTGTAGTACATTAATATTTGGAAAGCTGAACTTCATCCTTTGCAGCTTGACCAGCGAGTAGTGTGTTAGGTTCATATTGCCGCATTAGAAACAGAATGCACCTTCGTGCATGGTGCCTTCGTGCAGGCCGATAGATCCCTGGACGTGAATCTCACCGCAGGCCTTTCCCTGGCTCGTTTAAGCCTAGTAGCTGTTATTATTAGTATATGCAGAGTATATAAATAAAACATGGGGCGGATAAACATGTTATTATAAATTCTTAACAGGTAAGTTAGGTTTTTAGCAGCGGTGTAAATACTTAATAAAAAAATAATTAGTAAATATACTTAATATATATAAAAATTAAGCTTATTATAATAAAGTCCCTAGGTTAAGGGGTTTTAGGTATTTAAAATTATATTATTTATAAAATTAAACTTAATTAAATAAAAACCAATAAAAAAAAATTAAATTAAAATTAAATTACTATATTATATATACCTAGTAAATATTAAGTAAAAGCTAAAAATAAAAAATAAAAAAAAGTTAAAAAAAACTTAGTATTATAAATATAATATAAATATATTAAGCTTTAGTACTAGGGTTGCTATATAAGCCTTTTTTAATAATAAAAAATTTAAACCTTATTTATTTTCTTTAGTAATTTTTTACACTAGGTAATAGTTTATAATTATAATAATATTTTTTATAACTATATAAAGTATATAATAATATTTATTTAAGCTTTTATATAAATTATATTTAGATAGTATAATATAAAAATAAGTTAATGATAAAATAGGCTAAATAAGGCTTAAAATTTTTAAAGGTTAAGCTTGGCTACTATTTTAACCTTACTAAGGCTTAAAAAACTTAAACCTGGCCAAGGCTTAGGATTCTAACGCCCGTTTCTGAGCCTTGCTTGGAGCTCGCTGAACCTCTCCGAACAGAGACCCCATAACGCTAGCGCTGGGGATCGCCCGACCGGATGGTCTCAGTGA
Organism: Aspergillus mulundensis; assembly: GCF_003369625.1. Classification (NCBI taxonomy): domain Eukaryota; kingdom Fungi; phylum Ascomycota; class Eurotiomycetes; order Eurotiales; family Aspergillaceae; genus Aspergillus; species Aspergillus mulundensis. The sequence continues at coordinate 930,343 of NW_020797895.1, read as the reverse complement.
CTCAGGGAGTGGATGACGCTGCACGAGGCTTACCAGACCCGAACGCCACAGATTGGTCGTGCCAATATTGGAGATCGCGGCCAATGTCTCAAGAATCCAAGCCAAAGAACAATAACCGACGCCGGAAAGCAAGCTGAAAAGCTTTAAGAATATTTAAAGCAATTAAAAGAGCTTTAAGGATCTCCTACATGCTCCCTAAAAAGGGCCAAGGGAGCATCTCTCCATTAAGGGGATGCTTCGGCGCCAAGTCAACATTACCTAGTCACCGGGGGCAACTCCGCGGCAACGCCTTTCACAGGCTTGGGGAAAGGGGGATGCACCAATGTAAGTGTAAATTTTGGAACTCCTCTACGCTCAATGGGCATAACGATACCATAGTCGCTTTAATATTCCCATCTCAATCAAAGTCCTATGCATAGTGACGACCTCTGCGCCCCCTGACATATTCTTCGTTACCAGATACACTCCGTTAGAGGGGACGTGAGTCCACTGTTCTGTGAAGTAGTCTGTCAGTGTATCGTCACCTATCATGACCCGTTCCCCGTGGGCGTTTCCTGAAATGCTAGGTATGGAAAACTTGGGTATCCGCCTCGCAAAGCCTTGACTCTGGAATCTGCTCCGAGTACCTCATCGTGGGGAAGAAATTCGCCAGCCCTATTCTCCATGATAATGCTTGCAGCCTTTCGCCGCGATACATTCAGCCAGCGTCTGTCTACCTACGGTATGTTGTCTCTATCATAAATTCAAGTTTGGAAAAGGCACCAGTCATTCCTGCGCACATCTATTTCCTATATAAGGCGCGGCTATCGGGTTCAGTATCGGACTATTTTGAAAACCTATCTTGCTGTCCCAACTTTCCGAACGCGAAGTATTCAGAAGGTCGGCACGAGATGAGCAAGGGGCAAATAGGCATTATTCCAAAAAGCTCTAGGCCGCTTCCAAGACCGATTATAAGATATAGGACTGGATCAGGAACAGGAGATGGGTGTAGGGCAACCTGAGGATATTGGGAGTCGAGGGTCCACTGCATTTGATGCTACCTGTGTAGGCACTAACTCGCTGTCCATGGCTAGCTTCAGGGCAATTCTGGAGCCTTCTTTGACTCGAACATGCTGCGCTATAGTGGTATCCAGTAAACAAAACTTTACCACGGCCATAATAGCCTTCTTCGCAACCAGCAAAAGATCAAAGCCGCTATAGAAGGAAATGCTCCCAGGAAGCGCAGGGGGCCTAGGCTCCGAAGACGCAGGGAAAATGTGAGGCCCCGTGCGTTAGGAGGATGTCCACCACGGCAGTCCTCCCTCGCTCTGCGGCATGTGAAAGACTCGTGCGCCCGTCATTATCTACTGCGTTAATATCAGCCGTGTCCAAAGGTTTTTCCAAATGGTCATGCTCATTTGCGGTACCACGGTTGAAATGCCAGATATGGCTTGGCTACTGCGCACCTAGACAGCACAGGAGGCGTACTCTTCGATTGACAGATGCTTTAGCTTCCCGTCCTTGATAGGAAATCAACTAAGAGACATATATCAGAGAATCGATTCAAAGCATAAAGCGAGCCGTTGTCTCTCCAATCTATCTGGCAAGAGAGTGATGGACTGTCCCTTCCTATTGAGACTCCAAGGGACACGCCGTACACGGCGGTGTCAATACAGTTAAAGGCGAGACCTCAGCGGAGACCGTAGGGATGGCGCTCTTGATAAAGGCTTAACTGTCTAGCTGCTCTGGCGGTCCTAGGGATCCAGCCTGCTTCATGCCGAAAGTCTGTAATAAGAGCGCCCGGGATCCTAGTTTTGCATTATAAGGTGTGTTAACGTTTCGAGTTATGAAGTGCCTTGAAATCCCATATTTTGTAAATGGCAGACATCACAAAGGCTGATTTGCCTGCAAAGTGTGCGCCATTCCCTAGTTTCTTGAAGTGTGCTGATGCTTCTTCTTTGCAAATTTAAGGGTCGACCAAGCAGAATGCGTTTGCGTGATGAACACCATCTAAGTCTAGTGACTCGATGCACTGGACAGCCCAGTGATTAAACAGTTATGATGTGGCTCATCACCACCACTCACCGTCAGGACATGTTCACTGTGCGGAATCAGGGCGGTTCGCGGACTGGTGGGTATGCCCTAAGGGCGAGCTATGGTGGCACCCTGCTAGAAATAGGTTCATATCCAAATGAACAATTTTATTAAGGTGTGCTTACCGGAGTGGCCTTGCTGGTTGTAAATGATGGCATGGGTACGCCATGATGGTTCAAGGGGACAGCGTTGCGCTGTGCGCCAAGTTAGTTGATGGGGAGGAAGAATGGGAAGTTGAAGCTATCCTTGGGGAACGACACATTTACAAACGCAATAAATTTCTTATTAAGTGGAAGGGCTGGCCTAGCTATAAGAATTTATAAAAACCACTTTTTAATTTTAAGCATGCATAAAAAGCCCTGGTAAATTATAAAAAACTAGCTATAATAATACTAGTTTATTACTAGTTTAAAAAAGGTAATAATTTTATTAAGTTAAATATTATTTTTTACTAGGTTTTAAGGTTTAAGAAACCACTAGTATTATTAAAAAAAATTATTAAATAATTACTTAATTATTATTAATTACTTATAGCTTTAAAAAGGGTGCAAGATTTTTTATTTTATAAGGTTTTAAAATTATATTTAAAGGCTATAAATAAAGTAATTACCTTTTGTATTTTTTTATAAAAATTTAAGATTTAATAAACTATAGTTAAAACACCTCTGGCTTGGTACTAGAACTTATTCTAAGTTATAATTTAAAAGAAAACTATGTTTGTATTAAAGTTAAAGTATTAAAAAAAGAAAAGCTTTTTTTATTTTTTTTATAAAAAAAGTTAATAAATAACTAACTACGCGGCTAAGCTATAATAAAAAAAATTATTACTTAATATTAGGGGCAGGGGCAAGAGCTTTAGCTAGTATTTTATGGGCCGGCTTTTTTTTAAAAGAAATATTAAATATTTAATAAATATTTTAATTATTATTAGAAAGGGCTAGGAGCTGGCTAGCGATAAGTTGAAAGTTTTATACTAATTTTTAAATAATTAAAATTATAATTATTATCGCGCGCACCTTTGTAAATATTTTTATTTATATATTTTTCTTAATAAGCTTAACCTAGTACTTAAATATATTTTAATAGTAAAAGTATTTTATAAAATTACTAGGATTTATATATTATAAAAATAAAATATTAGCCTTTATATAAAAGGGTAAAGGGATATAGCTATTTTTTAATTAATATAATAAAAGTAATTATAATTAATAGTAGGGTAAACATATTTATTAAGGCTATTAATTATTTTTTAGTAGTTAATATTTATACTAAAGCTATTTTAGAAGTAAACTAGTTAAAAATAAGGTATACTTATTAAAAAAAAGGCTAGAGGCCAGAAAAAAAAGCTAAAAAAGCTAAAGGTATAAGACCTATAATAAAAGTATTGATCAAAATTATGGCTACTACAGCGCGAGGTAAAGCAGGAAAAGGTAAAATAATAAGTAGTAAGGTAATAAGTAGTAAAAATACTAGGTAAATAAGAAATAATTAGGTATAAAAATAACTAATATTACTAAATTAAAAGTTAATATTCTTAGCGGAGCGCCGGCGGAGCGCCACTAGTTAGTAATTATTAAAGTAAAAATAATTAATTTAAAAAAACCTATATTTTTTTATTATAAGTGGCTGTAGCCCCTAGGTGCGGCTACTAGTTAAACTAGTTAGTATTATTATTAAAAAACTTATTAAAATTAAAATTATTAAACCTTATAAAAAAAGCGCGCAGCAAGGTTAGCGTAAATATTAAAGGCTTTTAAAAGTTAGCAAAACACCATACCAGAGGGGTTCTATAACTATACTAAAGCAAAAGTTTTTAAAAAAAAGGGGGGGAGAAAAGGGTTATTAGTTTGCTATATTAGCAAGATATCTTGTTTTTACCTCCTTGAAGGCGAGGGCAGCGCCCGACAGAACCTTGTGTTTGGCCATGGAGAAAGGGACAACTTTTGACCAGCAAAAATTGAGGAATTCGGGAGTTTGCAGGAAGACTATAGGTACCCTTATTCATGAATGTGTTCCCGAGTGATGCTGGCCAGGTCCCCGACACACCTAACGGCGTTTAGATCCATGCCTGCTTTTGATAGTACAAAAATGGCAAAATCGCGATCTTGCCCTTGGCATCTATCAATCGGTAAGTTATTAATGTCCAATGCTACTACAATTCTGGTGTCTTTCAACCTACGCAAGAACCGGATGTGACTGGGCCCTCTCAGGGTTGGATTTACTCCATGATGCAGTCCCACGTAGGCAAACGATCGACTGACTGGATCAAAGTCGGAGGCGGCGCCGACCACACCTGCATAGGGAGTGAGGACAAGGATACTCTAAGTGGAATTAAAGACTGTCGCCAACTAGGAAATAACTAGACAGGGCTACTACCCACCTATGTGCTTTAATCTGTAGAGGCCTTGCGGAGGGAGAGTGCAACGCTCACAGGCTTGTCAGGAGTAGGCCCCGGGTCGCGCTGCCACGGTCAGGATTAGGAGCAATGTTTCTAGGATACAGCTCATCCCCGCCTTGTTGGGCGTCAACTTCGGTCCGTGGGTTTGAACCTGGCTGGCCTTGTTAACCGGGTTGTAATTACCCCCCTGATAAGGCTGTGGATTGGCTGAGGTGACGGTAGAGGTGCTGGCAGCAATAAATAATCTCCAATGTCCTTTCTGAGGTTGTCTAGTAATAAAGCGCTGGCACGGAACCAACATGCCTTGTTGCAGGGTTCTACTTAAAAATCTGCACCTGCACTAACTTTCCAACTGCCATAATCCCATAGGCTCAATGGCCTACTTGCCTTCCACAACGGCAATGCTGCATATTTAGATATCTTTGGCCCTTTTGTAGTTGGCGCGTCAGCAGTTATTTATAATAGGGTTGCACGACGTTAGGCAGCGCCATTGCCATGAATTGTAGAAGAGATGGTGACATGAATATGTCAGGATAAGCCAGGGCGAAGGGGAGAAGAACTCAAGTTTTTCTGGCACTGGCAGGGATGGCAACGCGGAAGGGCACCGTCCTGGACCCGACTGTGATGCGTAGGGAATGGTAATGTGTGTTGTTAATTTGCTCGAATCGATGAAGAATGATAGTCAGAAGTCTTTACCCCATCAATTGGGTATTTACTCGCTGCCTTATCACCATGAATGTATCTCTCTTCTGGGTATGGTTCTGGAGTTATCATGTTCGCGTTTCACGGGTAAGAGCCCCGTTCTGTGATGGTCTGTACTATGAAATGAAGATAGTAGTAGTTGTCGGTATTTGTCCTGTTTTTCCTCCCAAACAATATACTAAATCCTCCAACAGGTATTGTTCGCCATGGATTTATCCCCTGCATCAACCGGTTCTAATAAAGCATAGGAGGTTTTACTTTGCAACTCAGCAGCCGCCGTCCAAATCGGCATTTGGATTTGAAACGCCACCAGAACATGTTAGGCAGTGTTTTTCCGCTGAGGCTGTGCACCGCTATACCGGTTGGTGCAGCGTCATATTCGCATTCGAAATGGAAGGGAACCAAACCATCATCAGCGTCGATGGCTTTGAGTGACGAACGAAAACAAATAAGACACCACAACACCGACGGGCGGACAGGGACACGAGACAGATCAAGAATCTCGAAATCAGCAATTCGAGATCGCTTCCACGACTTGCTATCGAGCTCGGCGGAAGCTTTGGACTGAGATTAGGATTGTCGAAATCCTACCACCTCATACGAGGCGGATTATCCCTAAAGGCATCAAACAAACAACCTCATGGCTATCGCAGCAAGGCCAAGGCCAACAATAAAAACATTAATGTATTACGGTGCAGAAATAAATAAGTGTCTGGGTTGCTAATATCAACCTTGGTACCTTGACTGGGCACAAAAGCCCGTATCGCCTCTTGAAAGATCCGAAAAACCATCTCCGTTGGGCTCATCCAGATGGATCCACATACTCGCTTCTAACTTCAAGGCTTTTGAATCTTCGTTGAGCCAGAGTTCCTAGTACTTTGCCCCGGGTTTGAATATTGTGTCCCAAGGCACACAGTCGCCATTGTGAGGCCTGCCCGAATACTACAGATCTCAGGAGATGTGCCTTCTTGAACAAGGTTTGCCTGTAACCACTGTCTCTAGCCAAGCGCCAGCATGACGTTACTTGCATGACATTCAAACCACGGGTAAAGCTGGGATTGCTGCAGTGTCAATGTTGCCTCAATCCCCGCTGTTCAGATAGCGGCTCTTTCAGCCTATAGCTCACTCAACGAGGAATAAAGCCTAAGCATATACAATTATCCCACTAAACAGGGTCGACCCAAGCAGTTTGATGCAGTCAATGAAATGGTCAAGGAGAGTCCGCCTGACGTACCGGTGCGTAGCTAAGCCATTACAACACCCCAGCGTGACTTGATTGCGGCCAGCCTCTGGACAAAAGTCACAGGTGCTCTTTGGTATTTTAAGAAAGTAATCACTTATACTGATAAGCCGTAGACAACAAGGCAGTTCTTGAGATATGCTTGTACCTTGGTCTTCGGCGGATTTTGACGGTCATATTTTAATGGCATACAACACCTTCGCTTGGAGCTCCCAAGAGGCCTGGACAAGGGAGTGCTTATTTATTTCCTCCAGTTGCAGCGAACGCATTCTATACGACTCCAACTCAAGTCCAGGCTCCACATTTGAAAAGCAGCCTTGCTGAGGTGTGCTCTGATAAGGGAGGTCAGGGGATTGAACTTCGACTGCTGCATTGTGCAGAGGATCTCATGCGGCGCTCGCTCACTTGCCCCGAACGATTGCATCCAGTGCAAGCATATCGCATGGCGGAATGCATTAACGGGACTGTTATTACGGGTTGGCTAACTAAGGTTTCCCCTCTGCTATGGACGTGAGAATCGAGTCAGCGCTGCTCTGGTACCTTGATCTTCCTCCCAATCCAAATGTGGGCATCTTGCCATTGGCAAGAGTCACCTGTTCCATTAGGGTGATGATAAAAATGGTCCAGCAAAAGAATATAACACAGCATTCTTAAAGCTACAGGCACCCGGCCGTATAATTTCTTTGCGTGGTTGGTAGATACCATAGACACTTTTTTAAGGAGTTCACCTGATAATAAACACCATGGAATTAAGTGGACTAGTAATACCTATATTAAGCCCTTATTTAAGCCACCTGCAGGATACCACAAGTAGCTAAGTATAATATTAATAAAAATATTTAAAAAACTTTTATATTTTTTAGTATATTAATATATATTTTTTTTATTATATAACTTTTAATATTTTACTTTAAAGCTTTTTTATAATAATAACTAATTATTTTTACTTTTTTAATATAATATTTTAAGCTTATACACCCTTTTTAATACTTTATACTTTTATAAAAGTTATTTTTTATATTATTTTAATTTTAGGATATACTTAGTTTAATTATTAACCCTTTTTATAAAAAACCTATAAAAAAGGCTAAGTAAAATAAGTATTTATTACCAGGGGTGTAAAAATATTAAAAATATTAATTAAAAGTTATATTAAGTATTTAAATAAGAATTTTATTACCTTTTAAAGCTTTAATACTAAATATTTAATATATTTTAATTTTTATAAAAAAAGTGGTACTTTAGCATAGTTATTTAATGTAAGACCGACAAGTCTCGAAGATCTCTACTAATAATAAAGATATTAACAAAGAAATCTAACTAATAAGAATAAAGTATTTTAAACCCCGCTAAATAATACTAAAAAAGTTACTTAAAAATTTAGGAAGAAGGCTAGCCTTAAGGCTATTTTTATAAACCTTTAAGTTATACTTAAGTTATTTTTAATTAAAAAGTAAATATAGGTTTAAATACTTTATATATAAATTTTTATTTTAATTTATATTTAAGGCCTACCCTAGCCTTGCTTAACTAGTAGCTAAAATTTTAAATATTAATAATTTAGTTAAGTTATATAACTTAATATAATAATAAAATATATTAAGCCCTTAGCAGCCTAAGGCTAAAGCTTAGGTTACCTAAGGCATTAACTTTAAACTAATAATATGTTAGCTTTAGTAAAGTTAAATAAAAAAATATTAACCTTAATAATTTTTTTTTAATTAAAGAATTGTCCGCGACCCGCCGCTAAACTAAAAAAAATAATAATAAAATGCTATTATTATTATTAATATTAATATTAAATATAACTTTATTATTACTATTTTTAACTTTATTAAAGTGTTATTTAACACATTAAATGTGAAAACCTTGAGTAGGCTAACCAGGTACAAAACAAAGTACTAAGAGGGCTATTTAATAGGTGATTAATATTAAATCTTAAGGCCTAAAATATATAAAAACTAATTTTTAGCTAACTATTCTTTACTAAGGCGTTGGCCTTAAATATACTATTAAAATAGTGGTAATATTATTATTGCGTGTTAGGTTAATATTACTATAACTTTTATTTTATTAATTTTTTTATTTTATTAGGGCTTAGCACCTGTGGGTGTAATAATTTAGCCCTTTTTTAATTAAAATTAACCTAATTTCTAAATAGCTTTAATTTTTATAATAAACATGTCTTACTATTATTTTGCTTTAGTTTTACGTTTAATTATCTAGTTTTTTTATTTAAAATAATTTATTATTAAATGCGGGGTTATTTTAAGGCTTAAAATAGTATTTTTTTATTAATATTTTACTTTTAAATAGCTTTGCTTTTGGTGGCTAAGGTAGCTATTTTAATAAATAATAAAAGTTTTAAGTTACTTTTTATTAATTTAAGTATTAATAAATTATAAATAAACAGTATTTTATAAATAATAAAAAAGTTAATATAATTATTATAGTGCTGTGTTATTAATATTATATAAGTAGCTAAATATAAAAAAATAAATTTTTATTTACTTCCTGGTTTTTTTTTCTCTTTTTAACTTTTTTAATTTTTTTATCTTATTTTTTTAGTTTTTATATTTTGTTTTTTAAAGTTTAATATCTTATTTTTTTATTTTTTTACTAGCTATTTAATCTCATGGCCCCTATAATAAGGTTTAAAATTTATTTCCCTTTCTTGCTAAAGACTACTACTACTACCACTAAAAATAGTAATAGAAATAGCAAAGGTTCCTTAAATAATTTAAAAAAAAAAGGTAAGTAAAAAAAGGGCGCCGCGAACAGCAAGAAAAAAAAAAGCCTAAAAAAAATAAAAAAGCTAGTAAAACTTATAGGGTTTTATCACGTGTGCTTGTTTATTTAATTATATTATAATATTTAATATACTTTTAATTTATATTAAAAGTAAGTAATCCAAAAAATAATAATATACTATTTTAATTTAGTTATAAATTTAATATTATTATATTAATTTTATATAAAACCTATTTTTATTATAATAAGGTCTACAAGCTAGTAAGTTTTTAATATTTTTTTTTTATATTTTATAGCTAATTTATTATATTTCTTAGGTTAAAGTAATAATAACAAGGGACGCCTATAATTTATAGCTTTTTATTAAATACTATTATTTTTTTTACCCGCGGACTAATAATAAAGGGGTAAAGCTTTTTTTAAAAAATAAAAAGTATTAATAAGGGCAGGAATTTATTTTCTAAACCTATTTTATAATAATCTAATTACTAAAGACCTTTAAAAATATAAAAAAAGCTTATTAAAAAAAATTCTTTTTTTTAAGTAAGGTAAAAAAAAACTAGTAAAAGTTAAATCTTTAATATTATATAAAAATACTATCACATCGCGCCTTACTTTTTATTATTTAGCTTATAAATTTTTTTATTACTAATATAAAAAATAATACTAAAGTTTTATAATTATACCTTTGTCTTTTTCCTGGTAATTTAGGCCATGTTTAATAGTTTATTATTAAATTTTAATTTTAAAAAAAAGTTAAGCTTGCCTGCCGGGCCTATTTTATTAACACTTTAAATTTTAATACTAAACTTGCTTATATTAAAACAAAGTTTCCTATTATTATTAAGGGTATTTAGCCGGGTTTATTATATATTTAATATTAATAGTAATATTTTTTTATTTTCTTGCTTTTTTAAAGTTAGTACTTTATTTTATTTTTAATACCTTTTTAGCGCCTTAGTTATTTATTTTTATTATTTTTTAGTTTAGTTATGCCGGGCAATAGCTTAGTAATATTAAGGCCTTATTTTTTTAATAATACTTTATTTTTTTTTTTTTGCTTT
>NW_020797895.1:916822-919975 GCF_003369625.1 Aspergillus mulundensis | reverse complement strand
TAGTACTTTTAAATTTAAATTTTTAGTACTAAGTTTAACAGGTTATTTTAGCTTAAATTTTATATTTTTTTAGCCTTTATTATAGTAAGTTTAATAGTATTCCATATTTTTTTTATAGTTTTTTTTATATTTAGCTTAAATTTTTTTAAGTTTTTTAATCCTGGCTAATATAGCTAGTACCTTTATTTATTTAGGGTTAACCTTAAACCATGCTATAATTTTTAGGTTTTAGCTATATATAACTTAAAAGGGTAATATTTTAATAGTAGTGTTTCTAATATTATTATAAGTAAATTATACTATTTTAAATAGTATAGGCCAGGCATGGTAATTTTTTATAATAAAATAATATAGGTACTATTTTAAAACCTAGTTAATTTGCTTAATTTATTTATTAGTTTAGGGGTGGAAAGTAGTTAATAAATATAATTTAATTTTATAATAAAACTATAGCTTTTCCTAATATTTACTTATAAAAAAAAAATTTTAGTTAAATATAATATTTTTAAGCTAGCCATAATTTAAAGTTTAATTTTAATAAAAAACTTTAGCTAGTTTATGGGCTTGGATTAATATTAAAACAGGAATAAATTAATATTATTTTATATAATAATTTACTATTATAAAAATAATATTAACATGTTATTTTTAATACATGGTAGGTAGTAGGCTAATAATAAAATTTATGCTAATTTTAAAAAAAGGGTAATTTAGTTTTAGTAGGGCGGATAATTTTTTATAAGGTTAGTATTAAGGTGCCATGGTATATTAGCATGTAAGGCATAAATAAATAAAAGTTTTTATTATAGCTTTTATTTTTAGCTAAAAAAACTTTTATTTTACTAAAAATTTAGTTTTTTATAAACCAAAATGTCCTGCTAAAGAATTATTATAATATACTTAAATAATTATAGTTTTAAGCCTTTAATTTAATAAAACATAAATTTAATTTTAAAAAGCTAGCAAATTACTTTTTATAATTAACTAGTTTTTAAAACTTAATTTCTTAGCTTTTTTAGCCTAATTTTTTGTTTTTAAGGCTTTAATTTACTTTTAAGTTTAATTATCCATAGATTATAATATTAAGAGTAACTTTATTAAATAATCTAATATATAATTAAAGTAAATATTTTTAATTAATATAGTATTTTAAACTTAATACTAGGCTAAAACCTAATTTTTTTTAAGGTTAAACTATATATTTATAGTACCACGGTTTTTAAAATCAAGATTTAACTTTATTTTATCTTAAAAATAAAAAAATTTTTTAAAAATATTAGAGCACTTGTTACATTTAATATTTTAAACTTAAATATTTTATTTTTTATTTAAATTAAGCTTTTTTTTATAAAAACTTTATATTAAGTCTAGGCAAGTAATTATTTACACTTTAATACCTTATACTATTTTTTTTTTAATAAGTGCTAAAAAAATTTTTTTAAGATTAATTTGGTCTTGCTTTTATACCTTTTAAATAAGGTATTTATAGGGTTATACTTGCCTAAATAATATAAAATTTTAAAGTTATATACTACTAAATTTATATATTATTTTACTTACTTTTTACTATACTTTTACTACTATATAAAAAAATAAAGATTTGTATAATCTAACCATACTATTATTTTATAAAAAAAACCTTTAAGGTATTACCTTTAATAATAAAATAACTAAATAATAGCAAATAGTTTCTTATCCAGGATTAACTAATTAATTTTTACTTTAATAAATTTATAAGACTAAAACATAATTAGGTAATATTTTCTTATATTATTTAATTAAAAATATATTCTAGCTATTCCTGTGTTGCTAGCATTTACTTTTAACTATTTTTTTTATATAAGGTTAAAATAATATAACAAGGGGGCTTTTATAAAAATATTAAAAAAAAATTAAAATACTAGCTTTTTATGCTTTTAAAATTATAAGGGCCTAATTTTTTTTTATGCTATATTTTTTTTATTAAACTAGTTAATAGTAAGGTAATTTATGTAAAATTATAAATAAAATAATAATAAAAATTAATAAAACCTAAAAAGGATTACAGGGCTTTATAAAAATAAGGTTTTTTTTATAAGGTTATAGTAGTTACTTGTTCCGGGTTTATTTTAATACTATTTTAATTAATTATAAAACCTAAAAATTTTACCTTTTTTTTAAAAAAGGTACATTTTTTTAAATTAGCAAATAATTTAGCCTTGCGTAATTATTTAAAAACTTATTTAATATACTTAATATATTGCTTGGGGTTAATAAAAAAATTAAAATATTATTAAGGTAAATAATATAAATTTAATTTAAAATATTATAAACTATAAAATAAATATAACTTTAAAAAGTGGTAAAAGCATTAGTTAAACCAAAAGGCATAATAATATACTTATAATAATTATATTAATATTAAAAAGCTATTTTTTATTAGTTTTTTTTACAAACCTAAATATAATAATAAGCATTTTTTAAATTAACTTTAATATAGCGGGTTACTCCCAAGATTTAGTTAAAAATTTTTAAAATAAAAGGTAAAGAATATTAATTTTTAACTATTATTTTATTTAACCCTTAATAATTAACATATAATTATAAGCCTTTATTTTTTTTAGGCATAAAAAGAATAAGTGCTCCGGCAGAACTTTTAAAAGGTTTAATATAACTATATTAAATATTTTTATTAATATACTAGCGTAACATGGCTAATTTAGCAGGTAAAAAAAAATAAATTAGCCTATAAAAAGGTAACTAGCTATTTATTATTATAATATTATGCGTAGGTACTAACTTTAAAAATATTATTTTTACACCATGTAAGGAAAATATATTTTAAAATATATTAAGTTTAGGTAGTAAATTATTTATTTAATTTAACTTGCTATTATTATAAACTTTTTTAAGTAAAAAAATAATAATAAATATATAAGCTTAATTTTTACAAGCCTTTATAAATTTATATTATTTAAAAATTTAGTATTTTACTACTTTATTATTAAACCACTATTAATTTACTATTATATAAATATACATGGCTTGGATAGTTATAATAAAAAAAATAATTAARTATTTAACTTTAGTTTACTTAATTTTTATATAAGGCTATTTAAATATTTTTATAGTGCCTTTAAAATTAATAACTTTAATAAGTACTTTTTATATTTT